>NW_009954181.1:1048364-1081465 GCF_000747805.2 Chaetura pelagica
CCCCCCTCGCTGCCCTGCCCATCCCAGCGCTGCGTGTTTTGCTGCATCCACCTGTTGATGCGTGTCCCACCCCGCCCCAGCGCTTCCCTCCCGTGCCTGGGGAGCAGAGAGGGGCTGGGAGGGTCCTGCTCCTGTTTTCCCTGGAAGGGAGCTCCAGGGGATCTCTCTGTTCCCTGACAAAGGTACCATCCCAGTAGGAAGCCTGAGGGCTTTCCACCCCACCACTCACAACATTAGCAACAAGTTCCCTCCTTTGGGGACACCTGGAGATCACTATTTAGCTCCTCAAAGAGCAATTGAAGGTACCAAGACCTTGGTGACAATCCAGACATCTCTGTCTCTATGCCCACCAGAGGAAACCACACTCAGGCTGCTGTGTTCCCACAGGATGCCCAAGCCCAACCCCAAAACAGGCTGAACCTCACTTGGGGTGCCTTCCTCCAGAGGGCACCTGCCTCTTCCACTGAATATATCCTGGGAAACTTACCCCACTCAGGGGCTAGAGGAGGAGCATAACCACCCGTGAAAGAGTTTTAGCCATTTGGGGACCTCAACCTCATTCCGAGACCCAAACACAGCTGCTAAAAGTGATAAAAGAGATTTTTTCAAGGGTTTTCCAGTGATCCCAAGCCCAATTATCAGCACAGCAGGTCCGTTGTAGCCAGCAGTGGGACACAGCAGCCCTAAATAGAGCACAAGCTGTGGGCTAGTGCTGCAGAGATGAGTGCTTGCTCCTGGCACCAGCCATGGCTGCAGGCACCAGAGGGATGCTCACTGCAGCTTGGATAAATAGGACAGTCTAGGACTTGAAGGAAGCACTGAGAAAAGCAGGGCTGAGTTTTCCATCAGAAAGCTCCTCACCTGCTGGAGTCAACACTTCAGGATGAGGAGGAAGGACATCCCTTCTCCTTCCCAACCTGCTCCCACCTGGCACAGAGGAACCATGTCTGTTGGAAGGGAGGGAGCAGCAGCAGAAAGGAGTCAGCATAAAACCACTGCCACTCACAACCACTGACCCTGGGCACTGCTGAGCCTCCTCCAGCTGCAGGATGAGCTCCAGGGAGGAGGATGCTGCAGGGATGAGCATCTCTGCTGGGTTAAATGGTGTTTAGCCCTTGGGATAGGAAGCTGTAGACATAGAGTGTATGTGGCAAAAAAAAGCCCACCAGAGCTGGTGCAATTCAGGAAAGGGGAGATTTAAAGGGGAAAAAATGCCTGTCTGGCTCAGAAGGAGCCTCAAGGAGGTTGGAGAGACAGGGCTACATGAACAGTCAGAGCTGGTGCAATTCAGGAAGGGGGAGATTTAAAGGGGAAAAAAAGCCTGTCTGGCTCAGAAGGAGCCTCGAGGAGGTTGGAGAGACAGGGCTACATGAACAGACGTAGAGGGTAGACATCCATGGGTAGACAGATAGCTGAAGTGGCTGCTGCAGACAGCTGGGCTCAGGTAAGCAACTATGGGGCATTGGGGAGGGGAAAGAGGGGGCTGGAAAAGGAGTGTTACTGCAACCTGCCTAACTGGGTACAGACCCAATAGCCTGGAGCAGCAGGAGACTGCAGGCAGTGTCTCAAACACCTTCACCTCTGAAGGCACTTTGGGCATCTGGCAGTGGGTGCAAGCAGCCACAGCAGCCTCTCCTCCCCCATCTTCTGGGCCACCCTATCACAAATATCTCCCAGTTCCACCACTCTGGTGAATGTGACATCCTGAGTGAGAACACTGACATCAAACGAAGGAAGAAGGTGGGTCGTGGGGGATAAAAGGGCAAGGGAAAAGAACTCAAAATCCAGGAGGCTACAAAATCTGCCTGCAGACACAAAATCAGCAGGCACAAAAGCTGAGCCACTTTGGCTCCCAGACAGTTTGCAGACCTGGGGTTGTACGGGGTGCTCGTGTAGGTGGCTTTGGTTCAGGTCCATGTCTAAAAATATCACCTAGCTGAGAGGGACTCAGAGGCTGGCACAGGCCCTGGGGGCATCAGGCATATGGCAGTGGCAGATCCTGCTCCTCACGGTGACGTTAACAAGCCCTGACCTTCTCTCATCATCCCAGAGGCTCAGAAAGAAACTGAGCCTGCAAGGACGAGTCCCTCCACCTCCCCATCTCCTGCCTCCCAGTCGATTGTCAATCTCAGCTTTTATTAGTGGTGCAGTTTGGCCTCCATTTCCCTGGGAGATTTCTCCCTCGTTGCTCTAATCAGGAGCTTGCAAATGTCAAGAGTACAGGCCTGGAAGTAATTACTGAGGGATGGGAGCCCAGGGGCTGTGAAGCAGCTCAGCCGCAGGGCTGCTCCAGCACCGTGCTGGGGAGAAGCCTGGAGCCACCAGGACCTATAGATGGCCACACTGGGCTCTAATCTTTGTCCTCATTGCTGCTTTTGGAATATTTTCCCCTTGTCCCTGCAGCTCAGGGCTTGGGAGCAAGCCTGGGTCCCTTGAGAGGAGCAGTGAGGGATGGGGAGACTCAAATGACACTGGGACACTACACACTTGGGACTCATGAGCACCTTTTGGGACACTGCCTCTTTCAAAAGAGCTCCAAAGAGTATTTCTAGCTCCTTGAAAACACAGATATTCACAGCCCATGGTCTTCCCAAGAGTTCAGTGCCCAGGTAGGGGAATGGAGAAGAATGAAATGAAGAAAGAAAAGAAAGAAGAATGAAGAGGCAGGGACACAGTCACACCAGTGAGGTGCACTTCACCCCAGGACAGCATCTTTTCCCATGGTGGGAACAATAAACCAGCAGTCCTAGGCAGGCAAAACCCCCTAAACCTTAAGGCAAAGATAACGGGAAATAACTTTCTTTTTTTTTTTCCTTTCTCTTTTCCCAAGATGAACTTTGGTGCCTCGAAGCCATCCAGCCTTCTTCACAACTAAAGGGGTTAATGCTGCACCCAGAAAAGCACAAACCCAGCAGAGCTTCAGGGGAGACCAGTCCTTGGAGGATCTGAGCTTGTTTAATCAAAGAGCTAATCCTTGCTCCCAGGAATTCGCCCTCCAGCACCGGTGGAAGAGCAAGTTCTCCAGATCTCCCTCTGGAAATCCCAGACAAGCTTTCTCAAAGCTGCCGGCTCCTCTCCAGCCCCCAGCTCGCAGACAGCTGCTCAGTGCTCTCCAAAAACAGGGCTCTTTTAAGTCATCTCTCTCCCGGGGCATGTCAAATTCCTAATCCTGAACATCTTGGCCACACTGGCTGCCCAGGATGCACGTACCACCTCCACGGTGAGCAGAGAGCTGTGCCTCGTCGCTATCCTGCCACGTACAGATGGTGTCTGGGCTCGGGGCTAGAAGATTTTTAACTAATATCTTTCTGCACTATCCCCTCCTCCCTTTTCTCCCACCTCCTCCTTCTCTCCCTCCTTCTCTCCATCTGTCCCTACCCCCTCTCTTCTCCACCTTTTCTCTTGCACACTTGCAGCTGCTAATTTTTCCCCGGCATTTTTGGCAACCCATCCCAGCAGCTCTTCCCCCACACCCCACCACCCTGCTTGTTGCTTTTCCCATTTGCTGATGAATATTCCTGTTCCTTCACCCAAAAGCGAGGACAGTGAGCACCGTGCAGGAGCAGGAGGAGCAGCCACTCCCTGTGCAGAGCAGCACAAGATCCACACCTCACAGTCCTGGGATAATGCTGAGCATCCTTCAGAGAATGGGATTGGGGGGACAGCAAAGCATCACCCCCTTCCCTGGATAAAAGTCTTAGGAAAGCTGCTCCCCATTGGATTGGCCACTGCCCAACTGGTGGCACACACACAGCTCTCACCCTCTGTCACCCCCTGCCTCTCTCTGGCAGAATTTATTTATCCCACTTAATTTTTCCAGTTGTTTTATCTTGTTTTATCTTCACACTAAATCAGGCTCTCTCGGCCAACTGAGCTTTTATTTTCCATGCTGTTACATTTAATGCCTTTTATCACATGAATTTAGAAACAAACAAACAAACCAAAAAGCTGAGGTAATTGTGACCAAGAAAAACAACACAGCCTATTTTTCACATTGATCTTGGTGCTTGAGCTTGGTTGGGCAGAAAATGCAAACTCAAGACTCATGCTCCTCACTGACACTTCAGCACTCGGGGAGCCCCTCCACCCCCATCCTGGTGCCTTAAATCCTTCACACTTCCATAAAATCCTGCCAAGGACACACAGACACAGCCTGGGGGGTTACACCAACAGGCAGGTCTGTTGGGGGGGGACACCCACAACACCTGTGTTGGCTCTGGATTTCCCCAGGGTTGTTTTCCACCTAACGCTCCGCCCGCATCAAATCCCCGGCAGAACCGGAGGCACCTGGCACGTTCAAACCCTCTGGAAACCTGGCAGCTGACATTCCAAAAGGAGGCAGCTCTGAAGGCACCCGCCTTGCCGAGTTCAAAGCAGCCTCCCTCCTTCCACCAAATATTCAAGTTTAAAAAACATAATAAATCAAAACATCTTTGAAAACACCCTGGGACAGCCAAGTGCAGCAGAACCGTGTGGAGCCGCCACAACATCACTTGGGAAGCTGGAAATCAGGGAATCACAGAGCAGTTTAAGCTGGAAGGAACCTTCAGGATCATCTAGATCTAACCCCCCTACACAGGCAGGGACACCTCCCACTAGATCATGTTCCTCACAGCCCCATCCAACCTGGGATGAAAGGGGAGGATGCACTTCCCAGCAGCATTTCTGACAACAATCCTTGGGTTTTTTGTATTGCTTTTCTCCTAAGGAAATGAAATATTCCCATTTTCCTTGCCATGCCAAGCTTTTTGTTGTTGCTGTTGGCACTTGGTGCGTTTGGGCAGGTTTTCAACACCCATGAGGTCTTTCCCTTCCAACCAGGCTCTGGAGGGAAGGGGCAGGGGGTGGTGATGAGAGACACGCGACATTTTGCTTCGTTACCAAAATATTTCCATATCAAAACACTCCAAAGTTCAGCCTCCTTCACAGAGGACTTTTGCAGAAAGGAAACTGCCAGCTGATTGCCCAGCAGTGCAGCACAAACCACACCAGACTGCATGGCCCCTGCTGGAGGTGCTTCCAAGATTCCTAAATTTCCCACAGCGGAGGGGAAAAATCCCACCAAAAGAAGGGAATTGGAGTCAGTCAGGAAAAACAGTGAAAAGAAAGGGTGGGGGAGCAGCTTCAATGGGCTTCCTGAGGGTGGATGGAGCCCTAGTCCAAAGTGACCCCCCCTCAGGGTATGGCAAGGGGGACACAGGGTTTGGCTGGTGGGGTCAGGAGGGGAGTCACAACCTGCCCTGACCCAACGGGGCAAGCAAGGGGGGCTCAAAGGCAACACACCTGCAAACCCACCCTGTGAAGGCAAATTTATCTGGGGGCAGGGAGTAGATTCTCCTTAGCCAGAAATTCTGCAGCATGTGGGAGGCTCCAGCCCCCAGCACCTGTGGGAAGGGGGAGAGAGGCAGGGACTGTCCCCACCTCTGCGTGGCTTTGTCCCTGTGCAGGATGAGGCCAAACACCCTTTTGGATGGTGAGTTTAAAGCCTGTGCACTTCAATAGCATCCCAAAGGACATGGGTTTTCCAGAGTGGGGCTGCTCAGGAGAACCTGGATGTGTTTCAGGTACCTGTGGGAGCATCATGGGCAAGCTGGGGGCTGCTGGGGAGAGCCACTGTGCATGGGGACAAGGCTGCAGGGTGGGCTACTGGGGACAGAGCCTGTGGCCCCCACTGACAAGGGCAGAGCAGGTAGGTTTGAGGTTGCAAAATACTACTTGTTCTGAACTCTCTGAGCTGCAGGGGACAGGGGAAGGGGACAGAGGACAAGCTACTCCGTCCATTTATGGCCCAAAGTCCTATTTGGAGGACTTTAGAGGAAAGTGGGTTAGGTAGAGTGGAGGCAGATGAGCTGCTGTAAACAGGGCAGCAGCACTGCACACTCCCATGGCCATACACAGGGCAGCAGGATGGCCCAGGTCCTTCACTGCCACCTCCAAGGGCCCCCCCAGTGGTCCCAAAGTGAGCACAGAGGAGGGGAGCCCACGAGGGGTATAAAATCATCTGCCAGACTAGAGAAAGCCAAAAGCCATCCATGCACTTGAGTACCCACCATGCCTGAGCATCTCAGGTTCAGCCCAAACCCTATGAGTGAGCCTGAACCAGTGCCAGGAGGTGAAGGTCCCTGCCTGGGAAAATCCACAACAAATGTTCAAGTCCCTCCAGCAGAACCACAGGTGAGGTGGGAAGAAGTGAGCAACCAGGAGGTGGCCATGCATAGGATGGTGGTCTCCAACTGAGGACACTGGCCACCCCAAGGTCCAAGGGGCCAGCAGCATGGGCAGGCCTGAAGGCATCTCTGAAATGGAGGAGTTACAGAAAGATGGGAAGATGGGAATGAGCTCTGGCAGCAAAGGAATCAGGCTGGGTTTGTTGTGGTCTCTCCATCATTAGTCCCTCCACTCATGTAACCACCTCCTGACGTCTCACTGGGACAAGGTGTGGAGGCACAATCACATCCCCAAATTAGACCAGAAGCATGAAAAACACCAGGAAAGAGGCTCTTGGCCACAGATGGCTCAGAATTGCTGAACCTGGACACGCAACATGAGTCTGACCAGACATTACAGATCAGCAATGGAAAACAGGAGCTGAGATTTAATCCAGCATCTACCATGGTCTCACCCTGACCACAGACAAAGCAGTGAACCTCTTGAAGCCCCTCAGCTTTCCCCACCTTCCAAGAAGTGCAGGAACACTCCTTCCGTCTCCTGGGAGCACTACAAGGCTCATTTTACAGATGCTTGCAAAATGTTCAGTGAGCTCTTACCTGAGTGAATAAAAGAACAAAGAAATAGGCAGCACACAGCCCTGTTTATCCTCTTGCTAGATACAAAGCCAGCACATGGCCTCTGGGCTTATTTACAACACACAGAAACACAGAAATGAGCAGAGCTCAGTTGTGCCACCTACACGAGATGCTGGAAGAGGGAAACATCACATTCTGAGCCACCCTGGCAGGCTCAGGAAGGGTGGCAAGAAAGGTGAGAGAAAGGAAAATCCTACCTACCCACTCTGCTCAGTGCACATTGGTATTTTCCACACCTGGATGACATGAGAAACACCCACCTTGGGGCTGGATGGGCCAACACCACCCACTCCCATGCTGAGAGGCAGGAGGAGCAGGGTCCCCCAGCACCAGGTTGAAAGCAAACCCATCCCAACACAACCACAACCAACTGGTGCCCTGCAGGGCAGTGGGGTTTGCCAGAACAACCCCTGGTACCTTGGTATGGACAGAGTGGCCAGGTTAGCAAGACTTAAAAGAGGAAAAATGTCCCCTTTTCCCCCTCCTTGCCCCTGGATGCTTCTTGACCTGCTGCTGGGCAGGTTTGGCAGTCGTGTTGAGCCAGTGAAGGTCTAAACACTTATTCTCAGCCTGTCTGAACTACCCAAGCTTCACGGGCTGCAAGTCCCAGGAGAAATAAAAATTCTCAGCACTTCCAGTCCTTCCTCTCTGTGGCCAGTGCAGAAGATGTTTTTTCACCTTTGAAATTCTCACTTCTAAGGGTTGAAGTAAGGGGGGGAAAAACATTGGGTGAGGGAAAGATCTCAGCTTTGGAAAACTTCCCTGGGAGTTTGATTTGAGCTGTGGGTAAATGCCAGTGCAGGTCCCACAGCATCTGCACCAGCAGATCTGCTCTGTGAGTGTCTGGCTGCTGATTTATTCCCAGTGGTACTGGGCACAAGAAGATAAATATGCAAGTTGCAAAGCTGGGGTGGGGATGTGAGCATCTCCATCTTCCCAGGTCAGTTTTAATTCATCTTGCAGAGTCAGCCTGGTCTGAGCCATTCATTTCTGACTCCAACCCAATTCTCCTCCAAGAAGCTGTTTGGATTCTGGGATTAAAACTGAGGTTTGCAGCAAACAAAACTAAGCATGTTTTATGAGCAAGAGTAACCTTGGGAGAGGGTTTGACTGCAGTTTCAAAGGCTGAGCAAGGTTTCTGTACACAGCCCTGCCTCAGTTCTGCTCACTGTCAGCAATCCCAGCTATCTCCAGGTTGCTGACAACCCAACAATCTCTGATACTGCAGTAAGGAAACAACCTGCAAGCTGCAAAGCCCCTTATCCTGTTATGCAGAGAGAATAACGAGGTAGGAAAAGACAAAGGAACCCAAACACCTTTGAAGAAATAAGAGACCTGCCCAAGGCCACCCTGAAAGCCCAGTGTGGCCACAGTGTGCATCATTCCCCATGGAGACACGGCCTTGGACCATCCTAGGTTGCCACCAGGAGCTGTGTCCTCCTGAGGCTCTTTCTACCATACTCAAGGCAAAGCCCCTCCTACCCCACCAGCTCAAACTGTGCTGCAAAACCTTGATGGTTCCCCAAACAGCAGGCACAGGTTCTGAAAACACCTCCCCAGCCTGCACAAGGATGGTGCAAGACACCAGGGTGATCCTACCCAGGGCTTTTTATCCTCAGGAAAGCTCCTCCTGAGGCTCTTTCTACCATACTCAGGGCAAAGCCCATCCTACCCCACCAGCTCAAACTGCTGCAAAACCTTGATGGTTCCCCAAACAGTAGGCACAGGTTCTGAAAACATCTCCCCAGGCTGGACAAGGATGGTGCAAGATCCTACCCAGGGCTTTTTATCCTCAGGAAAGAGCCTCAGACACCCTGAGGACCTCAAGACCTCCTACCTCATCCCACCCAGCCTCCATCTCCCCCTATCCCGCCCAACCTCCATCTCCCCCTCTATCCCACCCAACCTTCATCTCCCCCCATCCCACCCAGCCTCCATCTCCCCCTCCATCCCCCCCAGCCTCCATCTCCCCCTCCATCCCCCCCAGCCTCCATCTCCCCCTCCATCCCCCCCAGCCTCCATCTCCCCCTCCATCCCCCCCAGCCTCCATCTCCCCCTCCATCCCCCCCAGCCTCCATCTCCCCCTCCATCCCCCCCAGCCTCCATCTCCCCCTCCATCCCCCCCAGCCTCCATCTCCCCCTCCATCCCCCCCAGCCTCCATCTCCCCCTCCATCCCCCCCAGCCTCCATCTCCCCCTCCATCCCCCCCAGCCTCCATCTCCCCCTCCATCCCCCCCAGCCTCCATCTCCCCCTCCATCCCCCCCAGCCTCCATCTCCCCCTCCATCCCCCCCAGCCTCCATCTCCCCCTCCATCCCCCCCAGCCTCCATCTCCCCCTCCATCCCCCCCAGCCTCCATCTCCCCCTCCATCCCCCCCAGCCTCCATCTCCCCCTCCATCCCCCCCAGCCTCCATCTCCCCCTCCATCCCCCCCAGCCTCCATCTCCCCCTCCATCCCCCCCAGCCTCCATCTCCCCCTCCATCCCCCCCAGCCTCCATCTCCCCCTCCATCCCCCCCAGCCTCCATCTCCCCCTCCATCCCCCCCAGCCTCCATCTCCCCCTCCATCCCCCCCAGCCTCCATCTCCCCCTCCATCCCCCCCAGCCTCCATCTCCCCCTCCATCCCCCCCAGCCTCCATCTCCCCCTCCATCCCCCCCAGCCTCCATCTCCCCCTCCATCCCCCCCAGCCTCCATCTCCCCCTCCATCCCCCCCAGCCTCCATCTCCCCCTCCATCCCCCCCAGCCTCCATCTCCCCCTCCATCCCCCCCAGCCTCCATCTCCCCCTCCATCCCCCCCAGCCTCCATCTCCCCCTCCATCCCCCCCAGCCTCCATCTCCCCCTCCATCCCCCCCAGCCTCCATCTCCCCCTCCATCCCCCCCAGCCTCCATCTCCCCCTCCATCCCCCCCAGCCTCCATCTCCCCCTCCATCCCCCCCAGCCTCCATCTCCCCCTCCATCCCCCCCAGCCTCCATCTCCCCCTCCATCCCCCCCAGCCTCCATCTCCCCCTCCATCCCCCCCAGCCTCCATCTCCCCCTCCATCCCCCCCAGCCTCCATCTCCCCCTCCATCCCCCCCAGCCTCCATCTCCCCCTCCATCCCCCCCAGCCTCCATCTCCCCCTCCATCCCCCCCAGCCTCCATCTCCCCCTCCATCCCCCCCAGCCTCCATCTCCCCCTCCATCCCCCCCAGCCTCCATCTCCCCCTCCATCCCCCCCAGCCTCCATCTCCCCCTCCATCCCCCCCAGCCTCCATCTCCCCCTCCATCCCCCCCAGCCTCCATCTCCCCCTCCATCCCCCCCAGCCTCCATCTCCCCCTCCATCCCCCCCAGCCTCCATCTCCCCCTCCATCCCCCCCAGCCTCCATCTCCCCCTCCATCCCCCCCAGCCTCCATCTCCCCCTCCATCCCCCCCAGCCTCCATCTCCCCCTCCATCCCCCCCAGCCTCCATCTCCCCCTCCATCCCCCCCAGCCTCCATCTCCCCCTCCATCCCCCCCAGCCTCCATCTCCCCCTCCATCCCCCCCAGCCTCCATCTCCCCCTCCATCCCCCCCAGCCTCCATCTCCCCCTCCATCCCCCCCAGCCTCCATCTCCCCCTCCATCCCCCCCAGCCTCCATCTCCCCCTCCATCCCCCCCAGCCTCCATCTCCCCCTCCATCCCCCCCAGCCTCCATCTCCCCCTCCATCCCCCCCAGCCTCCATCTCCCCCTCCATCCCCCCCAGCCTCCATCTCCCCCTCCATCCCCCCCAGCCTCCATCTCCCCCTCCATCCCCCCCAGCCTCCATCTCCCCCTCCATCCCCCCCAGCCTCCATCTCCCCCTCCATCCCCCCCAGCCTCCATCTCCCCCTCCATCCCCCCCAGCCTCCATCTCCCCCTCCATCCCCCCCAGCCTCCATCTCCCCCTCCATCCCCCCCAGCCTCCATCTCCCCCTCCATCCCCCCCAGCCTCCATCTCCCCCTCCATCCCCCCCAGCCTCCATCTCCCCCTCCATCCCCCCCAGCCTCCATCTCCCCCTCCATCCCCCCCAGCCTCCATCTCCCCCTCCATCCCCCCCAGCCTCCATCTCCCCCTCCATCCCCCCCAGCCTCCATCTCCCCCTCCATCCCCCCCAGCCTCCATCTCCCCCTCCATCCCCCCCAGCCTCCATCTCCCCCTCCATCCCCCCCAGCCTCCATCTCCCCCTCCATCCCCCCCAGCCTCCATCTCCCCCTCCATCCCCCCCAGCCTCCATCTCCCCCTCCATCCCCCCCAGCCTCCATCTCCCCCTCCATCCCCCCCAGCCTCCATCTCCCCCTCCATCCCCCCCAGCCTCCATCTCCCCCTCCATCCCCCCCAGCCTCCATCTCCCCCTCCATCCCCCCCAGCCTCCATCTCCCCCTCCATCCCCCCCAGCCTCCATCTCCCCCTCCATCCCCCCCAGCCTCCATCTCCCCCTCCATCCCCCCCAGCCTCCATCTCCCCCTCCATCCCCCCCAGCCTCCATCTCCCCCTCCATCCCCCCCAGCCTCCATCTCCCCCTCCATCCCCCCCAGCCTCCATCTCCCCCTCCATCCCCCCCAGCCTCCATCTCCCCCTCCATCCCCCCCAGCCTCCATCTCCCCCTCCATCCCCCCCAGCCTCCATCTCCCCCTCCATCCCCCCCAGCCTCCATCTCCCCCTCCATCCCCCCCAGCCTCCATCTCCCCCTCCATCCCCCCCAGCCTCCATCTCCCCCTCCATCCCCCCCAGCCTCCATCTCCCCCTCCATCCCCCCCAGCCTCCATCTCCCCCTCCATCCCCCCCAGCCTCCATCTCCCCCTCCATCCCCCCCAGCCTCCATCTCCCCCTCCATCCCCCCCAGCCTCCATCTCCCCCTCCATCCCCCCCAGCCTCCATCTCCCCCTCCATCCCCCCCAGCCTCCATCTCCCCCTCCATCCCCCCCAGCCTCCATCTCCCCCTCCATCCCCCCCAGCCTCCATCTCCCCCTCCATCCCCCCCAGCCTCCATCTCCCCCTCCATCCCCCCCAGCCTCCATCTCCCCCTCCATCCCCCCCAGCCTCCATCTCCCCCTCCATCCCCCCCAGCCTCCATCTCCCCCTCCATCCCCCCCAGCCTCCATCTCCCCCTCCATCCCCCCCAGCCTCCATCTCCCCCTCCATCCCCCCCAGCCTCCATCTCCCCCTCCATCCCCCCCAGCCTCCATCTCCCCCTCCATCCCCCCCAGCCTCCATCTCCCCCTCCATCCCCCCCAGCCTCCATCTCCCCCTCCATCCCCCCCAGCCTCCATCTCCCCCTCCATCCCCCCCAGCCTCCATCTCCCCCTCCATCCCCCCCAGCCTCCATCTCCCCCTCCATCCCCCCCAGCCTCCATCTCCCCCTCCATCCCCCCCAGCCTCCATCTCCCCCTCCATCCCCCCCAGCCTCCATCTCCCCCTGTATCCCACCCAACTTCCATCTCCCCCTATCCCACCCAGCCTCCATCTCCCCATCACCCAACCTCCATCTCTCCACATCCCACCCAGCCTCCATCTCCCACCATCCCACCCAGCCTCCATCTCCCCTTATCCCATCCAGTTTCCATCTCCCCTTATCCCACCCAGCCTCCATCTCCCCCCATCACTGTTATTAAACCCAACATTTCCCACGTTAAGCAGCTGTTTGAACATAAAACGGAACTGTCAAGAAACATCCGCGCGCGGCGCAGACGGGAGCCCTTTTCTTCCTAACTGCTTTACTCGTATTTATTTGTGGCTTGTTGTTTGTTTGTTGTTGGGTGTTTTTTTTCCTCTCCCATCTCCTTCACCCTTTCAAACCACCCCTGCTATTGCAGCTGGCTCTGCAAGCCACCGGCCTGATAAGCAGCTTCTCCCGGACCTCGCCGCTCTCCTATTCATTGTTGTTTCTCTGTCGCTACAAATTGGCACTTCTAAAGAGATTTCCAGGCCAAGTATTAACCCCCTCCGGAGCTCAGCCACGGAAACACACACATTATTTGTCAAACGAGAGGAAAGCAGCTGAGCTGCAGGGAAATTTAAGTGACTTGTCTGAAACTGCGCCGAGGAGGGAAGGCGGAGGAGCCGAGACCGACGTCCCCAACTGCCACGGGACCTTCTCTCTTCCTTCCAGCTGAAACCTTGAAATCCTCCATCTGCCCAATAAATCAGCAAACACAGGCTCCTTTCAGAGCTAGAAATAGGACCCCAGAGCCCCGGCATCACACCGCCATATTTAAGCCCAAAACAAGGTTCCCTCTCGTTGCAAATTCCAGCCCAAACTCCTTTTAGAAAAAGGCTTCTGGACCTTTTATTTATTGTCAACTTCTGGATGATAAAATGAGGCCACTACAAGCCCTATTTATTTCCCACCCTCGCAGGAATCAGAGATGTGATTCAAAAGAAGGGCTCCAGCACTGACCCTGGGCTCATGCTGGTGTGCAGACCAGTGGGTGATTATTTTATAATAGCTGATACCATCTGTGATTTAATGTAGCTGTTAGAAATTAGCAAGGACTCCATTGAAAGCGTCCCAGTCACTCATGATAACAGGCTAATAAATCATTCCCCCAGTGCTCCGTGGCATTTATGGTTCTATTTTAGAGATGCAAAGCATAGATCTGGCTGCACTCCTGGATTTATTTTTATTTATACTTTTAATAATGCAATTAAATAAATAAATTTAGGGTGTTGTGACTCTGTTGCCAAAAACGGCACCGATGAGAACTTCCCCTGCATGACTTCTCTTCATTATTTTCTCCCCACTAGCCAATTAAATGGAGAACAAATGGCTTCAAGGCTCCTCCAAGATATTGTTTCCAAGGTATGGGTGAAAATCTCACACCACTGAAATCCAGGGGAGGCAGGAAGGGAGAGAGGGAGGGGGGGAGGGGAAACTGGGGTGACTTTCACCCTCCTCTCCATCCCAATCTTTCCCTCTCACCACAGTCCTATTTCAGTGCCACACTCCCAGTTGCCCAGTCTTCAGTCAGCCACCAAACCCAGATGTATTAATTTCTAATGGGGCAATGAGGTGGGGTGTTCCTCAAAAGAGGAGAAAAGCAGCAGCTTCCCCCAGATCTACCCATTGTGGCCACAATCTGGGTGCTGAAAACCTCCCCAGAACTAGGCTGGCTGATGCCAGAGCAGGATGAGGATCTCAGGAGGGTGGCTGAGCAGCCTGGCACATCTTTCTCCACTGAGCCACGTAATGACAGATGTTGTTCTCTCAAAATAAAACCAAGGGAATTATATTTGCTGCCCAGGATGATTCGGTTGGTCCAGACATTCTGCTTTGGAAACAATGGCCAAGGGAGGTGGGAGCATCACTGTGGAGAGGGAGCTGATCATGCAGAGACAGACATGAGCTCCAAAGCCTTCCCTCTACCTTGCAGCAGGAGAGAACATCACACTTTGCCACATCCCAAATGGCTCCATAAACCTCAGAATCTGCAGAACTCTGGAGGAAAAACACCCTCACCCCCCATCCCTGCATGGGGGGTTATGTTACATCTCTCCTGCTTTTTCCTCTAAATGATCCCCAGGCTCCTTGCTCTCCTGCATTGCTACCCAGCAGAAAAAAAATACACTAAAAAAATAAAAGAGACTGCTGCTTCTCCTTCATCTAGGAATATTTTCAGTTAATAAGGAGAAGGAACCAATTTATTGCTTAGCCACACACTAAACTCTGGTGTTAGTGAGTTCAGAGTAAGCCAACACACTATAAAGTCTGTACAGACTTCACTGGGGCTGAATCAGGTCTCTGCCGGGTCCATTTAACATGCTCTGAGCATTTTCATCATATCCTTACTTTTAAGTAGAGTTACAGTCAGAAAAATTACTCTGCATACACGACCCCAGAGGTTTCATATTTCTTCTCCTGCGGTGACAGTTTCCGACCAGATCTGCTTAATTTACAAGCTGGGAGATGGGGTTGCTTTCCCCTCTCCTCCCTTAAAACTGCCAGCCCTGCAGATTCCTCTGGAATGGAAATGCTCATCTCCCCTGGCTGGGCTCTGCCACTTCAGTGCAGGATATACAGCCCTGGGCACAGCTCCCAGGTGGGTGGGAGAGGGAAATCCAGCTGGTTCCCAACCCCAGACTTGTGGGTCTCTGGGGATGAAGCACTGGGTGCTCCCACCCCCACCATAAGACACAGAAGTTTGGGGAGCACATAGGCTGGACTTGATGATCTTAAAGGTCTTTTCCATCCTTGGTAATTCTGTGATTCTGTGACATGAGGGTCCCCAGTGACACAAGGAAGACCACACATAAAACACCAGCAGGAAGCCACCAAGTCCAGTGGTGGAGGGTTTCTTTTTTATTTTTTTCATGATAGGAACTGATTTTTGCAATTACTGTTTAATATAATGAAATCTACCATTAAAGCAATGGGTTCAACTGCAATGATCTTTTCCCACTTAAATGAAGATGGATGGAGAAGGTTCTGGGAATTGACAACACCCACCAGACTGGCAGCCCTACCTGGGGAGTGGGAATGCAATTGGATCAGAGAGCTGTTCCCAGATCCCTGTGGAGCAAAACCAAACAGAGCTGCTCCCTCTGCCAGGATGCCAGATGATCCGAGGGGAAATGGGCACCAAGCACCAGCTTGGGACTTTAGAGCACCTTTTCTTTGCTCCCTCAGTAGGTTTTTAGGTCCACACATGGATGAAGAAGGAGTCACAAGTCCAACACCCCACTTTCCTGCCCTTCCCGTCCTGTTGCCATCCTCCACCAATCCTTGAAGCACAGACCCTGGCCTGGCACCAAACCTCTCCATATGTCCCTCCTAGCCAGCAAGGAAGTGCTTTGATGACTGCAAAACCCTATTAATGCCTTCTTAAAAGAATGACTTCTAACCAGGCATTGCCATGGGTACAGCCAGGCCTCATCCTGCATCCAACACCCAAGGCAAAATTCCTTAGCCAGCAAGGAAGTGCTTTGATGACTGCAAAACCCTATTAATGCCTTCTTAAAAGAATGACTTCTAACCAGGCATTGCCATGGGTACAGCCAGGCCTCATCCTGCATCCAACACCCAAGGCAAACTTCCTGCTGCCCTCTGCAGAAGGCATTTGATACTGATTATTCCTTTCCTTACCCCAAGTCTTCCTCTTAGCATGCAAGAAACCAAAAAAAGCCTTGATCTCAAAAGAAAGCAGAGAGCTTCAGGAAACAGTTTTAGCAATGTTTTAATAATAAAGATTGTAATTAAATGTTCATGTTTAAATATATTTCTCATTTATTTTCATTAATACCATTCTGTGCTGTCTTTAATTTGATGATCTCCTCACCATCTGCAAGTAACCTCCCCCAAATACTCCAGCATATTGGGCATGTCAGTGGCACAGAGAGCTGAGCAGCTCTCCCAAGGCCACCTGGCACATTGATTTGGGATGAAATCAATCCAGGAGGGAATGGGAAACACCACTGAGAGGAACAACATGGAGATGGGTCTTCATGGAAGACCCAGGAACCCCCGTTACACCAAAGTGGGAAGGTGGGAATGTTTTCCTTGCTAGGACAACCACAGACAAAGGTGAATAAGCAGGAAGACAAGAGGCACCAGAGGCAGTTGTCAGAAAACATCCTGTTTTCAAGACCATTGATAGACTAAAGACAAGCCACTCTACTTTCCAATGTTTTCAGGATCTGCTGAGCTTCAGCAAAGGAAGACAAAAACGGGAAACAGGATATTACCCCAAACATGACTCAATCTGTTTCAACTTCTGTGATACCATCTTTAGAGAGAGCAAAAAACCTGTCTCTGAAGACTAATTCAAGCTCCTGGTTGAGCACTGCCTGGAGCAGGGTAGTGTTTAGTAGCTAGGCAAAGATCTTTGGCAGCTTTGTATTTATTTTATTAATATTATTATTATTATTTTAACCATGAAATCATTTTATTAATATTAATAAACCTGCAGAAAGTGCTAATTTCCTCCATCATTCTCCTAATTACCTCTATTGAATTGTGAGGATCATCTGCATGAATAATGACTCCCTGTGCATTTCCTACTCTGTTCTGCCTCTTTTCAGCAAAGAAATCAGCAAGAGCCAGACCTTGCACCCCCAGATAGGAGGGAAGGATCTTCTGAACCAGCACCAGATGCCTCCTGGATTTGCAGTGGGATCTAATGGGCTCTTCCCCAGCCTCAAAAACCTGTCAGGACCAGATTAATTCTGTATACATACAAGGGATGGGACATGGCTGCTAAGGGGTAGGTGACTGTTCTCATGCTGCTTCTTGCACTAAGCCTCCCCCTGCTCCTTTGGAGCTCCAACACCCTCACAAGCAAACAAAGATTTCATGGGCAACTTGTTGCACGGTGACCAGACCAGAGTCACAGGCAGCTTTGCTACAGTTTTTGGCCAAGGCAGAATCTCACCATGGATTTTAGTCCCAAGAGCAAGGAGCCAGCAGCATCACCAAGGGATATCTCCCTTAACCACACCCTGACTGGGACCAGAAGGTCCTAGCAGAGGAGTTCATGCCCCTGTGACAGTCCTAAAGCAGGGTGTGCAAGACAGGCTTCCCAGGAAAGATCAAGAACAGTGGTGCCTTTTATTTATTAATCCTTTTGTTGCTGATCCCAAGGTGTTTCCCCTTTCTAAGTCTTCCTGAAACCACACACAGCACAGGAATGCTCTCCAGCCCTGGAAACACCCCAAGTGTTAGCACAAAACCTAGGAACTGACCCATCAATGTCACCTCCCTGACTGCATCACGTGGGTGTCCCAGCTATGCTGGCCCTGCAGGGGAGCCAGGAGGACAAGGGACAGCAGCACATCTCTGCAGTGTGACTCCAGCACAGCCTGGCACTAACAGCTGCACAACACCCTCAGGGTTGCTGGGGGACCACAAGTCTTTAAAGGATGTACAATGTTCTTGGATGGGATCCATCCCCCTGCAGCTACCACTAGTCAACAAGGCTTGTGCGAGCAGAGAGGTCACCAGCAGAGGCTGAAGCTGAGTCTCTGTGATGGACCCTTTGCAGGACCTGACATCCTCTGCTACCAGTGCTAAAGAGCTGTCTTGAGAGAAAATTCAGATGTCCATAACCATGACTGCTCTTCTCATGGAAAAGCAGCTCCCAGAAGCCACTTGCTCAGGCAGAGGGAGAAGGTGGGACGTGGCTGACTCCCCCACCTCATCTTGCTCCCTGTGAGCACACTCAACTCAGGAGACACCCAGACTGCAACCACAACCCTCAGCTGCAAAGGGGCTACAGGCTGCCATCCTTTCTCCAGAAAGTCTTCTGGCAAGGGGATAGGACACACTTTGGTGTTTTCCTTGGTTGGCAGCAGCGTGGTGGGGAGAGGGAGGGTAGGGTAGCGAGGCTCACGCTTCACACGAGAGGCTGCCTGGATCAGATTTGTATTCATTTTCATGAACTCCCCATAAAAGTCACTAATAGAACACAATCTGCTAATTAAATTTCACTCAGGAAGGCATTTTCACCTTAGATTAGCAGTGTCCTTGCACATTTTTTGCTACTAATGTACTAATAACATCTTATTTATCTTATAAATGAATTCCGTTAGGCTTATCATTAAATTTGAGATATTAACACTCCCAAATGAACCCAACCTGAAAAGGAGGCAAAGAACTTCAAGGGGATGGAAACCACGTGTCCATTTTCCTTCCTTTTTACTGCTTGGAAAGAAAGGCAATGGGCTGACAGCTCAAGGGAGCAGTGTCCTGCCTTCAACTGCTGCAAGGAAGGGCAAGGCACCCTCAAGAGCCCCCAGGTCTTGCATCCTGTGAGGCCCAAAGATCTTGCCAGGGACCTTCTGTCCAAGCCAAGGGCAGGAACAGCTCCTGCAATCCCAGCTCTTTGTGAGGAGGCCAATATGAAGTGGTTTCACACTTCAGAGCCAATGGGAGAGGGCTGAGATGCACCTCACCCCATCATTGCTCATCCCATCGGTGCGATCCCAATAGACCTGCTAGAACTCCAAGCTCCTGGTTTCTTTCCCAAGGACTTGTGCTGCTTCCAGAGATGCCCCATCTGGACGTGCAGATAAGCTGGAGAGGCCAGCTGCTGCACCTGCTTCCCAAACTGGGGCTGGGATTTAAAATATTTGTCAAAGGGAAGGAGGAGGTGGGGGAGAGGTGTTCTTGATCATGAATCTTGGCAGGATGCAGCTGCTGCCTGTGCTTCCCCACGACTGGCTAGAAGATGGATAACAGAGAGGAGGCCAAGCTGCAACCTTTAAATCCAGATCTGCTTTTGCACGCTGCAGAAAATCCTTCCCTTCTAGAGCTGTATTTTCTGACTGCACATCCTCAAGCCTTCCCTGCACCCAGCACCACAGGAGATGCATCACCATCCTCCTGAACGTCAGGGCCTGATGCCAACCAACAACTCTGCACACACCGAGCTCTGCCTTGAAGCAGGGGATCCATTTTTGTATCTGGCTTTTCATTCTTCTGAGGCTTTTCGCCCTAAAATCAGGGTTTAGTCTTTACACAGACTGGATCAAGTCCCACCCTGGCTGAGCAAAACAAGAGCAATGACTGTTCCCTGCGCTGTACCTTTGTACATGGCCCTCACGGTGCTTAACAGCTAACTTCACAGAAGAAAACAACATCCAACCTCTGCTGCTCTGTCAGAGGCATTTTTTTCCCCCCTTTGCGAAGATCCAGCACTTTCCCACTCGTAATTGGATGAGGCAACATTGACATCCAGTGGCCGATGAGATTAATCGCAGCAGAGCAGGAGTATTTTCTCTGGGGATGGAGGAAGGGCTGGCAGTGCTGGCTGAGCTGCAACAGGCAGGAAAAATTCCAGCATCCCAGCACCGTGTCTCCCTGCCAGGGCCACCACCATAAACCAGGGGAAACTGCATTTCCCAATTCCCAAATCCTCCTCCATGCTGGAAGATCCTATGGCCTCACTGGTAGAAATCAGCATCTCCATCCCGACTGGAGATGCAGTCATTTATGTCACTTGGCCCCATAATTTTGTGTCTAAATCTTCTTGGAGACCCAAACACTCTGCAGGGTGCAAGGTGACATGCATAGGCTGCCCTCCTGTATTTCACCCCCAGGCATAGGCTTTGAGACTGATACAAATCTGATGGACACCAGACATGGCTACTTGTTCATCACTTGCAGGACAGACAGCTCCCGGGGCAGGACAGCCCCTGCCATTGCCATTCCTTTGCATGCTGGATTTTCCCCAGAGGTTCACCAGAAGACATGGGGCCACTCCATCTTGCCAAAAAATGGGCCACACTGCAAGGCACCAGCCACTGCTGCTCAGGCATCACCATCACCTACTCCCACATGCAGCCAAAACCTCCCAGCTCAGCATCAGACCCTGCCCAAGAGCTTCTTGCTGAGACCCTGGCCCAGGTTGCCCAGGGAAGCTGTGGCTGCCCCATTCCTGGCAGTGTTGAAGGGCAGGTTGGATGGGGCTTGGAGCAGCCTGGGCTGGTGGGAGGTGTCCCTGCCCATGCAGAGGGTTGGGACTGGATGATCTTGAAGGTCCTTTCCAACCCAAGCCACTCTATTCCAATGTTCTCCTCTATCTCCATCTTGAACGGGATCTACCTGCCCATCAAGCTGCAGCACAAACCTTCTGCCCATCACCCAATCCCACCACCTTTTGGTTGTCTTTTAGCCACACAGCACCGTGGCAAAGGGCTGGTCATGGGGAACTCATCCTCCAAACACTTCCCACATGCAAGCTATGGCTGGACACCTGTGAAGCCCAGGGGAATTTCTGCATTCCCTGCTTAACAACAGTAAAACTGAGCACAAGAGGAGGAGGAAGACTGTGGCGGATGGGGAAAGCTGTACATCCATCCCTCAAAACCTGCATCCAGGCCATTTTGCCAACCACAGCACAATTTACATGCCCACAGGGACAGCTGCTCCCTCCCCAGGCAGCTGTGCATAAAAAAAGAAGGCTCCCCCTCCTCAAATCTGCTTTAAAGTTTCTCCAGTTTCTGCGGGGTTTACATTTTATTTTATTTTTTAAAAAATATTAAGGCAGATTACATGCTATGCAATTAAATATTGATTGGGAATTCTCCCCAAGTATGTTTCCCCTCCAACTCCCTGCCTCTGCTGGGAGATGTCAAGTTCTGTTTCCTAAGCTGTCCCCATCCAGTGATTACGTTCATTAGGACACCAGCCTTGTGGTTAAAAGTACTTTCTTTGTTGCTGTACATTTAATTAGACAACTCTTTCCTAGAAATTATTTATAGCCAAGCTGGGGAGCTATTGTTAGCCCGAATGTAAATAAGATTCAAAAGGGAAATCCCAGGGCACCCCTGTGGCTGGTGAGCCGCTCACTTCAATCCATTAGCGCTGGTCCCAGCGCCCCTGCTTAGCACAAGCTTCCAGGGGCTTTATGGCCACAACTTGTGCTGTTTAACAAAATAAGACACCAAATCAGGCTAGGGACTGCTTTCTGTATCTACTTGTGTTGGACAAAGGGTGTTTTGCCTCCCTGGGGAAACCCCCCAGCTTGCAGAAGGAAAGGGATGTGGCTGGAGGGCAGCAGGCAGCCTTCATGTTTGGTGAGAAGGGTATCAACCTTCATGAGAGCAACTGGTGTCTTTGCAAAACCATCTGAGCACACCTGAGCAGGGATGCATGTTTGTTTGAAAAGGCTGGGTTTGGAAACAGGCAGAGGAAGACACAGGCTGAGCTCAGTGGTCCTAAAAACCCTTTGTGGAGAGTCCATGACGAGCACCCTAGCTTCTGGAGTTAAAACAAGCACACGGGTCTGATCCTCCCCGAAACAACCAGACCAGCTCACAAACACAACCACCACCTCCAGGTGAGATGTTCACCTGAGCCCCAGACTTTCTCCTGAGCCCCAGACCTCCTCCTCAGCCCCAGACCTTCTCAGCCCCAGACCTTCTCCTCAGCCCCAGACCTTCTCCTCAGCCCCAGACCTTCTCCTCAGCCCCAGACCTCCTCCTCAGCCCCAGACCTCCTCCTGAGCCCCAGACCTCCTCCTCAGCCCCAGACCTCCTCCTCAGCCCCAGACCTCCTCCTGAGCCCCAGACCTCCTCCTGAGCCCCAGACCTTCTCCTCAGCCCCAGACCTTCTCCTCAGCCCCAAACCTCCTCCTGAGCCCCAGACCTTCTCCTCAGCCCCAGACCTTCTCCTCAGCCCCAGACCTCCTCCTCAGCCCCAAACCTCCTCCTCAGCCCCTTTTGCAAGCAGCTTGGTCAAACATTTTCAACTCAAACCGAGCACCGGGCTGGACGAGCACCCTCTTCCCACCATCTTGCAAAGAAGTGCTTTGTGAGGAGAATTTGCCAATTGCCACATCCAATCAAGCCTGGCTGCTTCCCCCTCCCGCCAGCCCGGTGCTCGCAAACCAACCGAGCGTCATTTGATGGATGATTCACAGGGTTAATCTTGCATTTTCACACCTTCCCGGGCCTCCTGGCACGCGCGGGAGGGGGAACCGCGCTCAAGCGGCGTTGTTTAGCAGAACAGCACTCGGTGGCTCAGACAGAACTGCTCCATGCAGGGAGCAGCAGCGAGGCCACGCACACGAGTTGGCCACGAAAAAAAGCAAGGAAACACACGAGAAAGAGTAAATCTCTAACATCTACAAGGGCTGAGGGCTGCAGGTCACTCCACCACGCCTGGCCGGCGCCAACGGGGCAGCATCCACGTGCTGCCGGGTTCTGCAGAGACCAGGAGGGAAAGCAAAATGAAATGCCAAAAAAAAAATAAATATATATATATATATATGTATCTGGGCTGCCAGTTTGGATTTCAGCTGCTGTCGTGGAACGTGGGGCCAAGCTCCCCCAGGTTGTCCCAGCCCGGATGGTGACAGTGCCAGCAAACCTGCCAGCACCGCCGCCAAGCCCCGGCCCAGAAGCCATCACCATTCTGGAGGGTAACACCGTGGGGAGGTCTATTATTTTAAACATATAATTGATTCTAATTCATCACTTATCGCACGGTGACAGATTTTTATATAGTTTATTATCTCGCTCACAGCACGGGGGCCCGGGGGGGCTGGCTCCTATTGTTTGGTGGTTCCTGCTCCTGCCTCATCTCTAGCTGTTCCCGTTATCTGTCTGATTAAGTTAGGGATTCTGGTATCTCAGGGTCCCCAGGTAACTGTCAGCGCTCATATCCTCCCCTCACAGGACTGAAGCAGCCTTTCTGCACCTCTCCTCCTTGACCCATCTGTCACACCAAGTGTCTGTGCTTAGAGCTGATGGTTTGGGGACCAGAGAGACAACCGTCGTGTCACAGAAGCACAGAATCAATCACCAAGGCTGGAAAAGACCTTTAAGATCATCCAGTCCAGCCTATGACCTGACACCCCCACATCTCCAGGCACCAATTGCCACCTCCAGCCTTTCCTTGAACACCTCCAGGGATGGTGCCTCCACCACTTGCCTGGGAAGTGTGTCCCCCCCTGCTCTCAGATGCTTGGCAGCAACGCTCAGGATGTCCCCAGGGAGATGGGAACCACAACACCAAGTCCTTTCGACCTCCCAGGATACAAACCTGAACCCTGTTGCCTCCAACCTTCCCCTCCCACCGCTTCCAATGGGAAATTGCAAAAGCAAGTAAAATAAAGTCCCCAAAAGGTCTCCAAAAGTGCCTGGTTTAACTCAGGGAGGTACAAACGCTTCCCAAAAAGAATGCCCACACCTCCTCCTCTTCCCCTCACACCAGAGCAGTTTGGGATCCTAGCTAAAATGGGTCGATTTGCAGAATTTCCATTTCACAAGGTGCTTTCAACTCCTCCACTTGCAAAGAAGTGCTTTGTGAGGAGAATTTGCCAATTGCCACATCCAATCAAGCCTGGCTGCTTCCCCCTCCCGCCAGCCCGGTGCTCGCAAACCAACCGAGCGTCATTTGATGGATGATTCACAGGGTTAATCTTGCATTTTCACACCTTCCCGGGCCTCCTGGCACGCGCGGGAGGGGGAACCGCGCTCAAGCGGCGTTGTTTAGCAGAACAGCACTCGGTGGCTCAGACAGAACTGCTCCATGCAGGGAGCAGCAGCGAGGCCACGCACACGAGTTGGCCACGAAAAAAAGCAAGGAAACACACGAGAAAGAGTAAATCTCTAACATCTACAAGGGCTGAGGGCTGCAGGTCACTCCACCACGCCTGGCCGGCGCCAACGGGGCAGCATCCACGTGCTGCCGGGTTCTGCAGAGACCAGGAGGGAAAGCAAAATGAAATGCCAAAAAAAAAATAAATATATATATATATATATGTATCTGGGCTGCCAGTTTGGATTTCAGCTGCTGTCGTGGAACGTGGGGCCAAGCTCCCCCAGGTTGTCCCAGCCCGGATGGTGACAGTGCCAGCAAACCTGCCAGCACCGCCGCCAAGCCCCGGCCCAGAAGCCATCACCATTCTGGAGGGTAACACCGTGGGGAGGTCTATTATTTTAAACATATAATTGATTCTAATTCATCACTTATCGCACGGTGACAGATTTTTATATAGTTTATTATCTCGCTCACAGCACGGGGGCCCGGGGGGGCTGGCTCCTATTGTTTGGTGGTTCCTGCTCCTGCCTCATCTCTAGCTGTTCCCGTTATCTGTCTGATTAAGTTAGGGATTCTGGTATCTCAGGGTCCCCAGGTAACTGTCAGCGCTCATATCCTCCCCTCACAGGACTGAAGCAGCCTTTCTGCACCTCTCCTCCTTGACCCATCTGTCACACCAAGTGTCTGTGCTTAGAGCTGATGGTTTGGGGACCAGAGAGACAACCGTCGTGTCACAGAAGCACAGAATCAATCACCAAGGCTGGAAAAGACCTTTAAGATCATCCAGTCCAGCCTATGTCCTGACACCCCCACATCTCCAGGCACCAATTGCCACCTCCAGCCTTTCCTTGAACACCTCCAGGGATGGTGCCTCCACCACTTCCCTGGGAAGTGTGTCCCCCCCTGCTCTCAGATGCTTGGCAGCAACGCTCAGGATGTCCCCAGGGAGATGGGAACCACAACACCAAGTCCTTTCGACCTCCCAGGATACAAACCTGAACCCTGTTGCCTCCAACCTTCCCCTCCCACCGCTTCCAATGGGAAATTGCAAAAGCAAGTAAAATAAAGTCCCCAAAAGGTCTCCAAAAGTGCCTGGTTTAACTCAGGGAGGTACAAACGCTTCCCAAAAAGAATGCCCACACCTCCTCCTCTTCCCCTCACACCAGAGCAGTTTGGGATCCTAGCTAAAATGGGTCGATTTGCAGAATTTCCATTTCACAAGGTGCTTTCAACTCCTCCACACTTTGTTTTTCCCTCTGTTTCAAAAGGTAAAACCACAAGAGCCCCCTCACACTTTCTCCTGACGAGCTCAGCGACTCAAAAAAAAAATAATAATAACGCCAGAAACCAGAATTTTCTTCTGACGCTTTTCAAGGGTCACTTTGCAATCTGGGTATTTCATTTCAGCCTTTTCTTTTTTTTTTTTCCCTGGGATGATTTTGAATTATTTCTACAACATTTCACCAGGCTCAATGCAAGACTGAGCATCACACGGCACCACTACGGGGATGTTGTTACGTGACACAACGTCGCGACTGAAACGCTTTTACAGTTTATTCCTATTTTAAAATCATTAAGGGCTGCTGCTTCTCCACTCGGGTTGAAACATTTTGGGTCGGTTGTTGGTTTTTTTTTTTCTCCTAGATCAAAGGGTGTCTTGTTCCAAATGTAAAGAAACTGTTTGACATTGTTAAAAAATGGCGTCAAAACCAGTTTTTTACAACAGAAACAGCCGAGACTTTCATCTCGATGTCAAACTGCTTCATTACAACAACAAACACCAGGCACTTTTATCTGAAAACTAGGATGTTTTAGTTGACTTTCAGTAGCAGCTGCCCTTAATTATTTTAAAAACAAAAGGAAACATCACAGGGATGAATCTGCTTCGGCATCGGTGACGTGGCATAGAAATGGATGAGTAATAAAAACAAACCCCCAAACATGATCAGGTTTGAAGAAAACTTTTAAACAGCCAAATCCTTTAGTTTTTCTGCCCAGGAGATGGGTGCAAGGGTGGTTTGTGCTGCTAAGCTGGGCAGGGGGGATGCTGGCAGTGATGTCTGTGCTCTGCAAACCCTTTATCACCCATCACCAGGCCAATAAGCAGTTACAGACCAGGTCTGGCATAAAAACCAACAGCCCCGGCCTGAGCAGCTGGGTTTTCCCTGGCAAACAGACCCAGGAGGCTCAGGAAAGGTTGTGGT
Source organism: Chaetura pelagica (assembly GCF_000747805.2). Taxonomy (NCBI): domain Eukaryota; kingdom Metazoa; phylum Chordata; class Aves; order Apodiformes; family Apodidae; genus Chaetura; species Chaetura pelagica. The sequence goes on from NW_009954181.1 coordinate 1,074,353, forward strand.
TTTTTTGCTGGGGTGAAATGAAAAGCTCCCTTCTGTCTTGAATTTCATGTCCTGGACAGTGCCATTCCTGATGTCCCTCACTGCCACAAACCAGAGGCAAGGGATGCTCGGTGCAGCTCAGGAGTAACATCACTGCAGGCCTGGATTTGATAAGAACTATGTAGAAAATCTGATTTAAGCCCAGCCTGGCAAGCTGTGATAAGATGACTCTGCTCTCTGGGCTAGGCACCCAACCACTCTCCTATTTTAAGGGCTAAAGAGCCACAAGAGGTGTTTCCTCTTGCCTGGCTCTGTCACTCCAGCATCAAGAGGGGACACTGGTTCTATGGATTTGGGACCAGTGCACGTGTTTTCACATAGTACCCAAGGCCAAGGGAGCTGAATTTGTTGACCTCAAAAAACTGTAGGAAGTAAACAAATAGCAACAGTAACTATTGCTATGATTTTGACTAGACCAAAGGGTATTTTCCAGTCTTGCAGGCAGATAGGGACAGGGGCTGCAGCAGAGGGCACCAATTCAGGTGGGATCAGAGACCCAGACAAGGACCACTCCGAATGAAGCAAGTTCAGCCTTTTCTTTTTTTTTTTTTCCCTGGGATGATTTTGAATTATTTCTACAACATTTCACCAGGCTCAATGCAAGACTGAGCATCACACGGCACCACTACGGGGATGTTGTTACGTGACACAACGTCGCGACTGAAACGCTTTTACAGTTTATTCCTATTTTAAAATCATTAAGGGCTGCTGCTTCTCCACTCCGGTTGAAACATTTTGGGTCGGTTGTTGGTTTTTTTTTTTTCTCCTAGATCAAAGGGTGTCTTGTTCCAAATGTAAAGAAACTGTTTGACATTGTTAAAAAATGGCGTCAAAACCAGTTTTTTACAACAGAAACAGCCGAGACTTTCATCTCGATGTCAAACTGCTTCATTACAACAACAAACACCAGGCACTTTTATCTGAAAACTAGGATGTTTTAGTTGACTTTCAGTAGCAGCTGCCCTTAATTATTTTAAAAACAAAAGGAAACATCACAGGGATGAATCTGCTTCGGCATCGGTGACGTGGCATAGAAATGGATGAGTAATAAAAACAAACCCCCAAACATGATCAGGTTTGAAGAAAACTTTTAAACAGCCAAATCCTTTAGTTTTTCTGCCCAGGAGATGGGTGCAAGGGTGGTTTGTGCTGCTAAGCTGGGCAGGGGGGATGCTGGCAGTGATGTCTGTGCTCTGCAAACCCTTTATCACCCATCACCAGGCCAATAAGCAGTTACAGACCAGGTCTGGCATAAAAACCAACAGCCCCGGCCTGAGCAGCTGGGTTTTCCCTGGCAAACAGACCCAGGAGGCTCAGGAAAGGTTGTGGTTTTTTTGCTGGGGTGAAATGAAAAGCTCCCTTCTGTCTTGAATTTCATGTCCTGGACAGTGCCATTCCTGATGTCCCTCACTGCCACAAACCAGAGGCAAGGGATGCTCAGTGCAGCTCAGGAGTAACATCACTGCAGGCCTGGATTTGATAAAAACTATGTAGAAAATCTGATTTAAGCCCAGCCTGGCAAGCTGTGATAAGATGACTCTGCTCTCTGGGCTAGGCACCCAACCACTCTTCTACTTTGAGGGCTAAAGAGCCACAAGAGGTGTTTTCTCTTGCCTGGCTCTGTCACTCCAGCATCAAGAGGGGACACTGGTTCTATGGATTTGGGACCAGTGCACGTGTTTTCACATAGTACCCAAGGCCAAGGGAGCTGAATTTGTTGACCTCAAAAAACTGTAGGAAGTAAACAAATAGCAACAGTAACTATTGCTATGATTTTGACTAGACCAAAGGGTATTTTCCAGTCTTGCAGGCAGATAGGGACAGGGGCTGCAGCAGAGGGCACCAATTTAGGTGGGATCAGAGACCCAGACAAGGACCACTCCGAATGAAGCAAGTTAAAAGTGCTTCCCAGCCAGATTAATTCCCATAAGCAGCACCAGCCTGGGGAACACGCCTGTCTGCCCCCTTTGGGTGCCCACTTGCAGCAGCAGGGTGGCACACTCGGGCAGTGCCCAGCACCATCCTGGCACTTCCCCAAGCCCTGCAACCTTGCAGCATCCTTGGAAACCCAAACTCTCCACTTTTCCAAGCACAGAGGAGAACCTAGAGGTGCTGCTGGTTGCTTCCTGAGAGTGGCTGGATATTCTTGAGGTGGGTTGGGGCTGGGCTCCCGATTGCAAAGAGGAGAGCACTCATTTCCCTGCCAGCTATTGCCTTGGCTGCTGACATTTTGCTCGGTGCATGATGAGCTGCCTCCCCCACTTCCCCTAGGAATGACACTGCTGTTATCTCCACTGCATCTAAAGCACACACAGACTCAGTTTAGGGACAGTTAATTTCCAATTCTTTCCAGATGGGTTGGAATAATATCCCCAGGTGGTAAATACATTATTAAGAAGGCAGTTTGGTGTGAAATTGGCTATTAAAATATAGATAAAGTTTAATATATTGAGCTCCTTGTCAGAAAAATCACTTTAGAGGGAGCTTATTATTTGTTTGATATTAAAAGAGTCACAGCTCTGCTCCAAGTGACAAATGGGGAGGGGGAGGAAATGCCACAAGTAATGAACAAAAGCTTTTTAACATTTAAATTTAGGTTTCCGCTCAGCACCCCATGCTGTTCCGGACATGCCCAGAAGATCCTGAAATGCCAGGAGCCGGGAATGTTGGCATCCTGGACTCATCCCTAACCCTGGCTGTGATGCCAGTGGAGGAAGACACTTTTTCTTCCCTTTTGGGGCAGCTCAAAGCAAGCAGTCTCCTCTCCTCGCTCCACATTCCCTCTGGAACACTTAGGAAAATGAGTAGGATCCACAACGGATAATTAAGCAAAACATCACTGGGCTGATATGGAATAACCAGAAGGGAAGACACAAGCCTCATCTTCCTGCTGCTCCACACACAGCTCAAGTTAGGTCTCCTATTACTAAGACTTCATTAGTTTTACAAAATATACTACAGAACATTTACTAGCAGGCTATGAAGAATCATTAATAATTAAAATTAAATTACACTTGTCAAGGAAACGAACGAACCACTTCTGGGCGACGCATTATCCTCTGGCTCTTATTTATTTATTTTTCAATCCCTTCCTTATGAACTTCGCAGGGTTTTTATAGACAGGGATTGGAACAATATGTACTTTGGACACCAAAAAATATACCAGTGACCTGATTTTTACCCCACTCTGCCACAAAGGAGAAGAAATGACAATCGAAGCCACTGTCGCTGCATGTTGGAAATCAACAGTGGTGTTAAAAGCATTATTAATCAGCATTATTATTATCTGGCAATTAGCAAACTTCAATAATTGGCACTTATTAACTCTTCCACTTGACGAGAATTTACTGTCAGAAGCCTTTGAGAGGAGACACAATAAGAGCGGAAAACATCTTCAGTAATTAATTAAGCCTCCCCACAGCCCCAGAATCCTTATGAAAATTCACAGAAGGAGAGGAAAGGCAGTTTGTTACTGCCTGAGTTGGTGTTAAAGGTCCTTTACCCCCAAACTAAGAGCTATTCCTGTGCTACCAGATGGCTCCTTGGCACCACCACCTTGTGCAGAAACTGGGTTCCTCACCTACATCCCCAGGCCTTTTATTTGTACCTATTCATTCCTTCTTTTTTCCTCCTAAATGTCACTTCCACAAGTGAACACACCCCCAGGGTATAAGTGTCTCTCCCGGACTGTGGGAGCTGAGCTGTGCCATTGCCTTTTATCTCCCATTGCTCTTCACTCTTTAGATGCTAATGGTGTTGATGGTTTTGATGTTTTATTAACACTCCTGCTCTGTTCCAAGCAGCCAGAGGCCTCCTGTCATTTGGGATTGCCAGCAGAAGAGCAAGGAGGAAGGAAAAGGAGCAGGCAGAGCCACAGGCAGGGCTTGGTGAGCACCTTCCCACTCGGGCTGATGCCTCAGTTTACCCCTTTGCTGGGTGAACCACCTGGTTTGCAAGCTCCTATAATGGGATTGGAGGTTCTGGGATGAAAGGTGGGATAGGAATGCACAGCATTGAGTAGTTAATCAATAGTTAATTCCTTCAATATTAGCAAAAAAACAGATGAGAAAACAAACCATCAGCCAAACATTGACAGTTTAGCTGGGGAGGTTTTACACCCTGACCCTGGCACTTCACTGAACCAGAAGTTGCTTTTATTTGGGGGCTTGTTTTGCCTTTCCCTTATAACACAAGGAAGTGGATGCAGGAAAAAGAACCTTAACACCTTAAATAACCCCACTCTTCCTCCCAGCACTGGGGAAGACAGCAAACACTTGGCAGTTACTGTGGCACTGCTGGTCTCTCTGCTGAGAGCCAACTGCACCATGGACTGTCCCTTGGAGAGGAGAAACGCCCTGTACAAGCAATAGCAATTAAATCTATTTAATTTGCACACTGCGAGGGATCCCAGGGAGCATCACGACCCCTCAAGAACAGCCAGAGCCTGTTCCCAGGACTGGGAGGTGCTGCTGGCAGTGACACACTGGGGCTCACTCGCTGCATCCAAAAGATGCTGGAACAGAGGAGCCCCCCAAAGCCTCGGGGAGCAGAAGAGCCAGGTCTCTTCTGAAGCCTCCTCGGTGCTGCACTGACGTGCCCAGCACCGACTCCGAGCTGCAGACCCCTCTCCAAAGAAAGCTCCCGCCCCTCCGTGCCCATCTCCTCCTCATTCCTCTTCCCCAGCAGCCAGACGTGGGCAATTACCGAGGGGGTCCCGGTTCCCGGCCCTCCCCCCCAGCCACACGGGTTTGCAGCAAGTGCAGCGAGTGCCCGGGCTAGAGGAGGAGGAGGATCAGAGTTGCCGATGCTCCTTTCAAAGGAGACCTGGAGAGGTTTAGAGGAGGGGCGGAGCTGCCTGCAGGCTTCCCCAGAACATCTTGTTAGAGTCACTTTCACACATCACTTGAAAGCTCCCTGACAACGTCCTTCTCCTTAACAAAGCAAATCTTTTATAAATTAATAGCGCTTCGGGGAAAGGCAGAGGCAAACGCTTCCCATCGCAGCCCCGACGGCCACTTCCCACAACAAATTCCTGCAGCCTGCCCAGAGCAACCTGCTGGGGAGGTGACACCAGGACAAACCCTGCACCTGCAGCACCACACAGGTGCCTGGATGCCAGGTGCAACCCAGCGCACCTGCACCGAGGAGGCTGCAGAGAGCAAAGCAAGGGGTGAATACTGATTGCTCTCCCCCACTGCATTCCCGAGGCAAGCCCGAGGATCCCTCTGCCTTTGCCATCAATATTTCAGAGCACGGGTTTGTAGTTTGAGGAGGTAACGCGACGCTCCTGCTCCCACTGCCAGCAAAGCTGCAGGTGCAGGAGGCTTGTGGAGGGGAGACAGGCTGTGGTCTTCATTCAAAAAGACCAGGAGACACCTGGATCTGAAAGGGATGAGAAGTGCTACCCAACCTGGGCACCCATCACGTCTGGCCCCTGGGATGCAGAGTGAGGATGCTGAGCTGGGGGGCCCGGCGGGTGAGCTGCTGAGTGTGGCCAGAGCTGCTTTGGTTGCTCCCCTTCCAATCTGCTCTCTGGGAAGAGGAACCTTGAAATCTTCCTTAAGAGGCTCACGCCTGGTTCTGCACAGCCTTTTGACCCATGCAGTGCCCTGGCTTTGCTGCACCAGCCTGGGAGCCTGCACGTAGCCCAGCCTTGCCTCTTCCCCGCAGGACCCCTAAGAAACACCCCCAAGTTGCTTATCACCTAGAAAAGAGGCTGAGAAGTGCTTTCTTCTTCCTCCAAATCACCACTGAAAGGCTGGAGAGCAGACAGAGCTCCAGACAGCCCTACCAGCCACTTTCTAACTGCATAAACCCCCCAGAGGTTCAACCCTTGGGGGCTTCACACGGTGCTCCTGAAAATACTCACAGAGTTGGCACAGATTTTGATTTCTCTCCATTCCCTCACTTTGCTGCGTGGTCCCTTTCATCATACTTTAAAACCTTGAGCTCCCTCCTCCATCCACCCCCACAACTGCTCCCCTCTCTCCACCAGAGCCCCGAAGTTGATTTAACCTCTGTTATCACCACGATTAGCCCTGCCATGGAGCAGATAGTTGGCTCTTATCAGTCCATTAAAGAGCCAAAGAATGCTGTTACCAGTTTTTTATCTGCAAAACACACACAAAGCCCTGCTGATTATTCTATTAATTTGTTAATGAACCTGTCTTGCCAGACAGACTCTCAGTGCTTTTGCAAAGTAGGGGTAGGGAATTTTAATCTTCCTAAGGGGTTCAGGCCCTTAGTTCACAAGGTTTGCCAGCTCCAAACTTCTGTAGGATCTGAAACAAAAGGTTCACCCCCATCAGCAGCTGCCAAACACATCTGAGTTTCAGAAGGTGCCCGGGCACTTGGGTACAAGCACCTTGAGCCCTATGGGCCAGGTTTCCAGGAGTGCCAAGCACCCAGAGTAAGTCAAAACCCTGAACTATCCAGTCAAGAGTACTGGAAAGAGTCCATCATGGGAATGGGATCCACCTGGGGCTGGAGATAATCCTACAGGTCCTGCTAGTGATGAAAGATGGGGCCAGAACCCAGTGGCACGAAAGGAGAGAAGTCAAAGCAGCTGCCTCAGACCTGGCAAGGGAGGTTTCTCTCCCTGCCAAGTTCGGCTCAAAATCTTCCTATCGACTCAGAAATAATGATATTAGAAAGAATAAATTTGAGGTTGCATTTGTAGAACCTCTGAGCTCCCGAGATTTGCAAGTGCAAGCTCTCCTGCAGTGCAGGAGCCTTACCACACCACCTTAATGCTTCCCAATCCTTCATATACTTACTCCTGCAACACCCCTGTACAGCAGCAACATTATTATGACTGGAGAAGTGCAGAGAGCCTGGGATGACACAGAAAGACTAGAGCAAAATGAGCAATTCAGCCCAAATCTTCTAAATCCAGGGCTGATGCTCTACCCACCAGCCTGCTCTTCTCCTCCCTCCCCTTATATTCACCGTGGCCAGAGCTGCTTCTAACTGGGGAAGGGATGAAGAAAAGACCAAAATAACCAGACACGGTTGAGCTGTCAGGATTGTGAGCTGCATTCCTGGCTTGCACAACACATTTGTCTCCTTGGCCCA
>NW_009954181.1:1081504-1122407 GCF_000747805.2 Chaetura pelagica
GCTTTTCAGTTATTTTTAGACAAGGATAGCTGGATGCTTAAGTATTTCTAAAGCTGCCAATTGCACAACAAATTAAATGCATAACCCTGGAGCACTCAGAGGATGAATACATTATGGACAAAAGAAACATGTCATCACACCCACACAGAGCTTTGTTTACTTTGCAGTCGTACATGACTCTGTTGTCACCTCCATCCCTGACTCCAAATGATAAAAGACAAAAGGCAGAGAATTCCTGCTCAAACCCCCAAAGTCTCCATCTGATATGCACAAATGCAATTTGTCTCAAAGCCTCCCGAGGCCCCCGATGGCAGGGAGATGCATACACAAAGAGCTGAAGGTGGGACTCAGCTCACAGCAAGTGCCACCGAGGCTGAAGCAGGAGCCCAGCCCCATCTCACTGCATCCCCATCCAAAAATGGGGGTCTGGGCTTCCTTAACACTCAGGCATTCACATCTCTGGATGCAAATGTTATCCCATGGCCATCCAAGAGCTGCCACTGTTCCTATAGGAACGCTTCCCATTTATCGTGCCAAGCAACAGGAGGCATTTGTATTCAGGCTTCTGGGTTTCAGCCACACTCTCCAAAGCAGCCATCCTGTTTCTACACTGAACCTGGGTTTCATCTGAAAACCAGAACTGATCCTACCCAAGAGTTTCAAAGCCACATCACCTTCATTAGATCAACCACTCGGGGCCTCCTCATCGTTCATCCTTGTCTCCTCTGAACCGAGCAACCTCATTTATAGTCCACATTTTGATGCCTCACGCCAACTTTCCTCTGATACCTCCCCAATCTCCAGGCAGACTCAAAGTTCCTTTAAACCAAAGCATTTAGAACCAAAGCAACCACAGCACCTGGCAGGGCAAGGACCAGCTGGCCCACGGGTCTGCTCCATCTGCTGCTGGCAGCAGCTTTCCAGGTCAAGGCACGTTTTCATTGCACAGAGAAGAGACAAGGGATGCTGTAAGGAGGCCAGAGGAGCTCTGCATTAAAGATCATGAGCATGAAAGCACAGGGACCATGGCCAAAAGGGGGATGTACAGGAGATGGGTAGGTCTTCAAAGAGACAAAAACACCCATTTTTTACACATACCAAACTCCATTTATTCATGACTCTCTCAGACTTTCATGCTCAATAATGTATTTTGAAGTCTCCCCTAAGGGGAAGGCCACAGTAAACCCATTTGTCACATGCTTTTGGTTCAATTCTGGAGGCTGATTCAACAAAAGACACACCAGGATCAAAGAACCACAGAATGGTTTGGGTTGGAAGGGATCTTTAAAGGTCATCTAGTCCAATCCCCAAGGGGTGTTGCCAATGGTCAGTGGTGATCATGCCAAGCAAGGCAACCCTGTGAGTGTCTTCATCATTAGATTCAACACCAACTCCTCTGAGCCTCAGGCACAGCTGGAAAAAAAGGCACCCTTCAAATGACAGCTTTTTACTGCCACCAAGTCCATTTATAGCACTCTTGTGTCTTTTTTTTTTTTCCTTCCCCACCCCTACAAGGTAATGCTCACAGCACAAAGAAACCCACCAGTGCACAGCTTGTCAGCTCAATGGCTTCCCACAGCACTGAGCACAGCTTGGCCTCAGCTCCCCACTCCAGTCCTAGGCACGACAGCAGCCATAAATATCAGTAACAGCACATGGAATGGAGCTGAGCTGGAACACTCTGCAAGGGAAAAAAATCTGGGAAGGGTTTCTTCTGCTTTCTGCAGCCTGCCAGGGGGAACCAAAGCTCCAGCTCCCAAGCCATGTGCTATCAGGCAGCCTGTTCTTCCCCAGAGCATCCCAGTGTCACCACCACAAAGGACTTCTTCCAGTCCAGGATTCTCCCAACAGGCACTGGCTTCTTCTTCCCTGCCTACACCTTTCTGTCTAACCAGTGCTTGGTATTTGAGTCTAAAGGTTAATTAAGTGTGGCTGCAAGAATGAAAGGCCACAATCAATTACGGCGCCTGCTTGTCCATTTGAGTCAATTTTTAATCATGGTGATTTGGTATTTTGGGAGGCATGGGGTGAGGAGAAGGGTGAAATTCTCTTTCTTCCTCTCTTTTTGCAAGATATTTATTCAAGCTGGATAATTCCCCTGTCTCCAGGCAGATAGGATGCCTTCCCCTGGCACCCACCACCTTCTCTCACCTTCCCTTTGTTTCTGTGCAAAGCTCCAGGAGAAGGAAGCCAGCAGAGATGTGGGAATGCAAGAAAAATCTGCTTCAAAAATATTCATTCCTACAGCATCTTTCCAGACTTTCTGCCTGCCTCAAGTCCTCTGTGTTTCACCTGCCCAGAAGGATGGGAAATGGACCCTGCCCACCCAGAGGGAACAGCACACTTGCACTTGCCCCCAGACTCTCATCTCCAGCAGCTCTTTCAACCCCTGCCCAGAATTTGTTTGCTCTGAGAAATCTACCCTCCAACTCCCCCTCAAAGACATAGGGCTGCCTACCTACCTCCTCACCCAGATAAAATCCCTCCTAGTGCTCTCCAGGCAGCACCCCTGGAACACCCCAAATACACACAAACCCTCCCCAAATGACCCACCCACATCCCACCCCCCAGCCACTCTCTGCAGCTGAGCCAAGTCTCAGCCCTTAACACACACTCGCCACCCTGGAGGCATCAAACTCACCCACCCCCCAACAAGCTCCCTCTGCCTGTTGTAATAATTAACTATTTAAAATTCAAGCAGTGCTAATCGCAGCAGGCCGGGCTGTGTTCTCATTACCCAGGATCAATTCCTGTTTAATATTCACCTCCAGGGGCGGATGTGGCTGGAATGAGTTGCTGATTTCTCTCTTGCTATGCCAAAGCTAATGAGTGGCTCCTGCTATTGTAGTACAGTCACTCTCCTATAATCAGTCAAAATAACAAGCAACAGCACCTTCCAGGGATGCAAAGTCTTCTACATAAATATACATGGACAGTCAGCCACGCCAATGGGCCTCACATCCCAATGAGCTATGGCCAAGGAGCAGCCCTTCCCCACCCCAAGGCTTGGGAATTAGCTCTTGTCTTCATGGGGAGTCACAGCCATTTAGAAGGGCTTGTCCTCATCTGGGAGCTCCTCTGGGTTCCAAGCCTGGACAGCTATCCCTGCAGTCATACCTAGCACAAAGATGCTCTTTGTCCATCGCTGGCTCCAACACTGACCCATCATGAAAAAGATCTGCCAAGCCATTCTGAAGAATTCCATGTGTGTCACTCCAGCCCTGAGAGCCAGTTGTCCCTTCACACCCTTCTCCATGGAAGAACACAGAGCTCTTGCAAAATAGCAACAGGGGAAAACAACCCTGCCTGCTCCCTCTGAGGAATCTGCTGACAGATCTTGCATGGGAAGTGATTAATTCCCCTCTCCCTCCTTTCCCACCCGTGGGAAAAAAAGAGAGATGCCTTCTTTTCCCTTGGCTTTTGTAAGCACTGGAGGGGGGAAAGCTAAAACCTGTTCCTCTGGAGGAAGCAGCAGAACACACAGAGCTGCTGGGACCATCATCAAAGAAGAGCATGGTGGGTAGCTGCCCTTGCTCATGGGGAGGTGCAACTAAATTAGCATGCAAAAACGTCCCCTCAAGGTTGGTCCTGACTACAGGTGACACACAGAGAGCACGGGGGAAGAGAATGGATCTTCTTAGCAGGGCTGCAGACATGTCACCCACACGTCAGCTGGCTCTTCCATGTGGAGATGCCAGTGGCCCGTCATCCAGGGACACATGGGGAGAAGTGAGTGTCACTTCTCATCAGGCTTCACGAGGACAGGTCACAGGACAGCTGGAAAATGGAAGCTGGCAGGAGTCTTCATCAACTGACCAAACAAGCCTATTTTTGTTCCTCAGCAGCAATTAAGGGCAGAAAATTAAAGCAGCATCTTCGCAGCGGGCTGTTGTCACCTCAGCGGGTGGCAGAACATGCCTCGCTCAGCTGCACCACAGCCATGGATGGCAAGGAGGTGACCAGGTGACACCTGGCATGGGAGTGACATTGTCCTTAGGAAAACCTCCAAAGGGAGATGGAGCAATGCCCACTAGCTCTGCCCAGCTCGAGTGATGGAGCCAAGGGAAATGGTCAACCTGGTGTCCATCATGTCCCAGAGGGAGGAGAAAAAACCACAGGTGCCTCAAGGCTGGGCGAAAATCAATGACTAGTATTAAAAAATGGATTCAGTTCCCATTGGAACAGACTGCTCAGGGCTGTGCCATAATTCTGCGGAACAGTCAATATTTACTGTAAGTGTCTCAAACAAAGATTGAGCTTCGATTTAGTCAGATCGTTATTGTGCGTTAATAATGCGCCAATTGATTATTAAACATATTTACGGAGGGGAAGGAAAAGAGGCTGGGAGATGAAAGGGCACCTGACGCAGGAACACGATGTTAACCAGGGAATCTAATTGTGCAGAGCTGCATTAGCCAAATTATCTTTCTGTTGTTAGGAAACATTTTCTAAAGGCATTAAAATGCTACAGATCGAGTGATGATAGGAGAGCGTTCAAAGGAGCCGGGGAAGAAGATAAATTGCATCCTGACCATGTGTCTGCCTCTCCCTGTCCCTGGGGGCACTGCAGGACCCACCACGCCATGCTAAGGGTTCTTCCTGCTCCAAAAACTAGAGGTGAAAGACCAGGAGCAGCCCAAAAAGCAACCAACCTTATGGACAACCTCAGCACCATCTACTCCAGCCCCCCCGGGTGCTGTCAGAGCGGGAGAGCACGGCAGGGCTGGCAGTGGCATTTGGGTGCTGAACAAGACGTTCTGCTGTCTGAGGATTTTCACAACACGTCCACAAATGTCACTTCAAGTACCTCTTGTGGCTCAGCACTCAGTTCTCACTTTGGAAATGCAGGGAAACGTCAATTTCTGCATGTTTTCCTCCCGTTCTAAATCATATTCCTCTTGTGGTAAACTTTGCATAACCGACAGATTTTTTCACTTGTCCTTTTTTTCCACAGGTTCTTGATGAAATGTAAATGATTTTCAACTTTGATCCTTCTGCTTTCTGGCTCTTTCTGACTACATTCCTTCCTTAACAATTTGACTCAAGCTTTCTCCCAAAGTAAGGCTCCCTCCTCCCATCTGCACTGAGAAGTCCAAGACAAAAGCTGCTCTCTTCCTTATCAATAGGAATTATTTCCATTTGGAGTTATACATCCCCCCCTGCTCCTGCTCAATGAGTTGCTGCTCACCAGGCACTCCAAATTGTGCTCATCTTACACCAGCAGTCAATTTTGAATGGACAAAAGCTGAGGCCACAGGATGCTGATCAGATTGGATAGAAACAGGGGCCTCTTGAGCAAAAGGAGGACTGGGATGCATTATTTCCCCTCATCCTTGTGGAGGTTTAGGTGGAAGGACTTTTGTTTAGACATACCTAAACAAGTGGTGCAAACTGGTGGCACTGGGAACTTCTTTTCACTTTCTGTATAGACACTGCTTTGGCTCCACACTGAGTAAACTCATTATGTTTGGGCCACTGGGCACATTTTACATTTAAAAAATAAAGAAATCATAGAAAGCTACTGGAATCTAAAGCTATTGAAAAAAATAAGGAAAAGGGGAATCAAAATTAAATTGAGATGGAAAGCACAGGATGCTTTCCAAGCAAGAAGGAGCATGGTTTTGATGCCTGCTCCAGCACATGTCTGCCCAGCCAGTACTCCCCACCTCTGGGTTTGATCCAAGTCTCCGGGCAGCAAAAGCTGGATAATTCATGTGTTCTCACAGGCAGTGAGAGAAAAAAAGGTATAACTTGCCTTCAGGCTTCCTATCCCTCCTCCTGAACTGCTCCTGCCTGGCACCAGTGCAAGACTTGCTACTTTCTACTCCAAAAAATGGGCTTTTCCCTGTCCTGTGCATGGGGCAGCTTGCAGGGACACCCTGACACCCATAGTCTTGCCAGAGAAGGATGTGGCCTCAAAAACCACCCCCTCAGCCCCCAGTGCTTCCCTGATGGGAAAGTTGTCTGCCTACTATTTATCTAAATCCTGGGATCCTAAAAAACCCTCAGTCCTCTGGCAGCACCTTTCATCAGAGGATTTCAGAGCATTTTCCAGACACGAACAGAACAAGCCTCCCTGGAGGAGGGTAAGCAAGATTAAGATTAATCCCAGTTCAGGAAACTAAGGCCTGAGAGGTGAGAAGAAGGGAAAAAGAAAAAGAAAAAAGAAAAAAACAATGCAAAAAAATCAACCTGTGCCTTTGATTTACCTTCCTCTGGTTGAACTACCAACACTCAGACCCTGAAATGCAGCCACAAGTCCCAGCACTAGGTTGAACAGAGACCTCAACCCTGCCTCCTGCTCCCCTGAGACCACAGTTATCAGCTCCTCTCCAGCATTTTCCCATCTGGGGAGGCCTGGCAGAGACCCAGCCACGGCAAGCTCTCCAGAGATGCATGGGCCCCTCTGCAGGATCTGACTTTTCTTTGCAGAGTTTGATGGAGAGGGAAAGTTCTCCTCGGAAGAGACAGCTCTGCAGCAGCCACTGCCACTGCTGGAGGGGAGGTGACAGATAGGGTGGCGGGTGGCTCTCCCTTTCCCTCTCCTGTCTGCCTGCCTGCTGCTGGAATGAAGATAATCTATGAGCAGCAGTGAGCATCAGCACTGCTCTCTCCCCTGTATAAATCAGGAGGGCGAAGCCGTATTGAAGGCAGCGCTCCCCGAGCCTTCCTCCTGCTTCCTGCAGCATTATCCATCTGGTGCTGAAGGTCAAAGAAGCCTCCGTGGACAGGATAATCACTACAGAGAAGAGGGTTGTGCTCCATCACTGGCAGGGTGGAGACAACCTGAGCCATGAGAAGGGTGCAGATATCTGTCCCACCCGTGCAGACCAAGCCTGGTTCTTCCCGGGCTGAGCTTGGCTCTCATCTGGGAAACAAAGCTGTCCAAGCAAGAGGAAAGGAGGAATAAGGCTTGATAAGAAACACTTCTGAGGCCCTAAAGAAGAGCTTCAGTAGTAGCATGAAGCAACTGAAGTCTCTAGGACCACTGTCTCCACAGCCATGGAGGAAGCAGGGCTGAGAGGATAAAACCCAACCCAAGAGAATCCTGTGATGCTAGGCTCAGAGGCTGGGATTTATCAGCCCTGTTGACACAGTCAAAATCCTCATCCCTCTTGTTGACACAGCTTGGATGGATGAGGAAGTAGGAGGGTGTTTGACAGGCCCTGAGGTGTGAGCAATGGCCCAGCTGGGGGAGAAAAGCCCGGCAGCCCATGGGGCAGTCTCCCCTGCCTCCCCACCCCAACGCAAGCCTGGCCCTCGCTGTACAGCTCCTTCCTGCATCCCTCCTAGGAACCTGGAAACAGCCTTAATTCATCTGCTGCACGACTTAATTAAAGTCAGTGCCAGAAATCACAGAATCTCACAGAATCACAGAATCTTAGGGGTTGGAAGGGACCTGGAAAGATCCCCCAGCCCAGCCCCCCTGCCAGAGCAGGGGCACCCAGAGCACATCACACAGGAACGTGGCCAGGGGGGTTGGAATGTCTCCAGAGAAGGAGACTCCACAGCCTCTCTGGGCAGCCTGGCCCAGGGCTCTGGCACTCTCACAGCAAAGAAGTTCTTCCTGACATTCACATGGAACCTCCTGGGCTCCAGTTTGCACCCACTGCCCCTTGTCCTGTCCCTGGACATCCCTGCACAAAGCCTGGCTCTGTCCTCCTGACACTGCCCTGAACAGATTTGTGCCCATGGATGAGGTGGCCCCTCAGTCTCCTCTTCTCCAAGCCCAACAGACCCAGCTCCCTCAGCCTTTCCTCATAATCACCTCCACCATGGATCTTTCTCTCCTCACTCCAGCACAGCCAAAGCCCCCTGCTCCTTCTCCAGCCTTGCACTCAGGGCTTGCTTGGATTCCTGTTTCTTCCTAGACAAGAGCAACTTATTCCTCACTTCCTTCCCTCTCTGCCATTTCACAAGCCATGGTGCAGAGCTGCTCCTGCCCTGCTGGCAGAGGAGGGCAGGAAAAAAGCAGCCCTGTCCCCATCCTTGGGGCATCCCTTTAACTCCAGGCAGTAAAAGGAATGTTCATGTAGCACAGTGGGTCAGCAAGCCCTCTGTAAGGAGAAGCAGCTTGGCCCTAGGCGTGGTACTTCTGGCATTTGTCTCTGCCAGTCAAAAGCCATAATTGGGCCCCACTTTAGGGAGGAAAAAGAAATAACCTACCTCCAAAAACACCTCTTCAATCAATAAGCATTTGTCCTTTGCAAAGGTGGCATGGTGGCCGTGGGCTCCCTGGGGCTGTTGCCAGCCTATTTTTCTTCTCCTTTCTCTGGCCCATCACTTAAGAGAGGTACTGAGCTTTGCCTCTGGACCCTCTCTCTCCCCAAGCTGATCAATAACTAACCCTCTGCTAATGACCTTTCCATCCCTCTGGAGGAGCAGATCCGTCAGAGAGCAGGGATGAGCCAGGAGCTTGCTCATCCCTTCTTGGACAGTGACTAATTGCTGCCATTAGATGCAGAATTACAGACAAAGAAGGAAAGCAGGGAAAGGACTGACCTGATGTTTAATGCAACCAATGGCCAAGTGTCCATCCCTGCTGAAATGCCAAGGGAATTGCAATGCAGCAGGGAGGCAAAAGTCTTCTCGTGGCCATCTCTGGGCCAGCCAGGCTTCCTGACTGTCTGCCCAAGCTGGGTGAGCTATTCCTTATTGGAGAGGAAGATGATGAAAGGCCTGGAGCAGCTCTGCTGTGAAGACAGACCAAGATAATTGGGGCTGTTCAACCTAGAGAAGGTTCCAGGGAGACCTTAGAGCACCTTCCAGTGCCTGAAGGGGCTCCAGGAAAGCTGGGGAGGGGCTTTTCATCAGAGAAGACAGTGATAGGACAAGGGGTGATGGTTTTAAACTGAGAGAGGGGAGATTTAAGTTACATATTAGGAGGAAATTCTTCACTCTCAGGGTGGTGAGGAACTAGAATGGGTTGCCCAGGGAGGTTGTTGATGCCTCAGCCCTGGAGGTTTTTAAGGCCAGGTTGGATGAGGTTTTGTGTAACCTGGTCTAGTGGTTCCCTGCTCATGGCAGAGGGGTTGGAACTTGATGGTCTTTGAGGTCTCTTCCAACCTTCATGATTCTATGATTCTTTGTTCCTGGTAGGAGCAGTTTCCCCCTCACACAAGATGAACTCTCTAGATATCTGGGTCTAGTTACAAACTTCCTGCAGAACAAGAGTGCATTCCTCTCCTCCTCAGATCCATTCTGAACATCTCCAGCGCAGCTCAAGAGAATGACCAATACCTCCCCCCTGGAGCTGAACATATAAATAAATACCCCACAACTGCTCCAGCCACCCCCATTCCCACCTCTCCAGGCATCTCTGAGCCTGAATCCATCCCCAGCCTGGCTCTAATGTGGGTGATGCAGCCAGGCTGGGCACACAGCATCACTGCCACCAGTGACGTTGGTGACAAACACCTTTACCTACAGGCCACCAGAGCTTGTGACACACCAATGGCCAAAGGGCAGATGCTGGTATTTTTTTTTTAAGCAGAGAAATCTGGCTCCGAAAAAATCCGGCTCTGAAAGTCACTGAAAGATGATAAACAAGCAGTTGCCCCCAGTGTGGAAAGCAGGGGGAGCTTTTTGTTGCTGCTCTCGTCATGACTCTTGTTTTCCTCCCTGCAAACCCCAGGCCAGACCATCCCTTTTTGTAAAGCATCTCTCTGATATGGAAAATTTCAGCAGCTTCCTGCGCACAGCTGAAGCCACATATTCCCACCTCAGCTTTCCCTGCCTGCCTTTCTGCATCTGATTGAGGCAGAAGATCTGCCCTTCTGCCAGTTGCAGCTTTGCTTTGGATGCTGAGACAAGTTTTCTCTTTGCAAGTCTCTTCTGGGGGGGACTGTGGAGCCCTGAACTGCAGAGTAAAAGAGTCCTTGCCATTGTTCTGTGCTGGATCAAGCCCAGCTGAACAGCAGCAGGCACTTCTCCATCTGCTCCTCTTGGGTTCAGACCATGAGTTTACCAAAGAATCAGTGCAAATTGTATTGCTGACCATCCTATTGAGCTCCACAGCCCTGCCTTGCTTTTCTCTGCCTCGACTGTCACAGGCAGTAGGAACAGAGGTGGCCAGACCAATGCTTTGCACTGCCCCTCACTCTGGAAAAATCCCTCTGGGTTTATCAGGCTCAGCCCCCACTGTGGAACCAGGACCCCACCACTATCTTCCAACACCAGCTATAGAATCATCACAGAATCACAGAATGGTCGGGGTTGGAAGGGATTCCGGAGATCATTGAATCCAACCCCCCTGCCAGAGCAGGACCACCTTGGGCAGGTCACACAGAAATTCATCTTGAAAGTCTCCAGAGGAGGAGACTCCACAGCCTCTCTGGCAGCCTGTCCCAGGGCTCTGCCACCCTCACAGGAAAGAAGTTCTTCCTCATGTTGAGGTGGAAATTCCTGGGCTCCATTTTTTGTCCATTGCTCCTCATCCTATGCAGGGCAGCACTGAAAAGAGACTGACCCACTCTTCTCATTTCACATGTCCACCATGCAGTCATGGTTCTTGCTCTACCCTGTTTACACCAAAGACAGCAAAAAGCTCTCAGCTGCATGATAAAGTCATGTCTTTCTGCCTCTGGTTTGGTTCTTGAATGGGCCAAGCTTACAGAGCCCACCAGGGTGCAAATGGTCTTTAGAGTAGGTAGATTTGGGGATGGTCCAGCTCCTCCAGGCCAGGAAGGCAGATCCAGGCACCAGGCAGTTGAGGCCCATGAGGGAGCAAGAGAGAGGAGCTACCTTGGGGATTTGCTCAGCAGTCAGGACCAGATGGCCATCATGTCTTTGTTAGGATAAGAAATGACTGGTCATTGCAGTCAAAGCAATTAAGAAGAGTGATTACCATAACACACCACATCCTTCTTCCCTGTCCACTGCCTTGCTTCATTTCCCAGCTCTGTGCCTTTCCAGGGAAAACACACATGGGGTTTCTCACATGGAGTTTTGAAACCCTCAGAGTTTTTTTGCCCCATCTCATCATCGAGCCCCATCTCTGCAGCCCCCACAGGACCCCCATTCCTGCCTCTCACACTCCAGCAGCCCCACTTTAACCACACCACGAGATGATTGACTAAATTAAAAAGAAAACAGGCCTTACACTGACTCTTTTCTCCAGGTGTAATAAATACTCCCCAGCACATCACCTCCTCCACTGCCAGCCCCACCACAGCACTCAGCTCCTGCTGTCACTCCTGCCCAGGGCCCTGTTCTGATAAGGCAGAAGCAAGAGAGTGAAGGGCCATATTTTTTGGCTTGTATTTTTTTTTCCTCCAAAGCCATTTCAAGTGTCCCTTCCTGGGAGAAGAATGCAGGAGATGGTTTCTAAATCTACACCCCCCTATCATTCTCGGGAGCGATATCATCGGCTGCAGACAGAGACAGGAAGTACAATTGCTCAGGCCAAGAGAGATGAGACAGACAGACAGACCAAGAGCAGGAGAAAAATGTGGATTTAAAGGGTCATTCATCTGGAAGGACTTCCAAGTGCCTAGTGAATAGAGCAAAACTTTGCAGAATCATGCTCTGAAGTGCATCCTCTCCGTGCTCACGTTTGTCAGCACACCCAGCAGAATGATAAACTGAAAAGCTCCACTAAAATCCTCCTGGGTAGAGGGGAGTGAAGCATCACACCTCCTTGTCTTGCACGAGCAGCTAATCACAGAATCACAGAATGGTTTGAGTTGGAAGGGACCTTCAAGATCATCCAGATCCACCCCCCTGCATGGGCAGGGACACCTCCCACCAGCCCAGGCTGCTCCAAGCCCCATCCAACCTGCCCTTCAACACTGCCAGGGATGGGGCAGCCACAGCTTCCCTGGGCAGCCTGGGCCAGGCTCTCACCACCCTCACACTAAAGAATTTCCCCCTCATCTCTCACCTCAGTCTTCCCTCTTCCAGTTTTCATCCCTTCCCCCTTGTCCTCTCCCTCCCTGCCCTTGTCCCAATTCCCTCCCCAGCTTTCCTGGAGCCCCTTCAGGCCCTGGAATGTGCTCTAAGTTCTCCCTGGAGCCTTCTCCTACATCCCACCCACATAGGGAGCGGGATGAGCATCACCATCCTGCAGCCTCTGTGATGGACCATCTGGCTCAGGAGCTGTTTTCCCAGCCAAACACACCCAGTCCTGGGGACCTCCTTCCCCTGAGCTGAGCTGCAGCCACATGGGTACAAACCAACACCTTCCCAATATCCTTGTTTGGCTGCTGTTTTGGCCCAAAAGAACAAGCCAGTATGGATGGAAAGGGATGGAGCAGCAGCACTGGGCTCTGCCCTGGATCTTCTTCTAGCAAGAGCTAATCCCAGGGCTGACTGTTCTAAGACACATTAGCCAGCACAGGATGCTGAAGGGAAACATTTTCCATCTACCCTGGAAATCCTGAGCTGCTTCATTCCCACTATCCCATTGCTATTCACCCTTGGATCCCACCGAGTGAGGTTTATTCTCCCCTTGATTGGCACTCACTTAATTAACGTTAATGGAGCCCTCACATCACCATCAAGGAGAGACTCTGAAACCTAAAGTATCTTGAATCTAAAGAATTACAGCAGAATTCATGGCCTAATTACAGCGTATTGTTGAAATACCACTTAAATACAGTGATTATTAAAAGCATATTATTGATTGGGGTTTAACTGCTATGTAAATAAATCCAGCCAAGGCAAACTGAGCTACAAATTCATTACCCAGCCATAAATCCTCAATAAATATTTTTTTCATGAATCAGTTGTTGTTTACGATACAATAAATGTCTTATTAAGTCCAAATTAATTGCATATTTGGGGAAACTTCAGGGAAGGCTCCCTCCCTCCTCCATCACACAGGCACTCTGCCAGGTGTCCTTTTAATAAATATATTAGCAAAGCCTGTCAGTCACTTCCTCCCCCCACAACACCCCAATTCCCAAAGAGGGATCCCCCCCTTTTTTCCCCTCCTGCAATGTGCCAACAGCACCTACAAAGTGGCCAGGCCTGGCAAAACAAAGCCCACCAGGTCCTTGGGAGCCAAAAACAATCCTCCAGCAGAGCTGGTCAAATAAAGTAAACACTTTAAGCCAGAAACTATGAAATTTTAATGAATTCCCCATTTCTTCCATAACTACAGGCTTTCAAGCTCCATAGCTGGGTGATTTTCATAGGTCCCAGCAGCTAAGAAGGAAAGAATATTAATTCCTCTTTGGGCATGAACTATCATGATGAATAATAAATAAAATAAAAAGCAGAAATATTTTGCATCTACCAAGAGCTTTTCATCTGTAGAGCTCAAAATGATTTACAACAAAAAGTAAGTGTTAGAGGTGTTAGGAAAGCAGAATTTCTTTCCTCTGGGAAATCTCAGTAGTTCAACATTTGTTTTCATCTTGAGATAGGGTGAGAAGTTGAAAGGTTTTTCTGGAATCATCAGTTCCACGATGCTGAAATTCAGAAATGGGGACTTTTTTCCCCTTTGTTTCATCAAACTGGTGCCTTGTACCAAACCACATTTGCAACGTTTTGATGTGCCAATTTCAAACAAAATGTCTTGGTTTGGCTTTTTCCCAGGAAAGAAAAACTAAAACTAAAAATTGGGGCATGGTAGGTGCTTCTGTTTCCAGTCCCTTCCTACCATCACAGAATCACAGAATCTGAGGGGTTGGAAAGGACCTGGAAAGCTCCCCCAGCCCAACCCCCCTGCCAGAGCAGGGGCACCCAGAGCACATCACACAGGAACGTGGCCAGGGGGGTTGGAATGTCTCCAGAGAAGGAGACTCCACAGCCTCTCTGGGCAGCCTGGCCCAGGGCTCTGGCACTCTCACAGCAAAGAAGTTCTTCCTGACATTCACATGGAACCTCCTGGGCTCCAGTTTGCACCCACTGCCCCTTGTCCTGTCACTGGACATCACTGCACAAAGCCTGGCTCTGTCCTCCTGACACTGCCCTGAACAGATTTGTGCCCATGGATGAGGTGGCCCCTCAGTCTCCTCTTCTCCAAGCCCAACAGACCCAGCTCCCTCAGCCTTTCCTCAGCAGGGAGATGTTCCCCTCCCTCCAGCATCTCTGTGCCTCTGCCCTGGGCTCTTCCCAGCAGTTCCCTGTCCTTCTGGAACTGAGGGGCCCAGAACTGGACACAATACTCCAGATGTGACTTCACCAAGGCAGAACAGAGCTCAAATGTTCAAGCACAGCAAAAAACAGATTGCTTTTGGAAAAGGATTTTTTTCAACAAATTCCACCCAGCTACAGGATCCCTGAAGTCCCTTTTACAGCTGAGGGAGCTGGAAGGTGGCAGGAGCAGAATCCTGTGGAGCAGGAATACATTGAATAGAACTTTTCCCATCCTCTTTTGTCCTGTCCCTCATGGAAGGCAAGAGGAGGAACCACTGCCTGTGTTGTGCTCTGTCCTGAGCCACCAAGGCAGATGGAAAATCGAGTCGGGTTTATACATAAAAATGCCACGACAGGAAAGGCTGAATCCATCTACCCGAGAAAAAAATGAATGCTCTCATTAGAAAACTTAATTATTAACATCAGCCTCCAGTTCTTTTCCCTGACATTTGTTTTATTTCTGACTTCAGAGCAATTGCTCTTTGCAAACCTCCGGCGCACTCGGTGCACGCTCCTCGTCCCTGCAGCCTCATAGGTGACCAGCAGCTTCTTCTGCACACATTTCTCTCACCACCACCCCTCCTACCCAGGGGAATCGATATCCCCTGGTTCCTAACACTCCAACCAAACAAACGTGTCTCCTTTTCTGCCTCCTGGAGGTGTTTGCAGAAGGCGGGAGCGGCGCAGAAGGCGGCGAGACGGGGCCAGGATGGGATCATCTGTATTTTCCTTGACGGACCATTTATTGGAAACACATCAGTGACCATTCCCGAGCTCCTGATGGAGAATTGATTGTTGGGTCATAAAACTAAATCGTGGTGCTCATAAGAAGAGTAAACAGGGGAGCTGGTGGAAGGGAGACCGGCAGGAGTGGAGCTAAAGAACCGGCTGACTCGATATCTGCTGCCTGCCCCCAGGGATTTGGGAGGCAAGGGGATAGATTGGATCGATGCTGAGCTTCCCCTGAGATCCCATCAATCCCTAAATAACCCTTCAAAAGAGAAACAACCAAGCCCCCTCCTTAAGGTGCCCATGGCAGGAGGATCCAGCCCACGTGCACCCATCACCCTCCTCGGCAGCAGCGACACAAGGAACTGGAAACACGAAGGTTGGGGAGGAAACTGCTCTTTGCCGCCACTTCCCTGGCTGCCCCAGGGGTTGTGCACATGGTG
The DNA here is from genome assembly GCF_000747805.2 of Chaetura pelagica. Classification (NCBI taxonomy): domain Eukaryota; kingdom Metazoa; phylum Chordata; class Aves; order Apodiformes; family Apodidae; genus Chaetura; species Chaetura pelagica. The sequence goes on from NW_009954181.1 coordinate 1,096,759, forward strand.
CCCTCTCCTCCATGAGACACACAGCCCAATTACACAGCAATCAATTTTGGGAGCACTGAGGAGATAATGGAGTGATAAGAAGAAGCCAGCGTGGATTTGTCAATAGCAAATCATGTCAAACCAACTTAATTTCCTTTTTTGACGGGGTAATTGGTCTCATGGATCAGAGGGGGGGGGGAAGCAGATGTGAGATACCTTGACTTCATTAAAGTGCCTGACATCATCCAGATCCACCCCCCTGCATGGGCAGGGACACCTCCCACCATCCCAGGCTGCTCCAAGTCCCATCCAACCTGCCCTTCAACACTGCCAGGGATGGGGCAGCCACAGCTTCCCTGGGCAACCTGGGCCAGGCTCTCACCACCCTCACACTCCACAATTCCCTCCTCATGTCTCACCTCAATCTCCCTCTTCCAGTTTTCATCCCTTCCCTCTTGTCCTCTCCCTCCCTGCCCTTGTCCCAAGTCCCTCCCCAGCTTTCCTGGAGCCCCTTCAGGCCCTGGAAGCTGCTCTAAGGTCTCCCTGGAGCCTTCTCTTCTCCAGGCTGAACACCCCAACTCTCCCAGCCTGGCTCCAGAGCAGAGCTGCTCCAGCCCTAGGATCATCTTCATGGCCAGTGTTTCACCAGGAATGAGTAGGGAACAGCTGCAGAGCATTTCCCCACCACCAGGGTTTCAAGTGGGTTCCCTTGTCTGCCCCAGGTTGGAGTTTATTCACTTTCTATTCCAGCAGAGATGGGGATAACAAAGCAGAAAGGGTTTGAGATATTGCAGAGAGGAGCCTGGATTGGGAGGAGCCAGGTGTGCTCCAGAAATGAGGTTCAGAATTCAAGATACTGGTGATAAATTAGACAAATGGGGGGGATCAGCAAGATGAAATTCAATAAAGACAAACTGCAAAGAAATACATTTAGGATGAAGAAATCAAAGGGTGGATAGACAGTGGTGCTGTGGTGCATGGTGGGCAAATAGACAGGCAGTCACCAGGGAAATAGAGGGTGAGCATCTCATGGCTGTGAGGGAGCATCAGAGAGGGGTTGGATTGGGATGCCAGTTCCCAGGGAAGACCATATCCCTGGCAGGAATGAGTTACCTGGAGAGGAGGTGGATTATTCTCTACTTGGAGGCTTTGAGAACTAATTAAAGATGTTCTTGACCTTCTGTTGGTGAGATGGTGGTTGTCTCTTGATCAGTGGAAAAAACAAGAGGCCTTCTCTGTGCTGCCTTCCAGCAGGTCTGCAACCATGGAAAAGCTGTGTTCTCCTTTAATCCACCTCTAAATCCATCCAGGCTCTCTAAACCCATCCCAGCAGCCTGTTAGGAAGCACCCACATGCTTAAAAGCTACTTTCATTGCTAAATGCCATCAAAGCATTGTTAGCAGCTGCCAACAGGTGGAGGAGGAACGAAGGGTTAGACAAAGTTTGGGTTGGCATTTTCAAAGTCAGCTGTGAGACAGATGTCCTCTTCTGATTAAAATTAATGGGAACTGAGCATCCCAACCTCCCAGGTGACTTTGAAAATCTCACACCCAGCACCTACCCAAACACCTCCCTCCCTCCCTCCATCCCAGGGCAGCTGAGGGAAACGGGGCTACAAACCCCAACATTTCCATGGGAATAAATTAATATTTTTCTGGTTGGTTTTGGTTTTGTTTTTTTAAACTCACACTTAGCTCTCCCTCCCACTCCCTCTGTAATTTACGTGCATGTAACTAATTGCACATTAGGAAACAAAGGAGGGGAGGAGAGATGAGAGCTCAGATCTCATGCAATGGGGAGGACAGCCAGGTAGGATGGGGTACCCATCCCTGGGGAAGCTGCTCCTGCCCCAGCAGCCCCGTGCACAGCAGCCATCTCCAGCACTGAGCACATTCATCCCCTGCCTGCAAAGCAAATCTCACTTGCAGGCCCTGCTATCCCCAGCCCTGGGGACTGAACATCAGCTGCAATGTGCACAGATTACAGGCAATGTTATTCAAGAGCAAGTGAGATCCCCACCGCCCAGACCAGCTAATATACTGGTTACAAATCCACTAGGCAGGAGGGATTTCTGACATGGCTCTTCATAACCAGCAGGAAAGTGCATTGAGGAAAAGAAGAGTAAACAAGATGATACACTGCTGCCAGGCCACGTGCCCAGAGGCACTAAGATATTCAAACCAGCCCTCTAGGATGCTCTGCCTAAAGATTCCTGTCACTGGTGCTGTGCATCCAGCTGTTCAAAGTCACACTGTGCACCCACTGCAAACAAAAGTGTTTTAAATGCAGCTGGCAGGACCACAGCCCTCCACACCTGCTGTGCCTGGAGCAGAAGAAACAGGTCACTGTGGGTGACCTGTCTGAAAACATTGCCATCTCCACCCCCAATGCATCACGGCATCTGAGGGATGCTGAGTTTTGCACACCTTTCCTCTCCCCCTGGTGTGGTGTGACGGGAGACAGAACAAATCCACCTGGAGACAGGGAAACCTACTTCCCTGGTGATCTGCTCAAGTCCCATCTCAGAGAAGAGGGGCCAATGGCCTGAAAACCCACTCTCTGCTTAACCTGAGATCTCTTCCCTCTGCATCCTCTCATCTTCTAACACATCTCAGAAGCTCAACATGAGCTGGCAACGGGTGCTTGCAGCCCAGAAACCAACCATGTCCTGGGCTGCATCAAAGGCAGTGTGACCAGCAGGGCAAGGGAGGGGATTCTGCCCATTTACTCAGCTCAGTTCTGGTGCCCCCAACACAAGAAAGACATGGAGCTCCTGAAGAGAGTCTAGAGGAGGCCATGAAGGTGTTCAGAGGGCTGGAGCAGCTCTGGAGCCAGGCTGGGAGAGCTGGGGTGTTCAGCCTGGAGAAGAGAAGGCTCCAGGGAGACCTTAGAGCACCTTCCAGTGCCTGAAGGGGCTCCAGGAAAGCTGGGGAGGGACTTGGGACAAGGGCAGGGAGGGAGAGGACAAGGGGGAAGGGATGAAAACTGGAAGAGGGAGATTGATATGAGACATGAGGAGGAAATTCTGGAGGGTGGTGAGAGCCTGGCCCAGGTTGCCCAGGGAAGCTGTGGCTGCCCCATCCCTGGCAGTGTTGAAGGGCAGGTTGGATGGGGCTTGGAGCAGCCTGGGATGGTGGGAGGTGTCCCTGCCCATGCAGGGGTGTGGATCTGGATGATCTTGAAGGTCCTTTCCAATCCAAACCATTCTAGGACTCCATGATCTTTCCCCCTGGGGTCAAGACAATCCCAAGCTGATGCCAGTCCTGGGCCTCTAAGAAACAGAAAATCTGCCCAAAGTCGATGATTTGCTCCTTTTCCCTTCCCAGTCTTCCCAGAATCCCAGTAGAGAGGGCAAGAACGAATCAGGCAGCAGGGACAGCAGCCCCTGGGTACTGGAGGGAGGAGGGGGAAGCAGGCCTGCATGTCACCTGCTGAAGAAACATCCTTGTGGGACTAAATTGCATTCAATATAATAAACTATCATCTCGAAACGAGTGCTCCAATTGAGTTTTGATGTAAACACTAATATTTTCTCCACTCTGCTATTCTCTTCCACGGAGATCTCATGTATATTTCACCATGTGTCCTACCTGCTATTGCTCTCATACATCAAAGGGTTCGAGGACAAGGAGCCTGATTTTGAAAACATTATTCTTTTAAAGATTTATTCGCTCGTCTTGACCACCCCCTCTGCTGAAAGGGAGAAGCTCTCCATAAATTATTGCAGCACCCCATGTAAAACATGCACGTGCACGTTGTCCTCAGCTTAGTCAACTTAGCAAGAGGAGAGACCAACCAGCTCTTCTACCTCCTGCCTCACGCTCTTCTCAGACCTTTCCCAGCACTCTCTATAATGGATTACCCCAGTTACCATCCCAGTGCCACCCCAGCGTGGCCCCAGACAGCAAGAAGCAGAACCATGGGTACCCTAAGTGACTTGCCCAAGGCTGTATGGGGAATATATGGCAAAGAAGGTGTCCCCAGACACCTTGATGGCCACACCTTGCACTTCTGCCCAAGTAAACCAGTTCTTAGGCTCAGCCTAACACAGGCAGGACTCAGACACCTTTAAACCCTTCTCAGAGCTCTGCTCTGGGTGCACCAGAGCCCACCCATCCACCAGGAAGTGTCAGCTTTAACCAGTCCAGACACAGACATGGCAGGAGAGATGGACTATTCCCACCCTCATATTGTAGCCACAGAGCCTGACTTGGAGAGGGACACAAAGAGAAGCTGCAAGGAACACTGAAAACTTTCAGAAGGCCAAATAACACACAGTTCTTTAAGGCACGTGCAAAATTAACAGCACGTTCCCTCTGCCCCCTTCACAGCAGATGCTGGGAGGCCCTCAAAGCAAGTTACATTTATTTAAAATTAAATAAAAGGAGGCAATTTTGGCATGCAAGAGCCAATGCACCTGAGGGGCTCCTTGCTTCAGGGCTCTGCCAACAGCAGAAGAGGAACAAAGTTAAGAAAGCAATTAAGAAATTGCTGCAGACACTGGGTGAGAAGCTGACTCTTTGGTGAAGCTACAGAGTACAGGCAGGGAGAGGAGATTTCACCCCTGCTTCTGCTACCCCATCCACTCTGGCAATGACTGTCTCCAAGCTTGCAGCACTTCAGTAGTCCTTGAGATGTGCCCTGCTCCTTGGAGCACGGACCTGCCCTTTCAGCCTCAGTTCTGACCTGAAAACAGGAGGCAAAACCCTCTGCCTTGTCTACCTGCAAGAGCAGCTGGTGTGAGCAGAGCAGGGTGTCCCCCCAGGGTCTCCAGGCCCTGCAGAAACTGGAGAGCTGAGACCTACAGCCTAAACCATCCCACAATCTCCTTACTGCATCCCTGGGGTCAGGCTGCCCTGGTGGCACTGCCAGCTTTTTGTCACATACGGGATGGGGGAAACTCGAGCAGCACCACGGAGACCTGTGCAAAGGAGCTGGTGGCTTCTCCAGCTGCCGTGGAGTTTTGTCAGCACCGTGTGGAAGAGCTGCAGCACTGCAGGCTGCTCCCGGCTCCTCACACATCCATCCCCACATTCCCCGGGTCTGGAATCACCCCGCGGGCCCTGCTCAGGGCGCGGAGCACTTGGCATCCCCACCACGAGCATGGCAGTGTGCAAGGGGGCCAGGATGCACCAGGTGGGCAAGGGTGCACGAGGATGCACCAGGATGCAGGAGGTTGCACAAGCATGCACAAGTATGCATGAGGATGTACAAGGATGCACAAAGATGCACAAGGATGTACAAGGATGTGTAAGGATGCACAAGGATGTACAAGGATGCACGAGGATGTACAAGGATGCACAAGGATGCATGAGGATGCACAAGGATGCACAAGGATGTACAAGGATGCACGAGGATGTACAAGGATGCACAAGGATGCATGAGGATGCACAAGGATGCACAAGGATGTACAAGGATGCACAAGGAGGTACAAGGATGCACATAGTGTGTGAGGATGCACAAGGATGCACAAGGATGCAGGTGCTTGCAAGGTTGAGGCTTGAAGCTGGGGCAGGGCTGAGGGGCTGCCTGGGGCCCACACAAACAATTTAGAGGCTGAGAAGAAAGCAGAGCCCCTCAGGGCTAATTACTCAGGTCTTTAATTACCCCCCAGGGGCTGCCTGCATTGCTTTGGCTCCTCAGGGACCCACTGGTATTTTGAGGCCAGAAGGGATGATTCTGATCATTTTAGCCCCACCTTGGAAAACCAATGGAAAACACTGGCACAGAGCAAATCCCTGGTATCCAGGGACCTTCCCTCTGTGTACCTGGTCCATGCAGGGAGACCATGGTGGGGAGGAAAAGCAGGGATGCAGAACATTTCCTAGTTCCTTTCCAAAATCTCCCTCTCCCCTTAGCCCGGCTGGTTTCTTGAAGCCAGAATGCAAATGGAAGCAAAGGTAACACATTCAAAGGCTTCAAAACCCTTCTGTGTTAGATTGGGGCAGGACTGGAGGCAACTTCTCCTTCTGTCTCCACCTCCCACACGGGCTCAAGGTCTCACCCAGAACATCCTCCCCACTCCCTTGTGCTATTTTAAAGCTGGGTCCACACTCTGATCCCAGACCAGAGCAAACCCAGGGAAGGAAAATCATCATCCACAAGTCCACACCACAGGGTGTGTGCAACAGCTCCCTTCCCAACTCCTCAGCAGGAGAGCCAGGAGCAGGGAATATTCCCTCAAGAGCCAATTTTCAAGGCATCATGAAAATATTTGGAGAGCCAGGAATACTCCCAAGCTGCCCTTTCTGCAGACAAGTAAAAAGACAGTGAAAACACCCCTCAGGGCAAGGAGAAATCCAGGACCAGCAAGATCTGAGCCCACATCAGGCTTAAACCCACCAGGATCTAACTGTCCCTTACCATTCCCCCTGCTCAGCAAGACCCTGACAAGGTCCCTGCTCCTCTGGCAGGGATTTCCTGGGAAACACTGGCAAAGGTGTAGAAGCAGGAAAGCAAAGCCCACAAAAATCAGAATTCATGCAATTTGCTTGTTTCTTTTGGCACTGCTCCCCCCATTGCTCCAAATGAAACCCAAACACCACCAAGGAAGGGGACCTCTTGGTTCACCCCTTTGTTTACCCCTGGCTGAGCAATGCAGGGATGGGTTTGCTTCCCATTCCTCCCCAGCTGGTCTCCAATCAGGATTTCTCCTGATCACCAGTTCACAGCTTCAGAAAGAAACCTGCACTTCTGTGTCTGATGTACAGGAGGCTGAGGAGCAGAAGGGAATTTCTGGCTCAGAAGCAGCCCAGTGGTAACTGAAACGTCAAGCAGAGCTGACTTGCATGATTTTCCATTGATTAAGATGACAAAGTGGGGCCAAAATCTTACAGAGACAGATTACAGAGGGCTGATGCCATCTAATCTAAGCCTCAGTTCAGTAGCTTCAGGCCTAAATCCCAGCTTAGGCTGGAAATGATCTGTGCTTCCCTGGTTATCTCCACCAACTCAGGGAATAAGCAGTCATGTAAAACCACACACCACGGTGCTAAGGGAAGGAATGAATGGATAAAAACCCCACCATATGCCCTCCCCACTTCAGAGCTGGTTCCTTGAGAAACAACAAGGTGATGGAGGGGAGATGTCAAGTCCCCCTGCAACCAGCAGGACCCCCTCCCATGGCCAAACACCAGCTGGGTTTTGCCTCCTGGGAGGCACTGCTGCAAAATAAGGCAGCAAGTCCAGGTCCTTCCTCTGCTCAGTGTGGGTGAGACCTACACTCTTTGAGACAAAAGTCCTCAAACTCCCCTTTCTGAAAGGGATGCCTGAGCAGGGGAAAGCTGGAGGGACACAGAGCATCCCAACATCCAGCAAGAACCAACTCCAGCCTGGTAAAACCACCCCATGGAGCTGGAGGGAGCTGTTTAGCTGAGGGTCTCACCCCAAATCAACAATAAATACATCTGTAACAAATATGCAAAGTTGTCATCAATTTGCATTGACATTTGGACTTGGGGGTGGGGGGGAGCTGAGGGGAGAAAGAAATGAAGTCCATTATAGAGCAGAGTAATTTAGGATATTACCACCAGCATCTGAATTACAAATCTACCTCTCATTACTGGTATGTTAACCAGGAAAGGCAGCTTCTCAACAACATGCAAGGCAGAGTTTATTAGCATGGATTTGCATAATAATTAGCTCTGCAGCAAGCAAAGGCTGTTGTGCCTTTCAAAAAGCCAACTTTCAATGTCAATATCCAGTCCCAATTTGGCTCCCACCCTAAGGCCTTCTGGCAGCAAAATGCTGCCACAGGCATTTAGCTTCCATCTCCTTGATGCCATCTCCTGCATCTGGGACCTCTGGAGGTCCTGCCTTATCCCAAGAGCAGGTCTTGGGTGCTGGGAGGCACAGGAGAGTTCCTGGGAAGGCACTTTGGCAAAAAAACTTCAATGCATGGAGAGCTTCTGCACTGCATGGACAGCTTCTTCCATCAGTGCATTAGCAAAGTTGCTGAAGAGCTCCAAAGGGCTCCCAAAATCCCCATTGAAAGCAGCCCTGTGCCATTCCAGAGGAGGCCACAAAGATGATCCAAGGGCTGGAGCAGCTCTGCTCTGGAGCCAGGCTGGGAGAGTTGGGGTGTTCAGCCTGGGGAAGAGAAGGCTCCAGGGAGACCTTAGAGCAGCTTCCAGTGCCTGAAGGGGCTCCAGGAAAGCTGGGGAGGGACTTGGGACAAGGGCAGGGAGGGAGAGGACAAGGGGGAAGGGATGAAAAGTGGAAAAGAGAAGATTCAGATTAGACATGAGGAGGAGATTCTTGAGTGTGAGGGTGGTGAGAGCCTGGCCCAGGTTGCCCAGGGAAGCTGTGGCTGCCCCATCCCTGGCAGTGTTGAAGGGCAGGTTGGATGGGGCTTGGAGCAGCCTGGGCTGGTGGGAGGTGCCCCTGCCCATGCAGGGGGGTTGAACAGGATCTTGAAGGTCCTTCCCAACCCCAAACCATTTGATGATCCTGTGCTTCAGAGCTGTTCTCCCTCCCAGCCTGTAATGCCAGACCTGCCCTCAGCTACAAACTCACCTCTCCCCTCTGCACCCTCAATGCCAGGGAAGCCTCCACACACCATGATTCACAGAAGACAACTTTAAGAAGATGCAGGAGAAAGCTACTTGCTATCTCACAATGGCTTGATAAAGAAAGGAGAGAATGATACTTATTCTTCATCTACCCAAGCTGGCCCCCACAAACATGAAGCTGGGTTGTGCTGATGGCTCCTCTTTAGCCTGGCTCTCTCCAGGCAGCCTTGTGCCAATGACAGACTCTTTACTAGCCTAAATGAAAAAATAAAGGCAAAGCCATGAGGCTATTTTAGGTTGTTTTTTTTTTTTGCTGAAACTACAAGCTACATCTTCTAGGTCTCTATCTGTAAAAATATATATATATTTGCAGGTGCTTTTCAAATGCAAATATCTCATTTTGAGCCAGACAAACAAAACATACTTGCTGGTAGGAAGGAGGATGTAGTATTTTGTTTCTCCAAATGTTTTCTTTGATTTGTTTCTTTTCACAGCCTGGAAAAACTCCCCTGCTCTCCAATCCTCTGGGCTGCAGGCAGCTTCCCTTGCCTTCCATGCTTCAAGAACTTTTTGGGACCCCCCATGGGTTACAGGAGATGCTCAACAGGATTTCTGCCCTGGGAGGTTGTGCAGGGAGTTACACACCTGGTTGCAAAGCAGCTGAAGCCCCCAGCAAAGCTGTTTGTGTCCAGGCAGCAAGTGACAACCAGTGTGTCCCTTGTGTCACAGAATCACAGAATCCCAGGGGTTGGAAGGGCCCTGGGAAGATCCCCCAGCCCAACCCCCCTGCCAGAGCAGGGGCACCCAGAGCACATCACACAGGAACGTGGCCAGGGGGGTTGGAATGTCTCCAGAGAAGGAGACTCCACAGCCTCTCTGGGCAGCCTGGCCCAGGGCTCTGGCACTCTCACAGCAAAGAAGTTCTTCCTGACATTCACATGGAACCTCCTGTACTCCAGTTTGCACCCACTGCCCCTTGTCCCACGCAAAGTGTTCATTGCTACACAAGTAGCTCCCCCAGCCCCTGCTTCCTGGCACATGAGCACTCAAGGCTCCTGTCCAACTCCTCAGCACAACCCTCAGGGCTCCCAGAGACAGGGCACAAGGTTTCCTAACAGAAACCCACCCCAGCTCACACTCACAGTACCCAGAACTGCTTTACCAAGGATACAGCTTTAGTTTTTAAGCCAATGTGCCTCAGTTTCCCCAAGAGGATATTATTCCCACGCAGTGACCGAGCTGATGGTTTCCAGACAGCAACATCTCAATTGTTTCCAGCCCAGGAAAACTGCAGGCAGCCCTCAGGAGAAATGCATTGCCCAGCCAAGGCTCAGACCTGCCAGCTCCAGGCCTTCAGATGGAAATCCTGCTCTTTGCAGCCTCCTCACCACGACACATGCAACTCCTGACCAGCTTGAGCTTCTACACTCTGACTTGGCATTTAAGCATCTCACAGCACTAGAAGTATTCCTCTCCTTATCAAAACCAGCTTCTTTAGTGCTCATACTATTCCCAGTCCTGGTTTCACCAGAAAACCTTTCAGCCCATCTCTGGGTGTCTCCAGGGGCAGCAGCTTTATCAAGGATAAAATTCTCCTAGGGGGTAAAACTCTCTTAGGGGGTAAAACTCTCTTAGGGGATGTGGTAATTCCTTGTTCTGTAATTTCTGGGTCCTGCATATCCCTGAAAACCACACCTGGAAAGGACCAGGCTTCCTAATTCCATCAGATGCAGCTGTTCTGGGTGACAGGTATAAACGTGGCTGGTGTGAAAGGAGCCTGAGTGACCCCAAACAACCCTCAGCACCTCTGCATGTCCTGAGCCAGAGCCAGCCCTGCTTTCCCAGCATGGCAAACACGTTTCCAAACCACTCAACAACACCTCAGTTAGCAGGAGGCTTCAGGGATCCCTGCCCTTGAAAAGCAGGAGAGGAAAAAAAGGACCAAAGTGTGGTCCAGGGCCAGAGAGGGTGGGATGAGGCAGGTGGGAAGGGGCAGCTGCTGGGACTGACTTTTCCCTGGGTTCCCCGCGAGGTGCCATGTGAGTAGGTACCGGCTGTGCCGGCTCCAGCCCAACGCGAGGTGGTGCTGGTTCCTCAGGCACGGGCTGGGATGCAGATCGGCAGAGACCGGGATGCAGCCGGGGCTGGAAGGTGGCCGGGACAGGGATGCTGCTGGCAGGGATGCAGGTGGAGCAGGGATGAAGATGGGACAGGGACGAAGATGAGCAGGGATGAAGATGGGACAGGGATGCAAAGGGACAGGGATGCAAAGGGGACAGGGATGCAGATGAGCAGGGATGAAGATGAGCAGGGATGCAGATGGAGCAGGGATGAAGATGGGACAGAGATGCAGGTGGGACAGGGATGCAGGTGGGACAGGGATGCAGATGGAGCAGGGATGCAGATGGGACAGGGATGCAGGTGGGACAGGGATGCAGGTGGGACAGGGATGCAGATGGAGCAGGGATGCAGATGGAACAGGGATGCAAAGGGGACAGGGATGAAGATGGGACAGGGATGCAAAGGGGACAGGGATGCAGATGGGACAGGGATGCAGATGGAGCAGGGATGAAGATGGGACAGGGATGCAGGTGGGACAGGGATGAAGATGGGCCAGGGATGCATATGGAGCAGGGATGAAGATGGGACAGGGCTGTTCCAAGATCACCCTCCTTGCTGTGCCTCTTGCACCTCACAAAGCCCAGAGCAGATGCAGGAACTTCAAAGGGCTGGGAAGGGCTGGCACAGCCAGAGAGTGGGCAGAAGCCTCTCCAGGGGCACTAAAGTCTATACAGAGAAACAAAGAGAGACAGGTAAGTAACTCTATTCCAAAGCACTCTGCACTGCAAGTAAGAAATTTGTAGTCAAAGAAAGAAAAACTTAGGTTTAAAGGGGGAAAAAAAAAAAAGTCTGCTTGAACATTGAGCAAGTGAAGATGTTCTAAGCCAACAAATTCTTTCTTGGGAGTTCTTTGTTCCCAAATTGGGCTTTTAAAGAAAAGTTGGAGAAGCTTTTCTGAGTTTGCTGATGAAATTCTATTTTAAAAAAATACATTTCCATGCACTTCCCATGCAGACTTTTCCTTTTGGAAAAATATAGAGTTGAAGATCCTGCAGAGCTCATCAAGAATCAGGCACCCGGGTGTGTCTCCCCATGATAACAAACCCAGGAAGGGATGTAGGGGAGAAATGGGGAATAAACATTTGGAAGGAGATGATTCTGCAGTGAATTTAAAAGGAGTTATCAGCTGCTGCTGGGTAAATCAGCTCGGCTAAGATAAGAACCAGAACAAATATTTATTCCAAATTTACACTGACCTAAACCTGAGTGCTCGAGGGTTGAATAATTTCAGTGAACTATATATTTTTGTCAAATCATTTCCTGGGCTTCTTGCATGAGTTGAAAGAGACCTCAGCTGGGAAGGATAAATGCTGGCTGCTCATATACTGCTGTCAAAAGGATGGGATGGAAACACAGATAGAAACACTGATAGATGGCAATAAAAATCATCTTTATAGTGTTTCGGTCTGTGCTGTTTCACGGTGGTAAAACTAGACCAAGATTTCTCCAAGTGATTTTGAACACCACCTTGTTCAAAGGGCTCATCCAGCAGAAAAAAAAGTCTCAGGTTTTCAGAAGGCTTCTCATGACTCTGCATATGCAAACACCCCACTCAGACAAGCACCCCAAATCATCCCCCCTTATCAGAATTCTCAGCTCAGCTGCTCAAGATCAGCTCACCCAGGAGGTCTGGCTGAGTTTTCCACCACACAGGCTAAATGTGGAGATGCTTAAGGACACTCCTCAGACCCTTCCTGGCACCTGACATTGCTGTTTTCCCTCCTCACTCCACCTGGGAGATGGCTTTAGCACTGGGAAATTATTCCTGCTCTATCCACCCCTCTGCCCTCCCAGGAATGAGATGCAGATGGAGCAGAAGCCAAGTTTACATAAACAGTGGAGAGGACAATGTTAAAGGTTATTTCTGCCTTCAGGCTGCTTTGGGTTCCTGTGAAACACAAGAGGTCTCGTGCTGACTGGTCCTGAAGTTCCTGCAACTCTACAGACTGCAGGTTTTTTAAGTACCCAAGCAGTGCAGGAGCTCAAGGTGCTACTGATCCCAGCCTAGCAAGAATCCACCCACTTTGCTGAGGCTTCTTGTCACTGTGAACACTGGGAGACTGGGGTAAAGACACCAAAAATGACATGAACGGGATGTTTTGCACCTGAAGTTATTTGTGAGCAGTGGTTCAAACAACACCCTAAGAGCTATCCACGTTTTCAGGGGAAATGGAGCCGTGGAAATCAGGTGGCTTATTCAAAGTCACAGATGGCACAAAGAGGAGAGCCAGGGTTGGGACAAAGGAAGCAGCTGAGATGTCCTCCTCCCAGCTCCAGGCATGGTGATCCTGACACCACAAAGCAAAAATCACCCAGAAACAGGCAATCCTTGCAGGATACAGCACAGGCAAGAAGGAAAATGTGTGGGACAGGTGAACAAGTGGAAAAGATGGGACTGGCATCCAAGAGGAGCATGTTTAACTCTCATCTCCAATATGAGCTCCTCTGGATGCCCTTCAGCAAGTCACTTCCATCCCTCTGCAACTGGGGATGGGACAGATGAGGGGAATCAACTCCCTATCACTAATTTACCTTATTCTCTACTCTCTTAGAGGCAGAAACTGCCTCTTATCACTTGCTCATGGATAACCCAGATGAATTACTCCATCCTGGAAGATGAACACACCACAACAAAGAGCAAAAAAAGCTCTGCAATTTCTTTACCCTTTCAACCCACATTTAGGTTTCGAGGAGGAACTAACAAGGTTCCTTTCATACCAGAAGGTTTTGCTAGAGGGAAAACACTGAAGAGAGAGGCAATGAGCTACAATAGGACCCACAAAGAAGCACAAGGCAGCAGCCAGAGTGTGTCTGTGCACTGGTATAAATACATCTCACCCTGTGTGCACCTATGGACTTGGGATGAGTGGGGCAGGGGTAGAGCACATAAACTTGGGGAGAGATAAAAATCACATCAAACCCCACCAGAAAAAAAAAAAAAGGGGGGGTGGGGAAGAAAGCATTTTACTCAAACAAAAAAAAGGCATTTTGCAGCCCTGATTTTTTTTTTGTCCCACCCTCTCCCCTCTCCTTTTTTTCCCCCTTCATTGAATTTTCCCCTTGTCTGAGGCCGGGGCTGTGCTGAGCCCTGCTCCTTTTCAAGATTTCAGATGTTGTTGTGTTCAAATGAATCCCATTTTGTCACAATCAATGACTTTCCTTGCTCGTTATTACCTCCAGCCCTCCGGAGCAGGCAGAGCCTCTGGCAACCCTCCAAGCTCCAGGCAGGAGAAGCAGCAGAGCCCGTTCTGCTCCGGAATGTGCAGCCGAGGAGAGCTGCAAAATGTCACCTCCACCTGGGTAATTTTTAATTTTCTTTTCTTTTCCCCTATACTGTGAAATTACCTCCAAGCTTATTTGTCTAGCTAGAGGTTAATGAAACGCTAATGGTGTTAATGAGCCTTTCATGCTGCAAGTTTTTGGTTGTGTTTTGTTTTTTTTTTCCAAGGAAGAGATATAATAGCTGTTTTCCTTCCCTTTTAATCTTTTCCATCATTTGGGAGTTGCAGGGCCAAAGTAATTAGTGACTTGCATGGCTCTGTGTCCCCTCCTGGTCACAGCCCAGTGGGGCAAAGAGAAGAAACCCATTAAAGCCCCTTCATGTGTCCACAGGTGAGGGGCTGGCGGGCGGATGGAACCACACTGCTTTAGCCAGCCTGCAAAACACTATTTGTGGGGGGGAAAAGGGGGGGGATTAACAATCTGGAGCTGTCAGGAATGGTGAAGTGTGGCCATTAGCTGTGCAGCATTCATTAGGGAAGGTGACAAGATAGAGAGGGGGTGAATTTCAAAAGGTTAGAGGAGGTTTGGGTAGGGCTCCAAAGGGCTGCTGGATACTTTTCCCTCGCTGAGGAAAGCCAGGCCACTTCAGTTTTCATCCTGGTGAGCTCTGATTCTAGGTGCATGACATCCCTCTGGAGCCCAGCAAGTCAAAAATCTGCCCTTCCTTCCCAGCTCATTCAGTTGAAATTCAAAAAGTGAGGGGGGGAGAAAGGAGAAGAACTCCAAGAGCAGGAGTAGCTGCTCAGCTCACTGCCCTGCACCCCACTCACCTCCAGCCTCACGCACCTGGAAGGAGTTCTTTACCCTCCCCTAACCCCCTGGGCACAACTACATGGGGAAAAAACAACCCTGGGTGTCAGCCCATTTTACAGGCTGCTGATCCTGCAGAGACACGAGGTGGGGGTCCCCGTGGCTGCCACCCCCACCCTCCTCAGCGTGCCAGGAGGAGGTGATGCCTCTGCCGCTCTTGATGGATGCGCGGGTGCCAAAGGGCACACAACTAAATTACCAGCTGGCACTTACAAGGACTGAGGGCTCTGGCTTGTGCTTCCATTAGAGGGTATCTATCTGCATTTAAAGCTGTGGAGCTCTGATAAGGAGGAGGGAGGAAGCTAGAGAGACCTCAAAAAATTGCCTGGACGAACTCCGAGATAAGACTTTTCAAGCAGACAAAAACGCCTGTCCTGATTTATAGAGCTTCGCCCGTCCTTGACAGCACCTCTGGAGCTCCTGAGCTCGGCTGTGAAAAAGAAAGTTCCATCAGAAATGGATGTTCTGGCCCCAAAGTATTTATCCAGACAACCTGTCAACCTACCACAGCCAGATCCTCTCTTGACACGGACAAGGCAGCAACACAATCGGCCACCTTTTATTTCTACCCTCTCCTCTCCCCTGTTTGTACTAATCACAGATGCTTTGTCTGCTCAATAATAAAGATTTTCTGCCTCATTTTCCTTTTTTTTTTTTTTTTTTTTGGTTGTTGTTATCCTGGTTTTCAGCCAGCATGTTTATTTATGACTGCTACCAAGTGCTTTCACAGAAAGATGCCATTAGGCTGGAATGACGCTCCCGTGACATTGAGATCAGAATCTGCACAGACATTGTGCAACAACTCATCTGTATGTTTGCCTACTTGTCTTAATTCCTTTTCTATTATCATTATCATTGTTGTTTTTACTACTACTATTATTATTATGATGATTATTATTATTTCTCCTGCAAGGGCTGCCAGGAAGGGAGAGGGGCACTAAGACACGAAGCAGCTCTGACAGAGGCTACAGATGGTGTGGGCTGGCTTGGGTGATCCTGCCCTCTCCTCCAGGGCAGCCCTTGGCACGTTCACTCTCAACCAGCCTATTAAGAGACCAGGACCCCAGACTGACAAGGGCTCAGTAATGGATTTATCCCCCCCTCACAATGTGGAGATGGCTCTCCCGGGTGCCACAGCAGGAGCTTCCACAGCAGAGGTGGAAACCCAGGGAGAGTCTGGTTTTTGGGGTGCCTGCTTGCACCCCATGGAGACTGGGGGAGGCACTGCTGGAGAGCCATGCACCACAGCCTGGGGCTGAGAGCTCAGCTCCAGCCAAACCCCCAGGTACACTGTGCTCAGCCTGGGCTGGTGGGTTCACTGGGTCACTCTGCTTACAAAGCCTGATGTCACTGAAAAGAGGACTGGCCACTCCTTGTGGCATCCCTAGGGTTACAGCCCCACAACGGTGACTTTGCCACGCTCTCCAGAGCCCCCAAGACCTCAGCAAGCCCTGCTCTTTCTTCCCCCTCTGGAAGCTCCTCACACACATCACACATGAGCACAGGACCCACTACAGCTCTCCCAAAGACATGCAAACACCCACGAGGCCTTCTTAACCTGCTTGGAAGTTGAGAAAGGGGGGAAAAACCCTGCTGCACAGGAGCCAGCCAGCCCTTCCCCTGCCAGCCCCTGATCCATGCTGGAAGGTGGACAAGAGGAAATATCTCAAGTTGCACCAGGGGAGGTTTGGACTGGATGTTAGAAAAAACTTCTTCACTGTAATTGAACACTGGAACAGGCTGCCCAGGGTGGTGGGTGAATCACCATCCTTGGGGAGGTATAAAAGCTGTGTAGATGTGATGCTGAGGGACATGGGTTAGCACCTGGCTCAGCAGAGTCGGGTCGATGGTTGGACTTGATTGTCTTAAAGGTCTTTTAGAACCAGAAAGAATCTGTGACTCCATGGCCCTGGGTCTTGGGGACAGGTTCCCTTTCCAGCTCTGCCCCCCAGCAGACAGCATGCCCTGCCTGCCAAGCTCACACGGGACACTGGGGCAGACAAAGGGATGTTGTGTATGATCTGGCATCTCTCTGAGCTGCTTGCCAAGGCGCGTCCTTCCCGGGCACCGACTCTCTAATTAGTTCTATTGGTTCCAGCAGTTCGGCGGGCTCAGGGAATGGAATATTTAACACCCTAGGGGGAAGCCTTTCACGCCGATGCCTCTTTCATCATCTCTGCCCATCTGGTGCTCACTTTAAACTCACAGAGCACCACCTGCTTGAGAAACAATGAAGTGGGGCTGTTCCTTCTCTCCTCCGGACCAGCCGGACCCTTCGGGAAAGGCGTGAGGGAGCAAATCTCCCCGTGGCAAGAAGCCTTGACACCCCCCCTCTGTGCTGTCTGCTCATTCCAAAACTGATCATGATGGTGTGTTTATCCTGCTGCCCACCAAGGAGGCTGATACAGAAGGAGTAATGCCATTTTCCCCTCCTGTGTGATGTACTCTAAGTGACCCTGCTCTGGCAGGGGGGTTGGACTAGATGATCTTTCGAAGTCCCTTCCAACCCCTAGGATTCTGTGATTCTTCTATGATTTGCTCTGAAGAGCTCCTGAAATGCACAGAGACAGGGAGGTGGGCAGGCAGACCCACTGCTGCTCCCCCCTTCTCCACATCTACAGCCCCAGCATCACCATCTTCCTCAGACTGATGGAGGATGAAGGATGGAAAAGCAGGCAAGGGAGATGAGCGGGTATGAAAGGACCGGCGGTGCAACCCCCCAGCAACAGGGCCTGACCCCAAACCCTCCACAGGGGCTGATGTGACAGGGCCACAGACACCTGCACCACTAGAGCCTCTGAAACAGGTCTGAGCAGAAATGGGAACTGAGCCCATAACATTTGCTTTCTGCAGCCACAGCAGCAGGACTGATGTACGGAGACATCTCTGTGTCTGGAAATGATTAGATTCCTTCCAGTGACTGACACCTGCTAATAACCTGGAAGATGAGTAGAGGATACTCACATTGTCATCTCCAGCTATCTACAACTTCATTTTCCATCATCTTTGTCACTCAAGGACAGCAGCAAAGGATATTATTGCTACTGGTATTGTTATTGTTATTATTTAAGCCATGCAGCGACAAATCTGCAGGTATCTGGGCTGGGCTGGGTGGACACATCACATCCATAGATTCTCCTTCAGATCAGAAGGAAATTTATTGCAAGGATTATGTATAATGTATTTTTCTATTAAATTAAAATCAGCTTCCCTTTGCAAAGTTCAGCATGTTAACAGCCAGCTGGAAGGATGGTGGGTTTAACCTCATGCTCAGCCCCAGAGTCAGCCACACAGGGGAGGGATGGATGGATGGATGGATGGATGGATGGATGGATGGATGGATGGATGGATGAAAAACCATCAGGGAAACAAAATAACCCCCTCTTTTCTCTTACTTTTTTTCAATGCAGAACTTTTCTCTGGGCCTCCTGCCTCTCTGCATAAAGCCCATTAGCCACTCATCAGCACCAACAAAATAATACATAAATATACCAATGCACATCAGTGCCAAGGGCAGGGAAGTTAAAAGACATTATAACCCTTTAATTACATCAATATTGGAAAGAAAAGAGTTGTCATTCCCTCCCTCTTGCCTCCAGGGAACACTTGGTATCTACCTTGGCCAGAACCCCCTTAGGGAAGTCGTTGTAACATGTGTCTTTCCCCTGATTCCTGCCAGGATTGGGTTTAGTCCTGTATGAATATTTCCCACCCAGTGTTTACTGTGCTTGCACACACAGATACACACAGACATGCCCTTCATCTCCTGCCTGGAAAGGAGGGGGAGAAAAAAACCTTAGTTATGGTTTCAAGCCAACCATGTGGGGAAAGGCTGGGAGAGCTGGGGCTGCTCAGCTGGAGAGAAGGAGGCTGAGGGGGGATCTGATCAGTGCTGGTCAATATCTACAGGGGGTGGCAGGAGGATGAGCCAGACTCTTCCCAGTGGTGCCCAGTGACAGGACAAGGGGCAATGGGCACAAACTGGAGCACAGGAGGTTTGACCTGAATAGGAGAAAATCCTTCTGGACTCTGAGGGTACCAGAGCCCTGGGACAGGCTGCCCAGGGAGGCTGTGGAGTCTCCATCCCTGGAGACATTCAAACCTGGACGTGTTCCTGTGGGATCTGCTCTAGGGGATCCTGCTCTGGTTGGGGGTTGAACTAGATGATCTCCAGAGGTCCCTTCCAACCCCCACCCCTCTGTGTGATTCTGTGATAAGAGAGTCATGGGCAAGTCACTGGCTTTAGCCTGCCACTAGGATTTTCTCCTGAGAACACCTTAAGGAGGGTTGGAACATGTGATTGTGAAGAAACAAGCCCCCTCCAGGGGCTGAGGACCCTGCCCTGGGGAGCACCACCAAGGCTGACACCTGCTAACCAGGAGCAGTCATCACACCCCTCCCAGCCCATCCTGTTCCTCCCTGAGACACTGAAGATGCAGAGAAACACCTGAGAGCATCCTGAGAGCTCAGGGTGTTGGTTTGTTTTCCCCAAATAAGCCTGTTTTTAAACACATTTCTCCCTGACAAAAAAAACTCCTTTGTAGAAATGAAAAAGGCTGCCAGAAAGGCAACACCCACCTCCTAAAAGCTCCCATTACATTTCTCTATTGAACTTCTTTTCTTATCAAGAAAGTTATTGAAATAGTGATGGAAACAGCCAATAGCAGTTTCGATTAAAAATGTATCACAGCATTTTGTGCTTTAAAAAGCAAACAAACAAGAAAGGCACCATGAAATGTTAATGCACACGTGAGAGGGTTTGATTTCTGTTTGCTGTTTGTTTGTCAGACATTTTCAACTATCAATTAATTATCAAAACCAGGCCTGAAAGCTGAAGCCTGATCTGGGCTGCCAATCAGCATCCCTGTTCCCATGCATGGAAGAGCAACCAGGAGTCATCCTTTCACCCCTCTCAACTAATGCTAAAGATGGATGGAGCTGCTGCCCATCAGCAGCTCCCTGGTCACCTTGGAGGCAAGGCCACTGCTCTGTGTTGTCACAGCCCTGTCACCAAGCCCAGAACAACTTTTTGCTGCAGTGTCCGACACTGAAGGACATGTGGCAAGGGATGGGGCAGCTCACAGAGTCACAGGATCCCAGGATCACAGAATCTTAGGGGTTGGGAGGGACCTGGAAAGATCCCCCAGCCCAACCCCCCTGCCAGAGCAGGGGCACCCAGAGCACATCACACAGGAACGTGGCCAGGGGGGTTGGAATGTCTCCAGAGAAGGAGACTCCACAGCCTCTCTGGGCAGCCTGGCCCAGGGCTCTGGCACTCTCACAGCAAAGAAGTTCTTCCTGACATTCACATGGAACCTCCTGGGCTCCAGTTTGCACCCACTGCCCCTTGTCCTGTCACTGGACATCACTGCACAAAGCCTGGCTCTGCCCTCCTGACACTGCCCTGAACAGATTTGTGCCCATGGATGAGGTGGCCCCTCAGTCTCCTCTTCTCCAAGCCCAACAGACCCAGCTCCCTCAGCCTTTCCTCAGCAGGGAGATGTTCCCCTCCCTCCAGCATCTCTGGGGCTCTGCCCTGGGCTCTTTCCAGCAGTTCCCTGTCCTTCTGGAACTGAGGGGCCCAGAACTGGACACAACATTCCAGATGTGGCCTCACCAGGGCAGAACAGAGGGGGGAGCTCCTGGGGGGACACTCTAAAGGGAAAGGATTGGGAAGTGTCTGGGTCAGCCCCTCAGACCTCTGCTGCATTTTCCAAAGCCCTCACCAGCACCAATACTCACTCCAATAGAAAGGGGGGAAAAAAAGATAAATATATATTTAAAAAAACCCCAGCATACAAGCTGATGTGGGTGAATAAGGAGATATGGTAGAGTCAGGAGGCAATGGCACAAGATTCTTCCCACACAACCTCCAGGCACCCAGACCATCAATAAAAGCTGCTCTCCTCCCCAGCCAGCCTTGTGTGGCTCCCAACTTCCCAGCTACAGGCTGCAGATTGGATTCTTCCATCACCATCATGAAAGGAGATGAACTGTCCATGGCTGAGGGATCTGTGATAAGGCAGGACCCTTTGGGTGAGGAGACACACTTCACAAAACCTGCACTGCCTTTCAGCCAGGGCTGGCTCCAGGCTGCTGGGGTGGGTGCCTGGGCCCACATGCTGCACCCACATGCTTTTCATACTGGAAGAAGAGGAGCTGTGGATTACCTTGCCCTCTTGGAACCCAGCAGCTTGAGGGTGCTATCTACTGACCCACCCCACCCCAGGGTGCTGCCTGCAGTGCATCCTGCCTCCATCCCCCTCTTGCAAGAGTGTGCAAGGAGCCTACTCACCCCAAATTGATGTGGAACATCTCTAGACCTTGCTCTACCCTTTGCTGCAGGAGCCCAAAGCTACTTTCCCACTGGCTCCTCCACTTGAGCAGCAGGCAGACAGTCCTGCATGGGCTGGGAAGGGTGCACGACCCAACCCTGACGTGGGTAGTGGGTCTCATGCTGGCAGCTCCAGTCCCAGGAAGGGCAATGAACCATCCCCTTGCTCACACACACCTGCCAAATTGGGGTTGGTACCAGTGAGTCCTCCAATGGGACATTCCTCTCTTCCCACAGCTCTGGAACCAAGAGGGAACCCCAGCAGCACTGCTGGGAAGCACAACCCCAGCCATGAAAAAAGTATTTGGAAAGCAGCAAGAAGCCAGTGCAGAAAGTGAGCCCTGCAACGAAAGCACTTCTTCCTAGTTTGTTTGGTTTTGCATTCTCATTGCCAGGTTCATTATCAGGGCCCTTATTCCTGCACACACTTCCCATTTTCCTCCTTCCTGCCTCCCTGTGCCCAACGCAGCAGCCTGGATGAGCTCATGGTGACAAGCTGTGGCAGCTGAGATCCCAGCCCCTCCAGCTCCACCACCTCTTCTGCTGAGCAGGCACAATGTTTGTCTCTGCTGCCTGAGATCTCCCACCTCGGGGTGGTGCCTGGTCCCCTGAGCCTCCCTCCTTCAAACCCAAGCATCCCTAGAGGAATCACACACAGGTACATCCCATGCCAAAGGCTGTGGCCACCCTGGAGCTGGAGTGCAAGTTGCAAAACCACTTTGTCTGCCCCGCTGCCTCCTCTGCAGGGCACCAAGTGAACAGCAAAGCTGGTTTTCTCCCCCCAAAATAGACTTTGCTTTCCTACTGTGCTACAGAAACAAGCCTCACCCCCATGGCCCCAGTGTGATGGGGGCTCTGGGTGCCAGGCAGCTCCTCCTCAGGCTGCCAGGAGGGCAAGAAGACTCCCTGCCCTCTCCTTCCCATCCCACCTCTGCAAGCTGACAGCCTGCATTTGTCTCTTCAGCTTTGACTTCCTTCTCTGCCCAGGTTGACAGCAAACAACACTTGGAAAAGAGAAGCAGAGGAGGGGTAGGATGGGGGGAAGTAAAAATAAAAGGCATGGAAAAGGCAGCTGAGGTGGCAGAGGGGGTGAGGAACAAGGAGAGATTTCAATCACTTCTCTGCTCTGCTGCACCACCCAGACCAGGAGGGCAAAAGGCAGGAGAGCTTGGCCACTGCCCTGGAAGCCCAGCCCTCCTGCCCAGGCAGCTCTGGCTGAGTTTGCTCTTCAGCCCCTCAAAGCCCACCTTCCCACAACAGCTCAGCTAAGCAGGGGCTGGGTGCCAGGTCCTTGCTGCCTTCCCTCCCTTCCCAAGGATGAGAAATCAGCCTGAGGTGAGCAAAGAAACCCGTGGGCTCCAGCCTGGAGCTGCTGCCACCACCAAGATGCTGCCCAGAGCCCTGCTGAGCTAATGGAGGGTCTGGTTTCAGCACAAGTGCTGAGCAGTGAGACCCACTGAGTGGCCAAATTTCTGCTTTTTCTTCTCAAAGAAGAGAAGAAATTCAGTGTGAGATTGCAAACAATGACTCCTTTCAGATAATCACTGTTTTGCAGTCCAGACACATGCATAAATATTGCATAATGCTGGGGCTCAGCACGGAATTGTCAGATATGATTCAAATCAAGTCACTGCTTTATTGGCAAGAGCTGCAAGGTTGTCACATCTCAGGGTCAGTGACTGGATGGCTGAAGGTTTTCCAGGGAAAGCTCAGGTAAGGTGAGCAGAAGATCAGCCCTTCCCTAAATTGCACCTTTGCAAAGTCATCTCATGTTCCCAAGCCTGAAGAGGCACATCCTAGGGAAGATGCTCCAGCAGGAGCTCCGTGCTGGTGGTGCCAGGGCTGAGCTCCAGCCACTCACCACTTTGGACACTCCTTCCCTTTCTCAGCCGACCCTGGTTTTGTTTGCAAACCATCTGCTCAGCACCCCACGGTGGCAGCAGCAGTGAGGGGGCCCAGATGGATGGGTTCTTTGGTAGTTCTTTAAAATGAAGCACCCGAGCACAACGGTACCATATGCCAAAGGTTTGGCCAGCTCAGAGAGCTGTCACACCAGCCTCTCTCCTTAGCTTGGCCATGCAGGCAGCATCCCACCCCCAGCCCAGCATGATCTCCCACCTGCCAAGAGCTTGGAAGCCTTTCCAGAGGCTGCTTTGACTCTGCCAAAGGCAAAATGGCCAGAAATTCAGTTCAGCCTCCAGCCTCCACACCTTGCCCCCCAAGTCCTCTTCTGAAGATGAAGGTAGGGAAGTGGGAAATTACAGAATCATGGAATGGTTTGGGTTGGAAGGGACCTTCAAGATCATCTAGATCCAACCCCTGCATGGGCAGGGACACCTCCCACCAGCCCAGGCTGCTCCAAGCCCCATCCAACCTGCCCTTCAACACTGCCAGGGATGGGGCAGCCACAGCTTCCCTGACATCACTCCTATTGCTACATGCCCTTGTCCAAAGTCCCTCCCCAACCTTCCTGGAGCCCCTTCAGGCACTGGAAGGCCACTTTAAGTTCTTCCTGGAACCTTGTCTTCTCCAGGCTGAACAACCTTCTTCCTGGAACTTTGTCTTCCCCAGGCTGAACAACCCAAACCCTCTCAGCCTGTCTTCACAGGAGAGGAGCTCCCTCTGACCATCTTTGTGGGCCTCCTCTGGACTTGCTCCAGGAGCTCCAGGTCCTTCTTATATTGGGGAATCCAGAACTGGACACAGAACTCCAGGTGGGGTCTCACTTGGAAGATGTGGGTAAGAAGACGTGGGAGGAGGAGATGAACCTGCCTCCTTTGCAGAGCAACTTTCTGGCCCTGGTTCACACTGAGTTTAGATGCAGACACTCCTACAATTACCAGGCTTGGCTCAGAGCATCTCACAGACAAGCTCAGTGGCCCAGGAGAAAACCAGCTGCTTACAAGCAATAAAACCCTGCCTGGAAGTGCAGCTTCATCCCAGTATTAAAGCTTGGCTTCACCTACTAAGGCTCACAGTTCCCAGTTTTGCTCTGGCATTCTGAGCAACTTTCTCATCAGAGGGAAAAGGCAGCCCTAGATCCCTGTGCCAGAGCTGGAACTGGGACTTTAAGGGGAAAACAAACCCAACACCTTGCAAAGCTCTGGCCACAATTGGAGGGTTTTTGATCCCCGCTGCAGGGAAGGATGGCTCTGGGGGGTTTCAGATAAATAAAGGCACAAAGGCTGGTGAGATTGGACTGGCATCTTTCAGGCTGTGCTTTCCTGCCCCTACGCCTTGAATATCAAATCCTCTCTATCACCAGCAGTCCTGAACTCCAAAGCTCTGGAGAGCTGGGTGGAAGGGACTGATTCCCAGAGGGGATAACAAGACCTCCCCAAAGCTTCTGCTGTTGATAGAGCTGAGATGCCAGAGCAAAGAAACCCTTTCCTGAGCAATCTGCATTACCAAGGATCCCTGCTGTGGTCCCACACCAGGGTCCTAGCACAGGACACTCCTCTCACCCAGCTTCTGAACAGGCACAAGCTGCAATAGCAAATAACAGGGCTCCAATAAGCTGATGTCCCAGCTCCTGAGCTGCCAGCATTACCCCTGGACTCTGTTCTCAGTAAAGATCTGCTGTGAGTGCCAAAGAGGGAAGAGATGACACTGGGTTCCAGAGAGAGAGTGTGAAAAAATGAGTCAGAGCAAAGAAAAGCTGCTGTAGAGAATGAATCTGTGTGCAGCTAAGAAGGGTCTGCAGGCTGGCTGTGAGCAAGCTGTGTCCCCAGGGGCCTGGGCATTGCCCAGGCTGGAGGACAGCCTGGGATGAGCCAGAGATTGGAGGGGTTTGGGGCATCTCTGCCTTCAGCCTTCAGCCTGGCTGGCATGAAAGGGGCCAGAGATGGAGCACGAGGGGATGGGGACAAGACCTCCCACACCAACACCTCCCTGAGCTCTCGAGACAGCAGCCTCACAACTCACCAAGCACACAGTAGACAGGCACTTTCCTCATCACAGATCACTGTGGTGCCTCCAGCAAAGCCTGAACCAGGGCCCACAGCTGCAGCACAGTCACTGGGAACGTTGAGAACTTTATCATCCAACAAGACGCACACGGAATGCTTCTCTTTTTGCTAATGATGCACTAAAGAGGTGCTGAGCTGAGGCAGGACAAAGAGTCCACTGGGCTGGTAATGAAGAACAATAAATAGTGCACAAACCCAGCCCCGAGCTCCTTTCAGCAGCCCTTGATCAAGCAGCACCCCAGCAAAGAATGGAAATCTTGCTCTATTGTGTCCATGCAAATCAGAGGCGCCGCTTGAAAGCCCCGACATCAATAACTTCACTGTTGGGCCAATAAGGAGAAAAAAGTATCACATTATCTTGTCCACTTAACCATTAGAGCAGCTCTGAAGTGCATTAATTCACAGCTTCCAGCTCTGCTCCCCAAGTAGCACATTTGCCACCCTCCCTGCCTGCTGCTCTCCTGGAGAGATGGATGCTGGACCCATCCTGGAGCCACGAGTGAGCAACTGGGGCTGAAGCCTTCAGGGGTAATTACAAGACCACCCTGTTGCTACCTTAGGGGAGCTCTGAGCACCAAGAAACCCACATTTGCACCCCAAAGGCAGCATTCCTCCTGCTGCTTGTGCTTCTTCAAGGCCAGCCAG
>NW_009954181.1:1122722-1128511 GCF_000747805.2 Chaetura pelagica
AGACTGTAATTAACCAACCTGGCACGTTGCTGCATCCAACAGATGTGGAAAGTGCACCTTGGGAGGAGGGAAAGGAGGAGGGAGAGAAGAGCAGAAGAGGAACAATGACTGCCCAGGGCACCCCACTGCTCCCTGCCCACATGTCCCAGGGGGATGCAGGGAGATGCAGCAGGGACCAAAGGGTGGAGCTGCCCTCCTTCCCCTCCCAGCTGGTGAGTGGGAGCAGAATCCCCTTGGAAATGCAGGCAGAGAGTTTCAAGAGAGAGAGTGGGAGCTGGAGTTTGGTTGTCCAGCATCCTCGGGCAGAGATGGCCAACAGCTCAGGCACTTGGAGTAGGAAATGGGGAAATTTGTGCTCCTTAGCTCAGGAGGCTCAAGCCACAGATTTGCTGTCAGGCACATGGTGCCCAGCTTCCAGTAAGCAACCAGGAAGCAGGATTTGTGTCTGACCTGGAGCCAAGCAGCAGTAATCCCCAGCCAGCCCAGCTGACTCCCATGTTAGCCCCACGCCTCCAGAAAGAGCTTACAGGAAATTCACCCAAGCAAATGCCCACAAATGCCTGTCCTTAATTTGTTCTGCTTTGGCCTGTCTCCTGTCAGCACCCCCAGCTCCAAGTCCTCTCCACCCCACCATGCCCAGGGTGCCAGACCTTCCAACTAGGGCAGGATCCCAGCGAGGGAGTTAAGAGCTTCACTGCCTCCCATCCTGTCCCACAGGCAACCCAACCCTGAATGACAAGGCACGACTCTTTCCTTCCTCTTTTCTCTTGTATTTGATAATTGGACTTTTCCCTGCTCTGCCTGGCAATCAGAGTGGCAATGAATTACAGCAAGGGTGGTTCAGCTCCTTTCAGATGTCAGAGCCTCCTGTAATTGCGGCACCCGCCTGAATTTATGTCAACGGGAGAAAGACTTGGTATGGAGGAGACCTCACCCTGCCAGCTCTGAGCCTGGAAGAGCCTTCACTCAGCATCTCCAGGAGCTTGTTGCCACCGTCCCACCAGGAACATGGGCAACGTGCTGCCCAGCAAAGCTCCACTTTGACAGGGAACATGTTCTGCAGCTTGGTCCTGATCCAGGAGCCCATCCGAAAGGCACAAGCACAAGTCCTACTGCCTGCAGAGCATCCCCAGACCCTGCAGAACCTCCCCAGACCCTGCAGAACCTCCCCAGACCCTGCAGAACCTCCCCAGATCCTACGGAACCTCCCCAGACCCTGCAGAACCTTCCCAGACCCTGCAGAACCTTCCCAGATCCTGCAGTACCTTCCCAGACCCTGCAAAACCTCCCCAGACCCTACAGAACCTCCCCAGACCCTGCAGAGCCTCCCCAGACCCTGCAGAACCTCCCCAGACCCTGCAGAACCTCTCCAGACCCTGCAGAACCTCCCCAGACCCTGCAGGACTACAACTGCAAAAGCAGATTCTCCCTCTACAAACAGACTCCCAAAATCTTCCTGAGACACCTCAGCACACACTTCCCCTGCCCTCTCCTCTCCTCACAACAGCCTCAGCATTTAATTTGTCTCTGCAGATGTGCCAGAAGAGGGAAGGAATCCTGCAGGGATTCCCAGAGTCATCCCAACTGCAGGAAAGTTTGCTCTGTAGGGAGGAGCTTTGCCCATCTGCAGCAGCAATGGGGCTGATGTGGGAGCCTGGCATCCCATAGATGGGAATTCTGCTCCAGCATTTTCCACAGCTGCTGTGCCAAGCCAAAGGGCACCCAGCTGCTAAAAGCCCCCCAGCTTTCCAGCTCATTATCCTGCAGGAGCAGGGCCTGGGGTGGGAACAAGTGGTGTGAAGCAAGATGGTCCAAGAGCTTCCCAGGGGTCACCTCCTCACTGCCACCCCCTGCTCAAAGGGGACCAGGAGGAGGATGAAAAGCCTTTTCAGCATCCTGGCCACACAAGAGATGCTGCAAGTGCCAAGGACAGGGCTCACCTGTACCCTGGCACACGGGTAGGAGTGGTCCCTTGTAGGTCCTTTGCCTTCTCTTGCACATGGGAAGGACCTAAGTCCCCCTGGAAGGGTGGATGGAGGAGGGTGGGGACAAGTTGAGTTGCCAAACACCCAAGTGCCCTCGTTGCTATTGACCTGCCATCCCTTCTCCTGGCCCCTCCAGAGACCTCCCATCCACGTTGCCAAGTGGAAACTGTTTCTGAGAAGCAGCAGAGGTTTAGAAGAAACAGAACAGGGGGTGGAGGGAAGCCAAAGCTCACAGTGCCAGAACCAAACATTGCAAAAGACAAAACACATCAAATATTAAAGGAATCAAACTCCTCCTGTCAGCAAGGAGGACACAGAAACTGCTCCCAGATGTGGCAGGGCTGTCACCTTCTCTGATCAGCTCGGCTTCAAACAGCTTGTCAGAGGGATGATTGTGCTCTCAGGCTCCCCAGACCTGAATCCTCTCCCACCCTTGGCTCCCTTGGAGGGCTGGATCCTTCCCTGGTGTCAACCAGCCTGGAGCTGCTGCAGAGACAGCTTTCCCAGGCAGTGAAAGGGGAAAAAATGAGCTGTCTGGGACCAGTCTCAGCAGCTGGACCATTGCTCCCAGCACCTAATCTCACCTTCCCAGGAGAAATATTCAACATCCCTGTCCAGGCTGCCTGGGAACAGGCACTCTCACCCAGGACACACCTCTACCTGGACACACAACAGCCACACAGAGCCCTCAACTCCCAGGGATGCTAACCCAGCAGCTCAGGGTGATCTCCAGCCACTCATCATTACATCCACCCTCTGGACTCAGCACCTCAAGTACTTCATCTCACTGCCTGAGGCTCAAACTGTGAATCTGGGCCTTCTGAGCCTGGGAACTGAGCTGATGTCAGGAATATACAGGAATAAAACACCCCAAAAAAGCCCAGCAGGCTTTACACAGTGGCCACCATCTGTCCCCAGAGTTACTCAAAGTTTTGCAAGATTCCTGCCTCCCTCTTGCCAAGGGAAAGCAGCTTTGTGGCCATTTCCCCAGGACTCTGGCAGGTCCCATTTAGCAGCCACAGGAGCAGGGGAACCACAGCCTACGAGCTCCTTCCAGCACTAATTTAGGTATATTAACTATTTAATAATCCCCAAAACAAACCCCCAGAAGATCTCCTTCCCCTCTGGGATTCCCAGGCAATGGGTTCCAGCAGGGATCTCATCAGCCCAAGGATGCAGCATCAGGATGGGGTGAGAGGTGCTGGTAAGGACCAGGAGAACCAGCTTTTCCCTGTCCCAGCACTGGCAACACCCCAACCCACGAGCTCAGTCAAGCTCTAAGGAACAATTTTCACAGTACCCAAAGTCCTCAAACCCCAGAACAGCTCTTCTGAAGGGGAACATCAACCCTGAGTGCCTGCTCTCAAGGGTTGCCCCCCACCAGAGCCAGCCCTAGGACCTCCCCCCATCCCTCTACACCCTTTCTGTTAACTTTTCCCAGAGCACAGAGTGATCTGCTCTTTAATCAAAGGAGCTCTAATGTGGTAATGCCAGTAAATTGTAATTAATTTTCCCCCTAATTGATGCGTGGGACTAGCTGGGACCCTCATTCTCCTGCCTTCAATTCTTTTATAAATATATGATTTGACAGGTTAATTTGAAAGTAAAAGTTTGGTTCTTCCCAGCAATCCAAGCAGAAACCCCAGAACCTGCTCTCTTGCTACGTGAGGTGGAATGAAAAGGGTTGAAGTCAGGTTTGAGTCGTTGTCATCATCATCATCATCATCATCATCATCTTTTTACATTCACTAATTTAATTTCTCCTCCCCGTTTCGCAGAAGATAATAAAAGCTTCATTTCACAGTCCAGGAAATTTGGCAGCCAAAGGTGACAGGCAGCCAAGGGAAGATGGGAAAGATGCAGAAGAAGGGTGGGTTTCCTTCCAAGTGAAACCACAATGCTCAGCAGCCCGAAGAAGGGCAGAGGAGGGAACACAGGCCATGCAGGCAGTAAGAAACAACTTTCCCAAGGTGGCCAAGTGAAATCAGGCAACACTAATGATGCTGCCCAGTGCCCAAGGGTGCAAAAACACCCTGCACCAGTAGGTAAACACACCTCTCACCTCAGTGCTGCAGAAGCCTTAATGGGTCTGTGGGGCTTGTCTTGCTGCCATGAGGCTTCTTGGGGTTGAAACTCCTCAAGTCCAAGGCTATTTTTTTTCTACTGGCCACAGCACCAAGCAAGCACAGGGTGCTGCTCCCCCCTCACAGGGCCTTGCACACAAATGCAAACCACTCCTGAGGTCAGCAGGGGAAAACATCTCCAGCTCCATCACGGGAAGGACTGTGAACACCTTTCCTGACCTGCTCCTAATGAGAACGGAAGCATCAAACCCGACCCTTTGAATAAGTAGAAACAACCCATTTTGATATCTTCAACCTTTCTGCTGAGAAGTTGCATTGAAACCTGTCCTCTTTGCATGAGCTCCAGCCCTGGCTCCTGTCTGACAACCCTGCTCCCCTCAGCCTCTGAAAATCTGAAGCCACCTGGCCCTGAGCCAGCCTGGACAAGCCTTTCCCCATCCCCTGCATCCCCCAAGCCCTGAAGGACAAGGGCTCCTCACCTCCCTGTCCCCACGAGGGTAATGATAAGAGCCCAAGGAACTGGGAAAAGAAAGTCTTCCCAGACATTCCCCAGGGGAACTGCAAAGGACAAATAAATGCAAGACTTAGATGAGGGTGACTGGCAGAGTCCAACTTCAATCCCAGCTGCCAAGGATATTTACTGGAAGCAGATCTTGACTAAGCAAAGCATATGGGAACAATGTTCCTCCAGAATCCCTGCTGCCTCCTGCCAAGCTGCATTTTGGGGCTTAAAGGACTTTTTTTTTTTTGGTGGAAATCTGGAGGAAAATGTGATGAGGAATGTGAAAACCATGCCTGGATTGCTGTCCCTCCCTTGCCCAAAGACACATTCAAGCAGCAAAATCCCTGCTCCCATCTCCTGTTTTCCAACCACCTCTATTCCCTCTTGGCCACCAACTGCACTTTTCATCCACATAGCCAACTGCAGTGGCCAAAACACCAACAAAATCAACCACCATCAAAGGCAGGCAGAGAGGAAGAGAAGCTTTTCTTGTCCTTTTTGGGAATAATTCAGGTTTTTGGTGGCATTCCAGGCAAATAAGGCAAAACTAGTTTTGTCCATTTCCAGCCTCAAGAGCAGCTGATCTGATCCCTTCCCAAAAATATTTGCACAAATAGGTGCTGATTGCTTAAATAAAGGGTGGAGGACCAGTTCAGCCCCATTGCACTGGTGAGGAACTGGGAAGTTTGCTGAGCCCTGGTGAGATGGAACAGGCATCTGGTTTTCCTGTCACCTGCATCTCCCTCCTGCCACGTCTCATCAAGGGGAGAGATGTCAACTGACAATTTCTCAGTGAGGGATAAAGAAAAAAAAGGAAGAAAAAGAGAAGAAAAAGAGGGTTTGTGTCTACTTTGGGTTATATTTTTATTGCCAGGCGTTCCTGCAGCATTTGCTGTGATTACCAGATTAATCACCAGATTGCAAGGCCCATTAAAGAAAATCAAGTCAGACAGTTGAGGTGCTCCAAGAGTGATGTCCCTCAGAGCATGTCCCAGCCTGCTTCTCCCTCATCCCTTCTCTCCCTATCACTCAGCTCCAGAGAAACACCTTTCCCCAGCCAGGACAGGAGGGGAAACAACATTTGCCTCACTCCTGGGGATGTGAAACATTGGGAAATAGCAGGAAAGCTGCATCCCAGCCCCCCTGGCATCACCTCACCCCACGGCATCACCTCACCCCATGGCATCACCTCACCCCACAGCATCACCTCCCCCCCCA
>NW_009954181.1:1128911-1131068 GCF_000747805.2 Chaetura pelagica
CAGCATCACCTCACCCCACAGCATCACCCCACCCCACAGCATCACCTCACCCCATGGCATCACCTCACCCCCTGTCCAAGCTCCATTTCCCAACCCCACCCACCATCATTAGGCTGATGGACAGCACAAACAAGTGAAGCTATGTTTCACAACCCTTGGCTCAGGTCTCTGCAAATGAGTGCTGTAGATCTCCCCTTCTCCTAATGTCACCTGTCAAAGCTTCCAGTCATCCCAGGGAACAGGATCCCGCATCAAAGCACAGTTAAATGGGGTGTAAATGCCTCTTTCATGCACAGAAAATGGGCTGGTTGGCAGTAATAGGGGGAACTGTAAATGCTGTCAGTGGCTACATTTTGTTTATTGATTTACAGCGTGTAATGGGATGACTCGATTGGAATCATCCACACAGGTGTCATGTCCCATTCATCGCCCTCAGATTTAATCAGAGGAGCATCATGCTGCTGAGCTTGGCTGTGTGGTGGGGCACAGGAACTCTGGAGGGCTCACGTGGATCCTAAACCCCTCTGGCTCCAGGCTTTGACCTTCAGATCATGAGCACACTGGGGTTAGGTGGTTGGTAGCCTCGGGTTGGGGCCAGTCATCTCAAGTGTGGCCAGGAGGGCAAGGGAGGGGATTCTCCCCCTTCACTCAAGTCTTGTGAGACCCCCAACTGGAGCTCTGTGTCCAGCTCTGGAGCCCCCAACATCAGGACATGGAGCTCCTGAAGAGAGTCCAGAGAAGAGCCATAGACATGATCCCAGGGCTGGAGCAGCTCTGCTCTGGAGACAGGCTGGGAGAGTTGGGGTGTTCAGCCTGGAGAAGAGAAGGCTCCAGGGAGACCTTAGAGCACCTTCCAGTGCCTGAAGGGGCTCCAGGAAAGCTGGGGAGGGTCTTTTTTGTAGTTCCCTGCTGGGCACGCACAGATGAACCCACTTCAAACACCTGTCAATTGCTCATCCCTGCTGCTACCACCCAAACACACCAACCACATGGCTCCTCCAGCCCTCCCAAAAGCCAGGAGCCCAACAGCACTGAGACAAGATGGGAAGGATAAAGCTCCCTCATAACTAAACTCTGCCTGCACCATCCAAATCCCAGGCTGAGCTCATCCTGCCATGGAAAACCCAAGGGATTTCTTGTTTCTGCACTGCCTGTCTCTCAAACAGCTCAGAGGAATTAAATTCCACTGCTTAATTTCTGCAGCATCTGCCAGGCTTCTCCCCACCCCCAAAATAAGGAATCCAACTGAGAACCTCAGAGCACATCACCCCAGTGCTTATGGTGCCCATCAGGAGAGGATCAACCACTCCAATGGCCAAGCAAAACAAGGCAAAT
Source organism: Chaetura pelagica (assembly GCF_000747805.2). Taxonomy (NCBI): domain Eukaryota; kingdom Metazoa; phylum Chordata; class Aves; order Apodiformes; family Apodidae; genus Chaetura; species Chaetura pelagica. The sequence continues at coordinate 1,130,247 of NW_009954181.1, forward strand.
GTCAAGTCATTTAAGCCCTGCTGGGCCTTCTCCAACCCAAGCCAGGGCAGTCACTAATTAGTAACCTCTCAGAAGCCTGAAAATTGCCTTAAAACCACAGTGCAGGTCCAGCAGTGCAAGACATTGAGCAACCTGAGGAACCCAGAGCCACCAACACTGCTCAGCTGGGGACACAGGGGCACGACAAGCTGATGTGTCTCATGCAAACATGTGGTGGGGACACAAATAGCCCATCCCATGTCCTGGGACATCCCTTCCTAAACCTCCAAAGCAACCCAGAGATGCCTCTGTGGAAGGAGCAGGGTCATTCCCAAGGATGGGAATGACAGGAATGGGCACCTCAGCCTTGAACCACCAGCTCTCCCCTCCTGCTGGGTGAGCAGGGCCAGGCTGGGATGGCAGCATCTCTGGTTTGTTCTCAGGTTCCCAAACCTCCAAAGCGACCCAGAGATGCCTCCATGGAAGGAGCAGGGTCATTCCCAAGCATGGGAATGACAGCAATGGGCACCCCAGCCTTGAGCCACCCTCCTTCCAGCTCTGCCTTCCTGCTGGGTGAGCAGGGCCAGGCTGGGGTGGCAGCATCTCTGCTGGTTTTCAGGTCACGCTTCGCCTTGAAACCCCATCACTGGGAGCAATGAAGCTGTCACTTTTTGTATTTTTAGTTTTTCAAACCTTATATTTCATTCCACCACCAGCAGCTGGAAAGGACAAGTGAAAAGGCCAGAGCAGGGAGCAAAAAATCAATACGTGGCAGGAAGATGGAAGGTCTGTTTCTGTTCTTCATCTCTGCTGCTGGGTACCCAGGGAACCTCACTCCCCAAC
>NW_009954181.1:1131078-1162103 GCF_000747805.2 Chaetura pelagica
CACCTGCTGAAGCCAAGTCCTCTGGTTGCCACCACAGAGAGTGGCACTCACTGCCAGGGAAGGGCTTGGCTCTTTGGAAAAGGTTTTTCCTCCCTGGAATTCAAGAAGCTGAACAAATTCTATGTGGACAGTAGGCAAAGAAGGCAGCCCTCAGATAGGTGGTGCCTCACTCAGTTCTTACCAAATCCCAGGCCTCACCTGGCCCATGGAACATCTACATTTCTCCTCAGGCTCCTCCTGCTTCAACTCACCCCTACCACACATTTCTATTTCCCCTCCACAGCTGTGCCCTTCCTTGCTCTGAGCTTCTCCATTGCCACAGCCCTCGATTTTCACCTGATCCCTTGATCTCCTCTTGCTCCCTCCTTACAGGCAAGGAGGTCCCCATCAGTATCTCCAAAGCCACCACTGGCATCGTGCTCCTCCAAGCTACCCTGGCTCCTCTGTGAATGCAAAGGATGAGAAGCCACTCGTGCTCAGCCCCCTTCATGCTCGGGGGACCTGCTGCCTTGCACAGTGTGTGGGACACATCCAGACAAAGCATGTTCTCCTTTAAAAGCAGGACAAGGAAACCAGGAGCTACAGGAGCTCTCGGGGTGCAATGATGGGATTTGGATCCCAGAGAGTAGCAATATCTCTTGGAAGAGAAACCAGACTCCCTCACAAACCAGACTGATCTGAAGGGATTGAAAAGACCTTTCTGCAATAGCCTGGGGGAAGCTGGTCACAAGAAGGTGCTGGGAGGGGTTTTCTTGGTGGCACTGAGGAGCCAGAGGAGGAGCCAGATGCAGAACCAAAGGCTCTTTGCTGTTCTGGGTATCACTCTGGAGCTATGCAATGCATCTAAACCACCTAGGAATTGAGCTCATACAGCAGTTGAAGAGGTGAAGTCCTGAGGAACAACATGATGTGATGGCTGGTATTATCCCAGCTGGTAACACCATCCATCCATCCATCCATCCATCCATCCATCCATCCATCCATCCATTGAGCCCCTTCCCAGCAGTTGCCTCCCCACAAGCCCAGGGCTGAGGAGCAGGCACAGAGCACAGGAGCTGCAGAAGCTGCAGCACTGCAGTCATAAATCAGGATCTAATTCAATCTCATGAGATGCCTCGTTTGATTAATTGATGTCAGCATTCCCTGCTCCAGGAGCTGCTGCTGCACCTCCCCACAGCACCTCTGCTCCCACCCTCCTCCAGGCAGGAGGGCTGGCCAGGAAGGGATGAATATAACCCAGCTCTGCCTTTAGACCATGGAAACACAGAATCCCAGGGGTGATCCCAGCTCCCCCAGCCCAACCCCCCTGCCAGAGCAGGGGCACCCAGAGCACATCACACAGGAACGTGGCCAGGGGGGTTGGAATGTCTCCAGAGAAGGAGACTCCACAGCCTCTCTGGGCAGCCTGGCCCAGGGCTCTGGCACTCTCACAGCAAAGAAGTTCTTCCTGCCATTCACATGGAACCTCCTGGGCTCCAGTTTGCACCCACTGCCCCTTGTCCTGTCACTGGACATCACTGCACAAAGCCTGGCTCTGTCCTCCTGACACTGCCCTGAACAGATTTGTGCCCATGGATGAGGTGGCCCCTCAGTCTCCTCTTCTCCAAGCCCAACAGACCCAGCTCCCTCAGCCTTTCCTCAGCAGGGAGATGTTCCCCTCCCTCCAGCATCTCTGTGGCTCTGCCCTGGGCTCTTCCCAGCAGTTCCCTGTCCTTCTGGAACTGAGGGGCCCAGAACTGGACACAATACTCCAGATGTGGCCTCACCAAGGCAGAACAGAGGGGGGGCAGAACCTGCCTTGACCCACTAACCACCCCCTTTCTAACCCACCCCAGATGCCCTTGGCCTTCTTGGCCACAAGGGCACATTGCTGGTTATGGTCACCCTCCTCCCACCAGGACCCCCAGGTCCCTTTCTCCTCCCCTGCTCTCCAGCAGCTCAGCCCCCAACCTCTACTGGTAAGTGGTCTCATCCATCTGCCACCCCCAGGCCAGTGGGTGGCACAGCCACCAACTTCCTTGGGACATGGACCTGTTGGGTAGGAGAAACCTTTATTTATAACTTCCCAAGAAGGCAGAGATTGCCTCTCTGATCCTGGCTGTTCCCAAGCATCACTCTCCCTGACAGCATCCAGCACCACCACGTGAAGAAAACCTGCCCTTTAAAATGTGTCTGTTGGGTATTTTCCCACAGAAAAAATCTGGAAATGCTGGAAATCCAAATGTTGTTGCAACCACAACATGAAGATGGAGCTCATTGAAAACCCAGATCCTGCATCTAAGCAGGAGATTCCTGAGGGAAAGAAATCATCCAACTAAATGGACATGGAGCAGGGAAAAAAAACACCAAACAAACCCATACAAGCCATGTTGGCCCTCCCTGCTGAATCTCCCAATAATGAGAGTCTGATCAAGAGCTCCATGTATTAACTTGGATCTCAAGACAAGAGGGTAAAAGACTAAGAGCCCCACTGACCCCCAGCTCAGCCAGCCCAGCCTTGCCTGCAAAGTGCATGTCCTGAGAGCATGTTACACACCCTGGATTTCTCTCTGCATCACTGATTTATTTAGTAAGGAGGTAAGAGAGAGTGAGGCTGGTACTTGGGCCATCTGCTTGAGCTCTCCCCCCTCCCTCCCTGCACAAAAATTAGCACGAGCCTGCAAGAAGCAACAGCACATGTTTAATTCAGCCCTGCAGATTCCTGGAGCCATCTTTTGGGCTTGGCTGCTGGAAGAGTGAACTCTGAAATGAGGGTTTGAATAAACCCCCAGGTCAGAGATGCAGACAGACCAGGCACTGCAGCCTTTGTGGAAGCAAGGGATGAACACGGGTCTTGCTCTCCAGGAGCATCCCCTGCTGCCAAGGCCCAGGGCACTCAGGAAGCTTAACCCAGTACGGCTGGGTTAGCATCAAAGGGAGCTCAGACAAAACTGCCCATGAGATGCAAACCTTGCTTCAGAGCAACCAAAACCTGGCAAAAGATCAGTGCCAGGTCCTGGGATGCAGGACTGGGACTCATCACTCCCCCAGGGGCTGGGCAGGAGTTTGTTGGGACACCAAAAGGTGAAGCTGCCCTGACACAGCAGTGGCAGAAACCAGGCTGATAAAAACATGCCTCTGAACTTGGGGAGCTCTGGGCATCTCCACCAGGGGCCAGAAGGCTGCAGAGCACAGGGGCTGCAGGTTGACACTCAGCCCAAGCAGCTCCTTGCTGGCACCTTGTGCAGTGGAGGTGGCCTGGTGGCCAAGGGACAGCTGTGCCTGCAGGGTCCTTGTGCTCAGGAAAAAGAAGTGTTTTCAGCCACATGCTCCACTCCCCAACAGAGCAAGAGGAAAGCTCAGCCCTTCTGTTTCACCCCCAGCTCAGTGCAAAGAACAACCTCACTCTTGCTGCTCTGGTCCCATGCTCTGCTGCTTTAATGTCCTCACCTCTGGTCCCTCCTCTCCTGCTGGCACATCCCCCTGGGACTCAGCTCCCAGCAGCTCCATCACCCTTCACCAGGCAGTGGGGCAGCTCCCTGCTGGCTCCTCTTCAGCTGCAACTCCACTCAGCCCATTTGTATTCAGAGCAGCAGCAACTTACAAGGTCAGGAGTGACTTCAGAACATCTTCACTAGCAATTTTCCCAAAGACGGGTCTTCAAACGATAACAAACCTGCCTTGATCTTCCCTGCTGAGCAGCAGGGGGTGGGCTGAGCCCGTCCTCTTCACTGGTGGGACTCTCCCATTATCTCCTGACTGGTAGAAATCCTTCAGACTGCCTTTGTGCCTGGTGGGCAGGATGGGATTTCCTTGGGACTTAGCGGAGAGCTGACCCTGAGTCAGTGATGTCTCAGCACATCCCTCCCTGGGGTAGGAACCCACTGGCAGAGGCTTCCAGGCTTTGCCATTTCATGCCTGCCTTGAAGAGATGGTCCCTGCCACACCACAAAGACACCACCAGCTCCAGCAGCCTCAACCCTACAGACTGGGAGTGCCACCCAATGTTGGAGAGGGGTCTGTCACACACATCCAGGGGCAGGTCATGCTCTCAGATGTAGGTAATTCCTCAGCAACTCAACTGCTTCTCATCACATTATTCAAAGACCAGGCTCAGCCAAAAGCTGGTTTGAGTTGCCAAGGGGGATAATTCCACCCTTGTCATAATGTTCCTGTTGCTTCCCAGGCTTGGACACAACAATATCAGCACCAAACAGCTGCCACCCCTAACTGGGAACAGGCAGTGGTGCCAAGCACCAGCATCACTTTTTCCAGCACCACTGCAAGGACAAAATGAAAGCAGGTTCCAAAAGGTTGTACTATTTTATATTGAAAGCTCAGCCAAGTTTGAGATAAACCTCTTCATTTTAAATCAGCACAATATTTATGATAGAACACAAAAGATTATGGGCCAGAACCTCAGCCAGTGTAAATCAGTGCAGCTCCATGCACTTGTGCTTGACCCAGCTTAGGACCCAGTTCTGGCTGTTGCCTTTTAAAGCTCCATTTTTCTTCAGCTATGAAGCTTTTGCCAGCTGAGCCTAAGGAAGAAAAAGCCAGATATGGGGAGAGACAGAGACCTGGTTACATGGTCAAGGCTGTAGGGCAAGTCTAGGGAAGTGAGGAGGAGTATTTGGGAGGTCCTTGTCTGGGAGGGCACATGAACCAGCAAGAAAGAAAGTTAAATGTAAATGTTAAAGACCAAAAAACCTTCCCCTTGTGAACTCTGCCACGTTCAGTGGTGGGGGAGTGGGAGTGCAAGGCCACTGGACTCTCCCTTCAGCTCTGGGAGAGCACAAAAGCACTCCTGGATCCCATAACTAGGCTCGTGCAGATCCTGCCTTCAGGCAAGGAGGAAACACAGCATCTGATTTCATGTCTGTTTTTCCAGAGGAGCCAAGTGCAGGAGGATTCCTCAGCCCTCTGCCCACCCCCAGAGCCCCTCTCTGTCCCCTCCAGGTCCCAGAGGCTGAGCTGAGCTTCTGTGTCTTGGCCTCCAGCATCTCCAGAGCTGTTTATGGTGTTCCTATGTCTCCTGTTGCCTTTGTGCCCTTGAAAGGAGGAATTTTGATGAGGTCCACCCAGCCATCCTCATGTAACCCTAGGAACTGCTAATTAAATAGATCATTAAGAGCAATTAGAGCAGGATGCTTCACTTCCACAGGCCTGTTACTGTGAGTTACTCACCAGCTCACTATGAAAAGACAACGTGATGGATATCAACTACATATTACTTATTAAACACCTAATACAGCTTTAATGGTTCTGTTTACTGAAGAGTGTTAATCTTAATGAAAACAATATTTGAGGCAGACTGGCAGGATAATTCTCTGCCCTTTTATCCAGGGATCTCAGAATACAGAAACAGTAATTGATCCTTGTAACATCTCTGTGGGTATGACACCTTTTTAAAAGGGTAAACAGAGGCAGGGAGAGGTTAAATGGTTTGCACAAGGCACATTTGCTTCTCTGAGAAGGTGGGTATTGCAGTTCCCAAGCCCTCAGGAAACTCAAGGAAGCATGTCTCTAACAAGAGAGGTCTGTGGCTTTTTCATCCCCCTTGCCTCTGACAAGCCTGGTTTGAGTTCTGTGATGACAGAGGAGCTGAAACAGCCCTTCACAGAAATTACAGATGGAGGAGACCCATAAGGAAGCTCCTTGTTATATTAGAAGAGATAAAAAAATGCATCAGGGATGTAAACCTTTCTGCTCTGGCACAGAAGTCACTCAGTAACTGACTGAGATTTGCAGAGAAAATCCTTCCCAGGCAAATTATTATATTAGGCTCCATGCACCTTCCTCTGAGTTATCTGGTACTGGGAGCCATGGGGTACATCCAACTGGACCAGTATCCCTGATACTCAGGGGCAGCCCAGGGAGCTCAGAGCATCAACACTGCTCATGCTCCACAGAACAAGGATTATGGGCACAGGCAGAGCTGATGGGGAAGGGAGGAAGGAGGGCTGGAGCTCCCCTAGCCCAGGAAAACCATTTCTAGCTCCTTTACAGTCCTTCCAAGCCAGGAGAGGGTGGAAAAGAGGAGGCACAACACAGTATAGGAAACACCACCCTGTGGCACGTTCTCCAAGCAATTCTCCCTCACCAAGACTTCCCAGGCTGCCTTCAGAGATGTCAAGTTCATAATATTTTCCTATTCTTCCAGAGAAATCACTTTTTACCATCCTGGAGCCTTTATTCTCACTACTTGCTTCCATCTCCTACAATTCATCAATCTTGCCCAAAATATCCCCCAGCCAGAAAAGCACAGGTTAGTCTAAACTCCCAGCAAAGCACAGACCCTTAATGACAAACCCCTGATAACAAAGGCATCTCAGGTGTCAATCTATCAATCCACAGCCCTGGTAAAAAACCCCTTCAGAACAGGCAAGGAGAGCCAGAGAAAGAGCTGCATCCCCTGTTTCCTTAGGATAATCACAGCCCAGACACACTGGGGCTTGTGTAAGATGATTTGATTTCCCTCAGCTCTACAAGGCCTGTTATTACACACAAGCAGCACCAGAACAGCAGCCTTGGAATGAGAAGGAAAGCCATCAAAATGAATACTGCTCTGAACTTCATCTCCCCATGGCAGTAGGGACCCTTGGAGGGCCCCTGAGCACCCAATGGACATGATGTGCCTGCATCATGTCACCGAGATGATTTCTCCACATCTGTGCCTCTATCTCTATACATTAAGATGCATTAATACATATAGACATCTGTGAATGCACATCTGTACAGCCAGTTCTTCAGCAGGGATTTCATTCACCAAAACAGATGAGGGGTTGACCTGCTGGAAAGCAGCTCCATAGAGAAGGACCTTGGAGTCCTGATGGACAAGAAGTTATCTATGGGACAGCAATGTGCCCTGATGGCCAAGAAGGCCAATGGTATCTTGAGGTGCAATAAGAAGAGTGTGTCCAGGAGGTCAAGGGAGGTTCTCCTCCCCCTCTGCTGTGCCCTGGTGAGACCACATCTGGAGGGTTGTGTCCAGTTCTGGGCTCCCCAGTTCAAGAGGCACAGGGATAGACTAGAAAGAGCCCAACAGAGGCTGTGAGGATGATGAAGGGACTGGAATATCTGTCATATGAGGAAAGACTGAGAGACCTGGGGGGCTGTTAAGCCTGGACAAAGACTGAGAGGGGATCATATTAATGGCTACAAAGATCTGAAGGGGGGGTGTCAAGAAGAGTGGGTCAGTCTCTTTTCAGTGGTGCCCTGTGGCAGGACGAGGGGCAACGGACAAAAACTGGAGCCCAGGAAGTTCCACCTCAACATGAGGAAGAACTTCCTTAGTGACAGAGCCCTGGGACAGGCTGCCCAGAGAGGCTGTGGAGTCTCCTCCTCTGGAGACTTTGAAGACCTCTCTGGAAGAATATCTGTGTGACCTGCCCTAGGTGGTCCTGCTCTGGCAGGGGGGGTGGATTGGATGATCTCCAGAGGTCCCTTCCAACCCCGACCACTCTATGATTCCTATTACCCAGGTATTCTCCTGGCCTCAGAAGGATTTATTCTTTTTAATCACACAGAAATGCCTCAGCAAGCACCCACGTGTCTGCACAGCCAACCTGCATATTGAAAAGCCCTTTATCTGCTTTAGTGGAGCTCTTGCTACAAGCACACCCATGCAAAACAACAACCACCAAACCCAAAACAGGATTTTAAATGGGTGCACGCAGAGCAGGTCTGGTAAATCTGAGCACTTCCAACATCAGTATCTCGGGAGATGGAGACTGAAACAAATTGTTCTTCCCCCCAGAGTCATTTGACAAGATTTTATCCATACAGCAAAGTCACTTTCCCCCACCAAAAATGATTCTCTGCCATGCCTGCAGATATTGCCTGAGCACTCTCCCAGCTCCTGCAAGTCTTGCAACTTAAGAGGGGAATTGTGGCCAGGCAAGTCATGTCCTTCTGGATTTAGCCTGGGAAATGCATCCTCATCCAGCCCCAGAGCTGACAACCTGTTAGCATCACCTATTAGCCTGAGCAGGCTGGGATCTAACCTGCTGCAGCTCGAGGGTCCATCAGCTGGGAGCTGAGGGGGCAGCAGAGGCAGCAGTTTGGGGCCTGGCAGGCAGCAGAGCCACACAAGAGCAGGCAGCAGAGCGTTTGATGTGCACAGCCTTGGGAATGGCCTTGCAGCCTGCACTCCTCTGCTCTGCTCCTAGGGCCATGCACCACAATCAACACTTCAGGCAGCCTCACTGGGAAATGAATTCCCACCTCTCTGCTAATGCAGTGGGAAGTGTCACTAAGTGCTTTCCATGCCCTTTGGGCTTGTTTACACACACTTTCTGTCCTGGCTCAGCAAGAAACACCACAGCCCAGTCCAATGGATACAGTTCTGCTGTAAAGGTGCTGTGTCAGGGCTAGCTTGTTTGCACATGCATGGAGAAGGATGCCAGGCATCTTGAGGGCAGCAGCAGGGACTGTCCATCATCGGGAAGTCCAGGAGGGAGCCCAGCCAGGCTCCAGTGGGAAAAGAGCAGCTACACATCACCCAGGTTTGCAGCCCCCAGGGGATGCCCAAAAGAAGTCACAGTCCCAAGGAGGAACCCTGGGTTTTCCCACCCCCCCAATGCAATGCAAAGCTCCCAGCACCTTCCCAGTGTGATGTTGGTCTCCACATCCATCCCAGCCTGCACAAGGGCTGCATCTCTCCCTTCCCTTCCTCTCCCCTCCCCTCAATGTTTCCTCCCCTGCCAGGTAGGGGCAGGCAGCAGCAGCCCTCCCACAAGAAGTGCTTTGCTGGGAAGCTTGTAGGGCTTGTCTGGCTAATGAAAAGCTTCTCTGGATCCCCCTTCGGGCTTTTCAGGAAGGATTAGCAAGGTTCTTCCAAAGCAAGCACAGCAAGACAGTGTGTTTGCTAAATACATCAGGGATTTCTCCAGCACTCAGCTTTGGCAGGGGCTACGTGTGGTTGTCTCCTCCGTTGTCTCCTTGCTTGGGTAATACAAAGAGGAGATGCTGTCTGGCATGGACCTGGGGCTGCTGGGGCTCTCCATCTCTAGGGTGCCTGCTCAAATCCAGCCTGGGCTAATGGCAAGTGGAAGCTGTTGGCCACTGAGAGCTCTGGCCAAGCAATGTGGGCTGCGGAGACACTCCCCTGCAGAAGATGCTGCCCCTTGCCCAGCCCAGGCTGCAATCCACACGGGGACATCAGCAGAGTCAAATAACTCATCACACTCTTCAGAGCCACCATCTCATCCTCCTACATGTCCTACATGGCTCCCACAATGTCCCCGTGCTGCAAAACTCAGGAGGAACCACCCCCTGCTCATGGCCAGGGGACAAAACTCTGCCTTTCATAGAATCATAGAATCTTAGGGGTTGGAAGGGACCTTGAAAGGTCCCTTTGCTTGCCATCTGCTCACCCTGCCCACCAGCACCCAGGGCCTTCTGCCCCAACCCTGCCACAAAACGAGCTCACTTGCCCATGGTCAAGCAGCAAAGCTGTGGCAGAGCTGGGGCCCAGGCTGACCTCCAGCTACGTGTCCTCCTCAAGACACCAGGTCTTTAGAGACCTGCTCCAAAGTCCTAAAACTGGTGTTGGTCCCCAGACCCTCTCAGCCCCAGAAAGTCTTGCTTGGCTTGCCTTTCTCATTGGAAGGAACTGGGGCAAGTGATTAGCTGTCTCAACAGCCCTTGTGGGAAGCTGCTGCTGGCAGGGGTAATTGAATGTCATCCCAGTAAAACAAGGGGAACAAGATGTGATAGCCATATCATCTCAAAATAGGCTACACATGGGCCATTCATCCTTCCCTCTGGGGGCCTGGCTTTGTTTGAGCAAGATTATGAACTCCCTTCAGAAGAGCTTCATCATTTCCACATATTTCCCATTGGCCATGGGCAGGCAGGATCAATAAAGATATAATCCAAGAGACAGCTGCAAACACAAAAGTTCCTAATGAATTCCTGACCAGCCAGCCAGCCCAAACATGTGTCCCATCAGCTGGGAATTTCTGCAAAGCCATCACCACTCTGCCACGCTGCAAATTTCCCCATGGAGGGCAGGACCAGAGGCAAGACAGTGTCAGATGGTTCCCAGCCCATCTCGGAGCCAGGCATTATCCTCGGAGCAATTACTGCACCAGACATCACCACCTCCAGCCAAGGGAGAGGCAGAGGAAAGTATATTTGAAGAAAGGACTATGGAAATGACCTGGAAGTGCAGCCCTGGGGAAAGGTGACATGTGAATAACAAGGATGAGTCAGTAACCCCAACTGTTCCCTCCAGTGAAGCTAATCACAGGCTGTACCATGGGTACCACCTTGGTTTTCCCTCTCCTCCTCTTTTCCTAACTCCTTCTTCTCCATGCAGCTCATTTTCACTAAAAGCACATCTTGTCCCACTGCCTGGACAGTTTTGCTAGTCAGATGTAGCCAGGAAAGAATTCCCCATGGATTTCTGTGCTTTTCAATTGCACTGGACAAAGTGCCATCTCTGCTGTAGGTAGAAGCTGCACTGAAGGGGCAGCTGGAGTTTTATTTCATTGTTTCATCCTCTGTTAAGCCACAACCTCCCATAGCTGCTAGTAAGTTAAAAACCAGTCAGCCCCAAATCACTGTTATTCTGGTAAAACACATTTCCTAGTGGTTTTCATGGGTTTTGAAAAACACACAACAAAACTTTCTAAGCCATCTGGGGGAACTCGGGTATTAAATTCCCATTCAAATGAAGCACAAATCCTGGGTGGGTTTGTAAATCCCAGTTAAACTGCCCTGACTTTGTGTTAAGCCTGTTGCTCCCCCAGAGTTCCCAGAGGATCCACTGCCACTACTTAGCCCAGAAACTCCTCCAAGTGATAGAAATCTGTTGTTTTCAAAAGGTAAAAGAACAAGATGCTTATCCCAGCTTCCCAGAAGTCATTTTTGTGGGCATGTAGAATTGCAGACACTTCCAGCTACTAAGAGACCTGAACACTCACCTCCCCCTCCTATATCCACCCCAGTCAAAGAGGGGAAACTCTCCCCTGATGGGGCTTTGGTGCCTCATCTGGGCAATAAAATGTGCTCAAATAGCAGTTTTACTCAATACCTGCTACCCCTTGGTAGCAGATTGATAGACAATTCATATGCATAAATATAGAGAGAGACAGTACAATTGCAGGGGACCAAGAATAAGTACAGAGGAATTTGAGCAGAGCCCTGCAGCCACAAAGGGTCCAAAGATCTTTAATTTTACTTGTTGTGAGCACAAGAAAGCATCTCCAGTGAGCATCAGTTCAAGGCAATAAATAGACAAGAAAATAAAAGAGGACTTGCATTTTCCCATGTAACACAGAGGTGAAGTAGCATGGCCTGCAGCCCACCAGCAAACCCCCAGGGCTGGGGTTGTGGCAGTGACAGGGTTTACAACTCTCAGCTTGCCAGCCCCATCCTACCCCAGCAGCAAAGCCTGGAGTCAAGACTCAGAGAGTTCATACTCAGCTCACTAAAGGTAATTGGAATGGCCAAGCCCCTCGGATCATACACAGGCCTTCCTCCCACTCCAGCTTCCCCAAAAGTTTACAAATGATGTTACTGATGGCAATGGATCACTGGGATCAATAAGTGTTCTGCTGCAGATTGTATTGAGCTAATAAAAACCCTCAGCACAAGGCACTAGCCCTGCCTGCAAACACTTGGCTCTGATTGACTTCAGCAGCTCCTCAGTTAATCGGTGCAAGGATCAGGAGAGAGTGGGTCAGAGCAGCACAGGCTGTGAGCTCTGGATGCCAGCTTCAAACCAAAGGGTTGGGGAGAAGATTGATCCTAAAGGAACAGGAATTAGCTGCTGTTTCCTCCTGCCATCCCTCCCAGGCTCCCTGTGAACTGCATTCATGTTTATTTGCTGAGGTAGTGAGGGATTTTCCAGCTCTGGCCAGCAGGCACCACTCCTCCCCACAGCAAGGACACAGAGACCTGCCACAGGCCCTTTCCTGCTCTGTGATGGACAGCATGGGATGCTTTGAAATCCAGCACCTTCTCTCCTTTTATAGGTGTTGCTGTGATTTTTTTTTGAAGGGCTGCAGTGTGCCTGCAGCCAGCCCCCCTGTAGCTCACACTGCTCCATTTAGCTGTATGAATAGGATTAATTACTGAGCAATTAAATGACCTGCTCAAAGTCAAAACGAATCAGTTGACAGTGCCAGAAAAACTGCCCAACAGTCCTGGCTCCCAGTCCTTCCCACCTTGACATCAGATCCCCCACCCCAGTCACCTGCCTGGTTGCTGGTTATTGACTTCACTGCAGGTGACCACGCACTGGGTTGTGGGGCTCAAGTGAAGTGGATCACCCAGTAGCCAAAAAAAAAGGAGTCTCACCAGGATGAAAAGGCTGCTTTGTCACCTGCTCCCCTCCAACATTAGTTGTCAACAGCATCTGGGCAGTTGGCTGGATGGCTCCCTGATATATGAGGAGCATGTTGAACATGTGCTGCCTGCAGTTGGTACAAGGTTCTTTGTCAACCCAAGCATTGCCTAAGTGCCCATAATGGGGAACAGGTTGCCCAACAGTTCCTCCTCCCTGATATTGATTATGGGGAATTAATACTCCATAGAGCAGCAGCAGCTGTCTTTCACTGCCTGGATATTACCCATAATAAAGCACTTCAAGCTCCTTCTCTCGTGCAGTTATTACGTGATGCACCAGGATGAGTCCTGGGAACGAGCTGTGCTGGCTCAGCCTTGTCACAGGCTGCCCTGACTTCAAACCCACACACAGCAGGGACCAGGCACGTGCCACGGGGACTTGGAGGGTGATGCCCTTGGATAACCCCTGTGGATTTGAAGGAACATGCAGGAAGCTGTGTAAGACCGGACACATGCAAAAAGGCAAAGGGAACTGGCAAGATCCTTCACTCCCCTTCAGCTTCTTTATGGCAACAACAATCAGTTGCAATCACCAGCATCACAGCAACTGAGGTCATTCCCATGTTATATGAGACTGGACCCCATGCATTGAGTTGACAATGTGCATTTGCATCCCAGAAACCAACCATGTCCATCTAAAGCAGCGTGGCCACCAGGGCAAAGGAGGTGATTCTCCCCCTCTACTCGGCTCTCCTGAGAACCCACCTGCAATGCTGGGTCCAGTTCTGGAGCTCCCAACATAACAAGGACATGGAGCTCTTGGAGAGATCCAGAAGAGGACCATGAAGATGATCAGAGAGGTTGGAGCAGCTCTGCTATGAAGACAGGCTGAGAAAGTTGGGATTGTTTGGGTTGGAGAAGGCTCCAGGGAGACCTTAGAGCACCTTCCAGTGCCTGAAGGGGCTCCAGGAAAGCTGGGGAGGGGCTTGGGACAAGGGCAGGGAAGGAGAGGACAAGGGGGAAGGGATGAAAACTGACAGAGGGGAGATTGAAGTAAGACAGGAGGAAGATATTCTTTAGTGTGAGGGTGTTGAGAGCCTGGCCCAGGTTGCCCAGGGAAGCTGTGGCTGCCCCATCCCTGGCAGTGTTGAAGGGCAGGTTGGATGGGGCTTGGAGCAGCCTGGGCTGGTGGGAGGTGTCCCTGCCCATGCAGGGGGAACAGGGTGATCTTGAAGGTTCCTTCCAACCCAAACCATCCTGTGATTCTCTGATCCACTCCCCTCTGGTTTGGGAATTCTTCATGCCCACATACACACACCTTCTACCTGACTCAAACAAGCTCTTGGGTTTAGTTTCACCACCAGGAACCACAGTTTGTGCTCACACAGGACCGAAAGCAAGGGGAGAGTTAGAGGGTGGGATCCCTCCTGCCTTATCCCTGCTCACTCCTTTCCTTGCAGAGCACACTGCACGTGTTCCAGCCACAGCTGGAACGAGAGGCTTTTGTGCAAAGTTCAATGCACACACAGAGGAAGAACATCTTTTACCAAACCTGCCTGCAATCAGAAAATGGGAGTGAGCAAAATGAGGCACTGCTGGGGAAGGGAGCAGCAGACTGTAAAGCCATTCACTGAAGGTCACACAGTCAGGGCTGCCACAGAGCAGGGACAAGTCCTGCATTACTGGTCAGTCCTTCAACCCCATCTCTTCTTGCTCCTGAGTGAATGGGCATTTATACCTTGTTGTTGTCCTCCCAACTGTCCCTCCTCACAGGGGACAGCTCTGCCTGCACAGCACCAGTCAGGAAGCCAAAACCTCCATGCAAACCAATCCAGGAGAGTCTGAAGAGAAACACTTGGCCACCTTTAACCACCTTTGCTGCTCCAATTTGTAGTGTGAAAACTACTAGTTAATACAGGTGACCTGTTTCAGGAAGCCAGCAGGGCTGGCAAACACGTGCTGCCATGAGCTGCAGTATCCCATGGGATGGACCCTGCATCCCTGCACACATGGACACAACCCTTCCTGACCACCCCATATGGTTGCTCCTGGATGAAGCAGCTTCAAGCCCCCTTTTGCCAGATCTAGATGATCTTTAAGGTCTCTTCCAACCCAAACCATTTTATGATTCCATGAGTTTTCAAGCCTTTCATGCTCACTGCTCATCTTCACCTCTCAAAGTTAGAGCTTCTGTTTGCTCGGGTCATCTCTGTAAACTGCTGGGAATAACAAGCACATCTGGTCTGAGCTTCTAATCACAATTTCCCCAACAACTACGTTTTCAACTGGAAATTTTCAGCTGTTGGTCTCCTAGACCCATGGAAGGGGGATGAGAAGGCAACAGCTGCTGTTGTAAGTGGCACAAAGAGAGACTTCTTCAATTAATTCAAATGCACCAAATAGAAAACAGAAATGATGGCTTCAATAACAAGGTACAAGGAACTGATTGTATAAAATAAAAGAAGAAAACTTCCTATTCTTTCCAAACTTCCACTCTTAGGATATATTTTGCCAGGCTGTCACTCACAGGTGGTTCATTACAGGGAAATGAACTCCATTCCCAAGCATCCAGGGGACAGGGACTAATAGGGTTCTGTGCAGCCTTTTCACTTAATTTACTCAAGTTGTATTTATTTCTTACAGAATTAGGTTTTAGCAGCTGATGGACAAGACATCAGAGAAGGACAGAGGCAAATGGATGAGATAATAAACTTGAGTAGAGAGAAATGATTTCTGCCTCTCCTTTTTCCTTTCCCTCACTGTCTCAGTCATCTCCACCACCCTTTCATCCTTTTCCTGAGGAATGTGTTGCTGAAAAAGCTCTCCCTCATCACCATGTGGCTTTGTAGGGAGGTAACCTTCTTATCTAAGTTCATCCCAATATGGAAAACAGGATATTTAGTGGGGGTTAAAAGATGCCAGCAGAACAATCTGCTGAATTTAATGAAATCAAAACATTTGCAAGAACCTATTGATTGTGTTGACATTTGCAGTGAAAAAATTATCCAAATGCTAGTTTTGATAAGGTTGAAGCACTTCAACATATTGTATCAGATGGAGAGAAATTCTGAGTGGAATCAAGGAGTCAGAACAAAGTCCCTCAAGTTGCCAAAATGAATGATTTTAGGTAACATCAGGACTCCAGAAGACTTCCTGTTCAAAGCAAGACACCAAAACTAAGAAGCCCATCCCTGCCACCTGATATTAAAACCTCTTTCAGCAGCACAATCCTTCTCCAGGAGCATGTCATGGGTTAACTAATCCCAGTTATTGCTGCCCCAGCAAGCAAGGCCCAGCTCTGATGGGCTGAACATCAGCATCTCACACCTTCAGTGGTCACAGCACCCCCATAGGAATGATCCTGAGATGTTCAATCTCTTCTCTGAGTTAATACAGGGCTTAAAGAGCAGCCACCAGCAAAGCTGCTGCCACCATCTCCTTGGTTTGCTCAGAGCAAGGGCAGGGGATGGCACAGGGGCCAAGAAGCAGAGGAAGGGCACACGTGGCTTCACCTCACCCTGTGACACCATCAATTATGCAGCTGTCTTCATCCATTATTCAGCATCATTTCTTTTGAACACTTAGATCAGCAGTTTGTGTGCAGGGGGGAAAAAATGCAGAGGGGAAAAGGGAAAAAAAGAAAAAGAAAAGAAAAAGAAGGGAATTAAGTGAAGGAGAAAGGGAAGCACTGGAATGGATGGTCCAGTCATTAATCAAAGACAGGCAGTGAGATGACAGGAAGAGAAGGAGCAGCTGGAAAGCCACTTAAATAAGAACAGGAGCTCCAACTCCCCTGGCCTTTGAGGGTGAATGAAAAGCCCTGAGCAAAGGCTGGTTTAAGGCTCTAAACAGCTTTGGCCCCTCTTTCTCCCAGAGCCCCTTGTACACTTGGCAGAGAGTAGGGCTGCAAAAGCAAATGGCTTCAATGTCTGTCAGCATCTCACTCCATGACTAATAAATGGAAGGTAATAACAACTTGTCCAGCAGACATCAAGCTGGTGAATTCAAGGAATAAAGGACTTATTATTATTTACTCCCATCTAACATGGAATGCATCTCTCAAGAGCCACTGCCCCAAAGCCTCAGAGTTATCAGCAGCTCTGGGGGATTTAGGGGCCATGAGGGAAAATCATGAGCAAGATAAGCCAAGTTATGGCCATGAGATACCCCTTTCTGCAAAGGGGAGGTGGTTTGCAAAAGTCCTTCTCTGCCAAGGAACTGGCAGGTTCCCTTGCAGACACCTTCATCTGCACCTCAAGGAGCTTCTGGGACACCCATTCCCAGTCCTTTGGAGAGCAAGGAGGTACCTGGGGCTGCAAGATCCTCATGCAGGAGAGGGAGGTGGACTTGGGTGAGGGGTGTTTGAAAGACCAGGATCATTGACAGAGGAAACACCAGCTATTTTCTGGAAGAAATCAATACAAGTTTTGTTTTGTGCATTTCAACCCCACAGGGGACCCCAGGATCCAGCCAGGAAGAGCAGGATTTGTTGGCAGCTGAAAGGAGAATGTTTCTATTGTTGAATTATCCTGACACCTCAGGTGCTCACTAACAACCAAAACACCCATTGGTCCCTTTGCCATCACCACAAGGGTTTGGAATGCACTGGGAAGCAATTTGCACAATAACTGCTCACATCCCAAGTCAGAGCTGCAGGACCATGTCCCCAGCCAAACCCACCAGCCCCAGGACCTCCCCCAAGGCCAGGTCAGCTCTGGGAAAGCCACCAGTTGAGCAGAAGGCAATTTAGTCCATGCAAACCCCTCTGCTCCCATTTTTTCAGGCCATAGCCCTGGAAATGTGCAGGATGGGGAAGGGATCAGCCAGCTCCAAGAGCCTTGCTCAAGCAAGCAAACACTGGAATGAAGAGAGGAAAGCTCCCAGTAACTCCACAGCTGCTCTGCTGTCATGATGGGCTTGGCCAGAGCACAGGAACAGCAACCTGCCCGTGCCAGGGCTGCAGATCCTCTCCCCATGGCAGCCACTTCACCAGCCTGGCAAACACTGACCCAAGAGGGGAGGGAAAGTGAGAACTGAGGTAGCTGGACCATTTCATGCATCCCACCAGGATGGGGCCATCAATGGGATGTGGATGGAGACGTTCATGCCCTGGATGTAGCCTGGAGAAGAGAAGGCTCCAGGGAGACCTTAGAGCACCTTCCAGTGCCTGAAGGGGCTCCAGGAAAGCTGGGGAGGGACTTGGGACAAGGGCAGGGAGGGAGAGGACAAGGGGGAAGGGATGAAAACTGGAAGAGGGAGATTGAGGTGAGACATGAGGAGGGAATTGTGGAGTGTGAGGGTGGTGAGAGCCTGGCCCAGGTTGCCCAGGGAAGCTGTGGCTGCCCCATCCCTGGCAGTGTTGAAGGGCAGGTTGGATGGGGCTTGGAGCAGCCTGGGCTGGTGGGAGGTGTCCCTGCCCATGCAGGGGGTTGGATCTGGATGATCTTGAAGGTCCCTTCCAACCCAAACCATTCTATGATTCCATGGAACAACTCATCCTGCCTGCTTGGGCAGAGCCCTCACCTCTGGCTGAGCCATTTTTCAAGGTGTCACCTTTGTGCTTTCACAAAGTTACCAAGGTCTCCTCTCTTAGTAGGAGGAGAAGATGCTGATGATGTTTCACTGGACAGGAACATGAGAGCTAGAAAACCAGCTACCTTCAGGGAAGACAAGAGCACAGAGCTCCATTACTGCTCAGGGTTTCAATATGCTGTGCTTCAAAGTTTTTTCCTTCCCCTCACCATGATGGTCTGTCAGGCTTCTCAGTGCTCAGTTTGCCAAGAGACATGCTCCATCCCCCCACCTCACCTGCTCTGGCTCCTCTGCTTCCTGGGAAACACAACACAACCTAAGCTGACATCTAAAGCTTTCCTGGGGCCAGATGGTTCCATAAAATGCAAACGCAGTGATAAAAACACCAACATACCTCCCTATCCACCTGGAGTGGGAAGGATTCAACTGAGCTTCATTCAACCAGCAAGTTTGCCACCTTCCTCCAGCAGATGGGTCCATAAACTCTGTCTGTGCCACCAGAGCAACACCAGGGGCCTCTCCACCTCTTCACGATCCTCCAGCCCCTTCTCAAGTTCTGCTTTGCCAACCAGCTAATGTGCCATCCTGTTCCTCCTCCAAGAGTTGTTACAATGGAAGAACAGGCCACACCAGGTTCCTCCTAAATGCCACCTTATCAAATGGTTTTGTTTGCTACAGTAGAAGACTCTGGGCAACACAAACCAGGGTAGATCCTTTCATGTCACTTCAAAATATCAAGAAACTTTCACAGATTGAAAACTAAATTAAGACTAAAATTACCACACCTTTTCACTCCCTAAGTTTTGCTGGCATGGAAATGATAATTCCTTGCTTTGGTAGTGAACAGATAATTCCAGACTTCAAAGGTTTATTTCAGCATTAAATCAACTTTTTAAATGAGTGGTTTGAAAGTTGTAATAAACTGCCAAGATGAACATGACATGCCAAACAGCTCAGCTTCTAGAAAATAAAGTCACACCTCTCTAATCTATTAGAGCTCTTTGAGGAAGGCAACAATACCTTCAAGAAAGGCAGGTGTAATTTATTAGGCCTTCAAAAATGTCTTAATTAATAATAAGCAGAACCCCTGCAGAAGCAGCAGGCTATGGAGATGAAAACTATTTTCCTGCAGGTGCCTTGGGAAGGGATATTGTTTGAGCATGGAATTTGGAGTGTAAAGTACACAAACCAGGCAGCAGCTGGAGAAGAGCAGCAGCTCATCGACAGACCTACCAAGCAGGGGTGTGGGAGAGTGAAAAATAAAAAGCCAGATCTGCTGAGTCATGGCTCTGCCAGGCCTGGACCAGGCAGGTCCCAAGCACCAGCTCTCCATGGCAAGGAGGACACACAGTGTCAAAGCCATTGGCTGGTTTCAAGCCACCACAAGTGAGAAAATCATGGTTTAACAACCCAAACCCATGTCCCAGAGCTCCTGTTGGGTTTACATCACCTGTGGTGCATCTTCACCCTTGTACCTTCAGGAAACTAGAGCTTTCCTTCCCCATCCCATAGAAATCCAACCCATAACACCTCCTGCCATGGCAGAACCAGCCCTCGAGGTGGACAGGAAGGAGAGCAGAGCAGCAAATGGACAGAGATGGAAAAGAGAGCAAGCAGTGACAAGAAAGGTGAGAAGCTGAGAGCAGATGATGTCAGCCAAGCTGGGGAGAAGATTTAAATGGCATGGGGAAAATAAAAGGTGTCAAGTTTGAAGCCTTTTTGATACAAATGCTATTAATTTCAGTCAGGAATAGAGGACTGTGGGAAATTCCACATTATCTAACACAGGCAATTAAGAAAACAATGACAACTGAAATTTAATACAGACAAGTACAAGGTAATGTCTATCAAAAGCAACATCTCCAACAACTCATACACCCTGATGGATTCTAACTTAATTGTAACCACTCAGGGAAAGGGAACAGCTACACATCACTCTGGACAACTTCACAATAACATCTGATCAACAGACAACAGTGGCCAAGAAAGCAAGACACAGTGAGAATGGGAAAGAGAACAAGAACTGAAAATATTGTGATGCTATCACAGGAGAAAACAACATTCTGAACCTCCAGCATCCTCTTTGGCATCAGACAGACAGATGTATATACTAAGGGTAGGATGGAAATACAAAAAAGGCTGATCCTAAACACATTTCCATACCAAGTGAAAAAACTGGGGGAAGAGGAGGACAAGACAGGAGAGAAACAGATTGCAGGACAACAAAAGAAAACAGGGTTAAGTGGTGCCTTTTATTCATCCTCACGTAATGCAAAGTGTGCATTCACTGCCACTGAGAGCCAACAGATTTGGATGCACTAGACAACGTCTCAGCAGAAACATCCAAGCTGCTCCAGGAGCTTTGCCTCCAGCTCCCAGGGATGCACAGAGATTATCAGGGCTTGCATGAGACAGGAGCACAAATAGTGAAGACCAAAAGGCTGCTTGTAGGGTAAAAATCTATCAGAATCCAAACGGAAGTCAAAGAGAAACCCCTGTGTGTCTCCTCCTTTGCTTGGCTCTCATGAGACCCCACCTGGAGACCTGGGTCCAGTTCTGGAGCTCCCAACATAAAAGACATGGAGTCCTGGAGAGAGTCCAGAGGAGGCCACCAAGATGATCCAAGGGCTGGAGCAGCTCTGCTCTGGAGCCAGGCTGGGAGAGTTGGGGTGTTCAGCCTGGGGAAGAGAAGGCTCCAGGGAGACCTTAGAGCACCTTCCAGTGCCTGAAGGGGCTCCAGGAAAGCTGGGGAGGGACTTGGGACAAGGGCAGGGAGGGAGAGGACAAGGGGGAAGGGATGAAAACTGGAAGAGGGAGATTGAGGTGAGACATGAGGAGGGAATTGTGGAGTGTGAGGGTGGTGAGAGCCTGGCCCAGGTTGCCCAGGGAAGCTGTGGCTGCCCCATCCCTGGCAGTGTTGAAGGGCAGGTTGGATGGGGCTTGGAGAAACCTGGGCTGGTGGGAGGTGTCCCTGCCCATGCAGGAGGGTGGATCTGGATGATCTTGAAGGTTCTTTTCAACTCACACCATGATTTCATGAATCAAACTACGATTCTACAGCTCTCCCATGGGTGGTTTTGGGTTCCTTGTCCCAAGGACAACTTTCCTTTAATTGTCCCCTGGGAAGACCTTTCCCTTGAGGTCACTAACTCCTGCTGCTGCTGGAGTCAAACCAGGGGATGCTGACACATGAGGGTGGAAAAGATGTAAATGGGAGTGATCAAGGTGGCCTTTCTTGGGAGGAAGCAGCAGCAGGGGAGGAAGGGCTGGTGGCAGTGGCAGAGCTCAGCAGCACGGGGGTGATCCAGCTCTGACAGGACAGCAGGAAAAGGAAAAGAAATGGGAAAGTAAAAATAAAAAAGGCCACTGGCCTGATGTGACCCAGAGGGACACATGACACAGCTTAAAAGGGCTGCTGGGTGCTGTTTCTAGGGTGGCTGCAGGGGCAGGTGAACCGGGGCAGCCGAGAGGCTACAGGGTCTGCAGAGCCGGGGGGGGGGGTGTGAGGAGGGCACCCCAGGAACCCTCCCATCCATCCCTCTTCCACAGCAGCCAGAGGGCAGGAAACAGCTTCCTTTTCCAGTATCAACTCCTAAAGGTGTCCGAGCACCTGAGCAGGGAGAAGGGGAGGCAGGGCAGGGTGTGTTCCCAGGGCTGGGGGATGCCCCAGCCACGCTCTGCCAGGGCCCAGCAGCAGGGCTGGGTGTGAAGGGCAACCTGAGCACATCTGCAGACAGATTGAATAAGAAGGGGGGCTGGCTGCCTCCCTGTGTCATGTTACCTGCAAGTACTGCAAAAGAGTAGCATCAAGTGTGGCACAATGCAAAGCAGGGTAAGGTCATTTGCTTTGCTACCCTCTGTTTTAAAGCATCAGGAGAAAAAAAATCCTGTTCAAAATCCTGGTTTCACAGCAACATGACCAGCTGCCTGAGGAACAGCTCGAGATCAAGTGTTTGATATTCAAAATTAATCCCAGGAGGACATGGCACGATAGATTCCCTTTCCCTTCATCCATTTCCAGGCTAGAGATATTTCTCTTCCATTAACTCAGCTTTCCCCCTCCTCCTTTATCCCACCCCCCCAGGTTTTCTTCACAGGCTCAGAGTCCATCTCCCTTCCTTTTTATCCCCCCAACCCCCAAATCCTTGATCTAAATGGGGGGTCTGAGCCCACACTCCTCATCCAACAGGGGTTTTCAGCTGAGTGAAACCTTCACAAGTGAAAGCTTGGATTTGATCAGCTCCACCAACCCCAACACCCCGAGTTTGCAGCCAAAACCACTCGAGGTGAAATGAAGAGAACTGGGGATTCCTGCAGCTTTCACCTTGAGGAAGAAACAGAAACAAAGCCAAGAAGGGAACCTTTGAGGACGGCTCCAGAAAGTCCCTTAACTCACCTCTATTTTAGGGTCTCTGAGCACAGCTGGATGCTCCCAGCACAGCTGGATGCTCCTGGATTCCCACCACGGGAACAAACAAGTACATGCCCAAGTGAGGCCCCAGGGAAGAGGAGAATTCAGGGAGGGGATTTAACTTTGCAAAACACAAATGCTCGTCATGAAATGAGACATGAGAAATGCAGCCAGGACATCTCAAGACATGTCACCATCTGGTAACAGTTATCCCTGGGGACACCCGGCAGCTCCCAGCAGGCAGGGGTGCTGGGGGGGTGTGGGGGGCAGGGTAAGGCACAGCTGAGGGGCAAGGTTGTCAACCAGTTGCAGAAGGGGTGACAGGAAGTCACAATGCATAAATCCAGGCTTTCTCATCCCCACAGCAGTGGGAGATCCTGCTGGGAAGAGGGCAGGGGCTCTGGCAGGCTGGATGCAAGGGGTGCTGCAGCTTCCAAGAGGAAGGGCAGACTGGTCCCAGGTGAAGAGTCACCAAGTGTCTCATTGCTATCTAACCCCTGGCTAGCTCCTGGCATTACCAACAGCTGCTGTGCAAAGCTGACCTAAAAAGAAACCAAAACAAAACTCCAAGCAAGCTCCTATATTCCAAAAAATCCCAGACCCTTCTTCCTCCCAGGACACCAGCAATGCTGCTGAGCTCCCAGTGGAAACCTGCCTGTGGGGACTGGTTTCAAATCTTCCAGCTGAAGAGAAGACCCAGGCAGGTAGAGGAACACAAACCCCACCTCCAGGCTGAAGGAAGGTTTCCATCATTTCATGACACAGGCAGGTTTGCTGAGCACAGCACCTGATGGATCAGGATAACCAGAAAGGGAAAGCCTGGACAATCAGCTCCTCCCATATCCAGTGTCACCCTGGAAGGTGCCCTGGGGACAAGACATACCCACATGCTGTCTGGCCACCCAAGCTCCCTGTTGACACCCATAGCAAAGGACCCTGACCTCCCCTGACCTCCCCTCCTCCTCCTCCTTGCACAGCACTGGCAAATATCTGTGGTTCCTCCTACTTGCCCAAATCCATCCCACTCTTGTGCTTCCCAAAGGACCTCCAACACGACAGCCCTCCCAGCTGGCTTCTGGGGGCTGTTTAGCTCTGCTGAGGAGACCTATCCCTTTTAACAAGCATGTTAACATAACATACAAAACCCTCCAGCTCTCCAATTCCTCAGGAGCCCCAGAGGAGTACAGGAAATTCTTCTTAATTACAATGTGCCTGTTAAATAAGGAGACCAGAAAGCAGCATTTTAAAATACCCGGGAGAGGTGGTGAGGACATCACCACTGCTCCTCTCTGGGTCCCATATCTGAGGGCTGTGTGATCCCCAGGGATTCAAAGGAGTTGATGTAAGGGCAAGGCCATCAAGACACCCATCTGAGGGGCCTTCAAACACCACAGGGAATTTGAATCATAGAATCATAGAGTGGTTTGGGTTGGAAGGGACCTTCAAGATCATCCAGCTCCAACCCCCCTGCATGGGCAGGGACACCTCCCACCAGCCCAGGCTGCTCCAAGCCCCATCCAACCTGCCCTTCAACACTGCCAGGGATGGGGCAGCCACAGCTTCCCTGGGCAACCTGGGCCAGGCTCTCACCACCCTCACAGCAAAGAATTTCCTCCTCATCTCTCACCTCAATCTCCCTCTTCCAGTTTTCATCCATCCCCCCTTGTCCTCTCCCTCCCTGCCCTTGTCCCAAGTCCCTCCCCAGCTTTCCTGGAGCCCCTTCAGGCACTGGAAGCTGCTCTAAGGTCTCCCTGGAGCCTTCTCTTCTCCAGGCTGAACACCCCAACTCTCCCAGCCTGGCTCCAGAGCACAGCTGCTCCAGCCCTGGGATCATCTCTGTGGCCTCTTCTGGACTCACTCCAGGAGCTCCATCTCCTTCTTATATTGGGGGCTCCAGAACTAGACCCAAGTCTCCAGCTGGGGTCTCACAAGAGCTGAGGAAAGGGGAAGAACCCCCTTCCTGTCCCTGCTGGCCACACTGCTTTTGCTGCAGCCCAAGACACAGTTGGTTTCTGGGCTCCAGCACACATTGCCTCCTCTTGTTGAGCTTCTCCTCCACCATCACCCCCAAGTCCTTCTCCTCCTGGCTGTTTTCAATCCACTCTCCACCTGTATTTGGAGCAGTGGCTGGAGAAGCAGCAGCCCCAGTGCCTATTATTTAACTAAATAACTACACAAGTTACTACTTCTTTGACAACAGACCAAGCCCTTGAAAAACTAGTGGCAATGACACCACAGCCCCTTTGTCATCTGGTGGGCACTCACAAACCATCACACAGGAGTTTAACCCTGTCACAGGGGACCTGTCACTCCTGGCCATGACACAGGATGTGTCCCTTCAGATCCACACCTAATTCCTGCAAAAGCAGCTTCTTTTTTCCCAGCAAGCACAAGTTTGTGCACATCCCTGTGGGCACATCCCTGCCTTGCACCCACCTGGCTGCTGGGATCTTCACCCTCACCTGGATGGGTCCAGCCCAGCTCCTTCCCAGAGCCCTGCCACTTAACATTTGCTAATTAAGCCCTGTTAATGAATTCCCTCCCATGCCTGTTCCCAGCACATTTGTGCTCCCCCTCTGCCAGCACTCCTGTCACTCAGTTGGCTGGTGGGAGCTGGTCTGAAACCTGAGGGATAGTGCCAAGAAAGCCCATTTCAGCTTCACGGTCAGGAACACTCACACCAGGAGCACAGCTTAATGTTGTGTTCCCTCCAAGGAGGGAACAATCACAACCTGCCTGGGATTCTGTCTGTGGCAGCAGAACAAGAAGATGACACCTCATCCATTTTCTATCAGGTCATGTTTTGGCCACAAGAAGTCTCTAGTCACAAGCAAATACCTACAAACAAGCTACAGATCAAGTCCCTCTGGCAAAAATTACCCAGCTGCAGCAGCTGGCTCGGAAGAAAACATGGCCCATCCACCAGTGGAAGCAAAATGAGCAAAGAAGGTGAATTATTTGCACAACCCTTCTGTTCTCCACCACTGACCCTCATGCACAGCAAACACCTCAGCAAACAGGAGGAACTCGAACGCTCAGTCGACACTAAATATCCTTGTTCCTGAGACACTTCAGTTCAGCCCTGGGATGTCTCAGCATCTGAGCAGGGTAATTCCCCAGTGATGAACTTCTTTATTTATTTAAAAAGAGTAGCAAGGTTTTCAGAAGCCTGACTGCTCCTCAGCATCTCTCACCAGCAGCGAGACGGGGCGAGGCGTGACAAGCGCCCGGTGCTGGTGGTGGGTGTCACCTCCCAAGGGAGGTACCCCCTGACTGGGCCACCCTCTGGGGTTGGGGGATATCACCACCCTGGTTAAATGACACTCAGCATCTGGGCTCCTCTCCTCTCTCCAAATGACACACGGAAAGATGGCCAGTCACAGCCTTTGGGTGTGCAGGGAGGGTGGGACAGGAGTCTGTGCTGGGGGTGGGTCCTGCAGATCCACAGAGATGCTCCTGAACAGCAGCTCAGAGAGAAGCACTCACTCATAGAGTCACAAGATGGTTTGGGTTGGAAGGGACCTTCAAGATCACCCAGTTCCACCCCCCTGCATGGGCAGGGACACCTCCCACCAGCCCAGGCTGCTCCAAGCCCCATCCAACCTGCCCTTCAACATTGCCAGGGATGGGGCAGCCACAGCTTCCCTGGGCAACCTGGGCCAGGCTCTCACCACCCTCACACTCCACAATTCCCTCCTCATGTCTCACCTCAATCTCCCTCTTCCAGTTTTCATCCCTTCCCCCTTGTCCTCTCCCTCCCTGCCCTTGTCCCAAGTCCCTCCCCAGCTTTCCTGGAGCCCCTTCAGGCACTGGAAGCTGCTCTAAGGTCTCCCTGGAGCCTTCTCTTCTCCAGGCTGAACACCCCAACTCTCCCAGCCTGGCTCCAGAGCAGAGCTGCTCCAGCCCTGGGATCAGTGCTGAATAAAATGCCACAGAGGCAACAAGAAGACTTTGCAGCTGATGTCCCTGCAGTCCCTGAGGGTGGCCAAGGCTTCTCCAAGAAAGAAAGAGGAGAAATGAGAAACTCTCCTGCTTAAAATGAATAAAATGTGTCACTCCTGATCTTGTAGCTATTAAATCACTGGCTATACAATTACTTAATTATGTAGCAGCAAAAGAAGGGGGGGGGGAATGGGAAGATGGTATTTTTCCTCCTGAAAACTTCAATTTGCTACCTCAAGAAAATAATTACTCAATTGAAACATTAAATAATTGAGACATTCATTAGCAGTCCTATTGTATGATTAGCACAAGGAAGGTACCATTTAAAGACTGAGAAATTGATTCACCAGGGAAAAGGAGAGCCAGTCTTAATGGGCTAAATGAGAGCACAGCTTGGAGGGCTGGTTAGATCTGTGTGCTCACAAAGGCAAAGCATGAACATCCAGGACCCTTCCCTACATGTGCCACCTCTCCCCAGGTTTTGAGGTCTCTCCAGAAAGCTTTAACCTCCCCTCAGGTTCATCACTAAGAACCTTCATTCAGCAAACAAAACACCCTCTGGTTCCAGCAACTCAGCCCTGAGCTGCACCTCCCCACAAACCTGGGGCAAGTTCCCTGCTGCTGCTGCTGTCACCAGCTGCCAAACCACTTGCTGTGGCAGATGGGAATCAGGAACCCTTTGCCCCTCTAGATGCATTCCAGTGATTTGCAGTGTTTGCACAAAACAAACCCTGGTGCAAAGGAGATGGGGAGAAAGGCAAGTGGGGCAGGCAGGGGACAGCAGCTCCTGTTAAAAGAGAGAGGGCAAAGGAAAAGCAGTGACAAGCAATTGTTGGCAGAGGCTGCCATGTGGAAAATGCTCTCATTGTTTCAAATTTGACCTACTGTGAATATCTCTCTTAAAATGCTTCTTCCCTTATCCTCTCAGATCTAAATAGCACTCTCCACATGGCTGCTCTAAGGAGGACACAGCAGCTTTGAGCAGCTGCTGGTGAACACTGAGGATTTGGGGATTTTCCCTCCCCACCCACCTCAGAGACTCTTTGGGTGGAGCAGGAGCTCCTGGGGCTGCCTTAACAACCCTCCCTGAAGCTGCATCACTGCCATCTCCAGGTGATGCCACCAGCACAAGAGATCTCAGCACAACCAGGCTCTGTATTGAACCCAAATGATTGTGGAACAAAAGGGACCATGTTCATCTTAGCTCCATTAAAAAATAATAATGGATCAAAGTTTGCCAGATAGAAAAGGACAAAATCAGGTGAGAATTTCTTTAATTATTACCTTCAAGCTTGAAAAGAAGAAGAAAAAAAAGGTATTACAACCAAGAGCACACACAAAAGGAAAACTATAAAGGAAATACTTGACAGTGCCCCTTTAATTAAACTGCTCTGAATATCATTAGCAATGGACCTTTGGAACTTAAAGCCAATTACAGTCTAAATACAGAAGTTACTTGCTCACCAAAAAGCTTTCATAACGTCTGTCAGAAGTGGGTTTGGTGCAGAGGGAAGAGCTTTTCCTCTTGCATTTTATGCCTGTTGGGCACTTCTCCACAGGGAGATGCCAAAAACAAAGAGAGGAGGGAGATGATGCCTGGTTGGGTGGCAAGGATGGGTCTGAAGATGCTCAGTGCACCCTGTGATCCACACAGGGGACACCAGAGAACAGGTGATGGATGTTCAAGCCAAGCTGGGGGAGATTTTGATTTTTAGGGGAGTCTTTTAGGCCTGCTGAAGAGTTAATATTTGCATTAGAGAGGCCAGCACCTCTCTTAGGGTCTGATTGTGCTGCACCACTTGGTCCTCCTGGAGCTCAAGAGTTCAACAGCAGCTCCACAGGAACTCAAGCCTCCAGAACAAGCTTCCCATGGTGGTGTTCCCAAAGGAGTCTCTCCACTGCTCACCAGTCCCAAAAGGTAGAGAAAACCCTTTTTCCTTTGCAATCACAATCCAAGCTGCCAAGCTTTGGCATTGCCAGGGATGCAGCTTTACCTGCACTAAGATCTGGGATAGTGAGGAATAGCAGGACATGCTCTGGCTCCTGCACATCCCTCCCATGTTCTCTGAAGGTAGATACCAACAGAGTAAGAGAGAAGAAGAAGGAATCACAGAGTCATCTAGTTTGGAAAAGACCTTTAAGATCTTAATGTTCAACCATGAACACTCCTCTACCAAGTCCAGCACTAAACCATATCCCAGGTGCCACATCTAGATGACAACCTTTTCCTCACAGGGTAGGTGCTCCAGTCCCATCTCAGTGGCCTGTGCTGGACTCTTCCCAGTATTTCCTTGTCCTTCTTGAACTGGGGAGCCCAGAACTGCTCCCAGTACAAGAAAGAGGAGCCCAAGTTAATGTATTAGGGAGGGGACCAGGAGACAAAGACTTTGTTCTTCTGTGCTCAAGATTCCTTGTCATTAAAGCAAAACAATAATTAAGGAACAACAATCATTCTCTTTTTCTCTCACACCTTTCATCTTCATGGAAAAAAATCCTACAGACACATCACAGCCTGTGCAAGTGTTTGACTTTCAGAGCAAAGCAGGGAAACTTCTCCCTGTCACTGCGTTCGGTGGGACAGGGACAAGGCACCCACAGAAATATTCATTGCCATATGTTCCAGGAATGATTTCCACAGACCTTCATTAATATCATCACCATGGAACTCTGCAGGACTTTCCTGCAAGGGAAGTGACAGTTGCTAATTAAACTGCAGACACCACCCAGAGCAAGGAAGGTGAGGCTCAACACCTCTGTCCCCTGCTGTAACCCCAGCTCTTCCTGCCCATCTGAACCACAGGATTTCACACACAGAATCACAGAATCCCAGGGGTTGGAAGGGACCTGGAAAGATCCCCCAGCCCAACCCCCCTGCCAGAGCAGGGGCACCCAGAGCACATCACACAGGAACGTGGCCAGGGGGGTTGGAATGTCTCCAGAGAAGGAGACTCCACAGCCTCTCTGGGCAGCCTGGCCCAGGGCTCTGGCACTCTCACAGCAAAGAAGTTCTTCCTGACATTCACATGGAACCTCCTGTGCTCCAGTTTGCACCCACTGCCCCTTGTCCTGTCACTGGACATCACTGCACAAAGCCTGGCTCTGTCCTCCTGACACTGCCCTGAACAGATTTGTGCCCATGGATGAGGTGGCCCCTCAGTCTCCTCTTCTCCAAGCCCAACAGACCCAGCTCCCTCAGCCTTTCCTCACCAGGGAGATGTTCCACTCACTTCAGCATCTTGGTGTCTCCAAGGGACAATGATGATTTCTGCAAGATCCACACAGCTACATCTTTAGGTGAACAAACCAGAGCACAGAGACATTCTCTTGCACAACTTGGCTCATGCAAAGTCACTCAGATATAACTCCAACATAAAAAAAAAAGAACAACCTAAACCAAACCACCAACCCTCTGTTTAAAAGTGCCTGACAGTTTGGGAAGCCAAAGCTTTCCCCAGAATATTGAATGTTACCTTTTCCAATTGATTTCTTACCTAATTGAGGGGCAGCCGAACATCTTGAGGGGCTTGTGTGTAGCAGAGGAGAGGAGCATTGCTCATCCCTATCACCCTTGTTTATGCTTCTCCCCAGCTCTGGTCTCCAGCAGACAAAGCTGCTGGCCAGGAGCTGCTCCCAGCACATGGGACTGGGCAACCTTGTGTCTCAAGGCTTGAAAAACCCTCTCCAGAAAACCAGAGTGGGAAATCAGGCCCAAATCCAGATGACTGCACCTAGGGATGCCACAAGAGCCTTTGGAGCTGCAAGAACCAACCAGTGATGGAAAACAGAATTGTTACTCCAAAGTTACAGGCTTAATACAAACTCTCCAAGCCTGAAAGAGCAATTCAGAGGGGAATGACAAGGGGCCTGATGGCTTTTCCATGCAATTTCTTCCATCCTTAGTTGGACTCCCAGACGGGCTGAGCACAAACAAGAGCAATGCAGCAAGAGGAGGAGGATGGAGCCAACATCACTGCTTAGACATTCTGACTTCATCATCTGACAGCTCCAGCCTCCCTCCAGGCCCACCATACACCTCTTCTACCTCCTCCAAAGCACATTTTGCTCTCCTCAGTCCTAGAAAGGAGCAGGACCCCAGGTGGGAGAACTGATGGGCTCCATTTCTGAATTGTTCCTGGCTTCCTACACAATTTCAGGCTCTGTTTTCCTTTCCCCAAGTTGTAAAGGAGGTAGAGGAGACCTCAGCAAACAGCTCTGAGCCCCTCAGGAGGAAAGAACATCACAACTACTGCTTGGCATAACTTAATCCTTGCAGTCCCACAGCTATCCAGGATCTCCCTATGGAGCCAACCAGCCACGTGTGCCAGGGGACTGCAGGACACAGTTATTTGGAGAAGATGGATAGACAGGCAAGAAGACAGGGCTTGACAGCAAGCAGAACATTTCAAAGCATCTCAGCTGCTCAGTAGTCATCCATCATCCCCTGCAAACACCAGCAAGCAGGGCTGTATAATCACAGGGAAGTATTTAACATCTGTCTTCACCTATAAAGAGTCCTCAGTCACCTCTCTTGGGCTGGGGCCCCAAATCTGGCCCATTGCCATGAGAACGTCACCAGGGACATCACCTGGAATTGAATATGCATAGAGTGAAATAAAGTCATTCCCTAATACATACATATGTGTCTATTATGCATTTCAGGGGCATTTCTGTATCCATATTCATTCCCAGCTGCAAAGCTTTGTACACAAAAAGCAAATCCTGGGATGAATTCAGCAAGCTTTGCTGATGGGGAAACTGAGGCAGGCTGAGCAAAGTGACCTACCCAGTGTCCCCAGACTGAAAACCATCCCTTCTATCCACATTCTGGCCACCTAGTCAGCAGATCACACTGCTTTCCCCCCCC
>NW_009954181.1:1162167-1191376 GCF_000747805.2 Chaetura pelagica
CCCCAGCCAAGAAAGTAAGATATTTTTTAAACACAGCCTGAGCAGACCCATTTCTTGGTGGACCCCATAGATGGCAGCAATTCAGTGCTTCTCCCTCCCATGATGCTGATGAGCAAAAAAAGATCTGGGCTTTGCTCTCTCCCTCCACCTAACAAAGCACAGGGTCACCTGAGGATTTTCTTGGTTTTAAGCAGGACAGGAAGAAATCTTCAAGTCTGTTCCCTTCCAAGAGTGGAAAACATCCCCTTTGTGCTCACTCAAAGGAGCAAGCTGGAGAGTGAACTCCTCAAAGGAAGAACCATGTTTCCAAATTCCTGAGTCCATCTCCAAGATATATTTTGTTTGCTTCTTTTTGTGTCAGTGCAGCAGCAGTTGCAGCCTCCCAACCTCCCATTTCCCAAGGAGAATCCAGGAGAAATCCTCAGTGGGGTCATCCTAAGCCCAGCCCTGATGGGGCCCCCGTGTGCATCCAACCAGCCTCTGCTCTGGCACCTCATCCTCTCCATGGATGGAGGGGACATAAAGTGACTTTGGCAATGATGAGCTGGGGATCCCTTCTCACTCCTTGATCCCCTGTCTGTAGAAACACTGAACCAAAGCCAGCTTGTTTCCTAAAGCTCCCAAAGAAAGAGCATGGGGATGGGGAAAGCAGGCAGCCAGAAACACTCTTGGGGTGAGCCCATCATGGACATGACAAACCCTCACCAGCAGAGACCTCAGAGGGACAAATGGGTGTCCCAGAGGTGACCCACAGCCCTGGCACCCCTGGGTGCACAGAGCTGTTCCTGCCCCTTGGCTGCTGCAGACATGCAAACCCTCCAGCCTCCTCCATGGAGAGAGGAAGCTGCTACATTTGCTTTCAGGAATGAACTGGAAGGGAACAGAAGGACCTGGCAAGCAGGCAAGAGTTTGAGCTTTGCAATCTGGATAATCCATCTGAAACTCAGAAAGCAGCTAGGAGAGTGCAGGGAGGGAAGGAGGCTGAAAAAATGACAAATAAAATAAAAGGAGCATAAATCTGCCTGCAGCCATTTTACCTCCAGTGCTCCAACAAACCTAGGAGCTTCCCTAGTAACTGGGAACACATTCCTGGGAGCCACGGGATAATTAGGCTGTTTGGGTAACCCAATCCAAACACACAACCTGCCCATGGGCACCAGGATGGGGTCATGCCAAGGGAAACCTGCCCAGGATTTTAATCCTGCTCTGGTGCTTCTGCAGAGCTCCAGGAGACCGACCAGCTCCACTGACCTGCAATCCCTGAGCTCCTCAACACCCCCAAAAAAACCCAGTATCAGCCCTCCCTCACTGGCCAAGGAGGGGAGGGAGGGGAAGGCAATGGGCATGTCTGGGAGGAGGGACAGCAGCTGGGGGAGGCAGCAGGAGACCTGCAAACAGATCCCCACGTCTCATTTAAAGAGGATGAATCCATGGCACAGGCACGGCATGAAAACAGAGGAAAAGCACATCAGGGTAAGAAATTTCCAACAGATGGGACTGTTAGAGGCCTGCCTACAAGAGGAGACAGGGATGGAAGCTGGTAAATGCACTACAGCAAAACCTTGGCTTTTACTCTTCTGCCTGGTCCAAGAAACTTGGGGCACAGATTTGATGCGTTGCTTTTCTAAACACCTTTCCCAGGAGTTAAACACCATGGAGACTGGAGGAATTCAGAGCAATTTCCTGCCCACACACCACTGTCAAGGCTCCAAACGCTGCACTTCAAATGGATACCCCAGTTGGAATTCACTGTGGTTCTCTTCCTCCCTGCTGCAGGGAGGAGGAGGAAGGAGAAGATGGAGCATCCAGCTCCTCTGGCTGCCTCCAAGGTGGGACCTCCCTGGGATGCCAAGGCTCAAGCAGAGGCAAAAGCTGCTTGAGCCTTGAGAACAGGGGCCACACAAGTCATGGGGACCCAGGAGTCTGACAGTGCTGGACACTTCCCATCAACCCCAGAAACTTATTGTTGAGGGGCACAATTAAATTAACAAGAGCCATTGCATCCTTCATGCCCTCACACCCGGGTGCTCCAGGATGAAGAGCCCAGAAGATGCTTCAAGCTCAAGAGCAGCCTGGAAGAGGGTCCAAGACTTCCAAATACACTCAAGTGCCAGTGAACTGCTCACTCTCCCCCTTTCCCATTAGCAAACCCCTCTGTCTGGGTGCAGGAAAGCTGCTAAGCTGCACTCATCCTAAATCCTGGCTCAGAGCAGCACTTGGTACCCACCCCAGTGGGTACAAAACCCCTCTGACAGGGGCTCTGTGCTCCACGGGGGCTTCTGCCTCTGCAAAGTGAAGATGCCTTGAAGCAGGTGATAGCAATGACTCAGCCAAGGCTTAAAAGCAAGTCTGGTGGCAGAGCCAGGGCTGCAAAGGCAGAGTTTCTCCTCCCAGCTCACCAAGCTGGAAAGGCACGACGTGCTCCCTTTGTGCTTTGAAAGGAGGAGGTGAGAGCAGAGCCCAGACTTGAGAGGGGAAAGCCCAGCAGTGCAAAACGGTGCTTAAAACACGATAATTAAGTGAGCAGCTTTTGAAGATGCTTGTGAGGGGCCTTCCCAACACACTGAGGTTAGGTAGCTATTAGAAGTGGTTTTGTTTTCCCTGCAAGATGGGCCTGTTAAGCTGTTGGCATCTCCTCCACAGAAAAGATAACTGATCTCCTCAGATCACAGTATTTTCAAGTCCACAGTTAATTTAGATAACTCCAGACAAGCTAGGTTATAAGGAAAAGCAATAAATTAAGAGAAATCTGGAGATTAAGACTTACAAATCTGCAGGCATTAGGGAGAATTGAATTCTTTCCTATATGGTTATAAAATCAAGTCCTTTTTTTTTTTTTATATGATTCAATTATAGATTGATGGGAAGGCTCAGAAACATGGATTAATGATCTTTTCTTAAAGGAAAAATTATATAGAAAAAAAAATAGAAAGAGAATCATATAACAGAAAGAATTACTACTCCCCAAACCATGATTAAGGTTTAGTAGGTTACGTTCAGAACAGAGTAAAAGGGAATTTGTGGATTCCCAACCCCATTAAGTGAGTATAAATGGAGATAAAGGAAGCAGCATGGCACTAAATGGAGCCTTGCAACATGGAAAGGTGGGGAAGCACATCCCCAGGACTGGGTCAAACCACCCAGTGACTTCCCATCAGGAGGGAGAAGGTGGGTTAAGGGACCCTGGAGCCTGCTGAAACAACTCCGAGAGTTTTACAGACGTGGGGTGACTCTTTATGGTGTTTGGCAGCTGGGGAGAAGGACATCAGCGTTTCCTAGTGAAGGGAAAACTGTTTGGATGGGGTCTGAGTGGTAGGGGCACAGCTCAAAGTGGTCCTGCCACCCATGGCATCTCACTATCAGGCTTCATCCCTGAATAACCCTTTGAAAAGAAACACGATGCTTTTCCTACCAAAACAGCCACTCCAGCCCCTGTGCCCAGAGCTTTCCTTCCATGCTTCATACTTCATAGAATCATAGAATCATGGAATGGTGATGGTTGGAAGGGACCTTAAAGATCAGCAGGTTCCAACCTCCCTGCCATAGGAAGGGACACCTCCCACCAGCCCAGGTTGCTCCAAGCCCCATCCAACCTGCCCTTGAACACCTCCAGGGATGGGGCAGCCACAGCTTCCCTGGGCAACCTGGGCCAGTGCCTTCCTACCCTCGTGGTGAAGAATTTCCTCCTCACGTCCAAACTAAATCTCCCCTCTTCCAGTTTTCATCCCTTCCCCCTTGTCCTCTCCCTCCCTGCCTTTGTCCCAGGTCCCTCCCCAGGTTTCCTGGAGCCCCTTCAGGCTCTGGAAGCTGCTCTAAGGTCTCCCTGGTGCCTCCTCTTCTCCAGGCTGAACATCCCAGCTCCCTCAGCTTGCCTTTAGTCCCCAGCCTTTCCAACCAGAAATAATAAAAAGGATAACACCACAGGGCTAACACAAAGCATCTTCAAAGGCCATGAGGTGCTCAGATCCTATGGTACAAGGAGGCATCCAAGTACCTGAGATAATCTGGCTCCTGGTGACTATTCTCTAGTGCTAAATCCCAGCCCTGCTCAGCCTGAGTGAGCAGCCAAGCAGACTGTTAGTGAAGCAAGTGTTTATTGCTTTGTCCAAAAAGAAAGCACTCTCTGGGCCACTCATTACAGGGGAGAGCAGACTAGGAGAGAATGCAGCCCAGGTGCTGGACAGGCTGTGGGAATGAAGGCAATAAATGCAAGAAGAATAGCAAGGAAAGAGGTGAGATGTGCTAGATGGAAGGATTGCAGTGAAGGGGGAAGGTGGTGGAGCCAGAGCTCTTGAGCTGCCACACCGACATCTAATTCACACCTTTCTGCTGCCTGCCCTTTCAGTTCACCAGCACAGGGGAGGAAAAGCAGGGAGGACACCAGGGCTTCTTTTGAAAGCTGGCTCTGAGGGTGAAAAAGAAAAAAAAAATCATCCTCAGCCAGGAAATGGGAATTGGCATTAAAATAAATAAATGTAGAGTTGAATCAAGAAAAGGCACGTGGCTGGTGCTCATGTCTGGGGCTCTGGGCAAAGCAATTAAAAGGCAAATGGACTCCAAGGGGAAGTTCAACTTCCCCCTCTTCAGGAAGATGTCTTTCTGATGAGACAAAACCTTTCCTCAGCCAGCACAGAGCAGAGCTAAAGGCCAAGGCAGTATTTAAGCTCGCAATTAATTTCCAGCCATTTCAGAGGGCTGTGATCAGTCACCATCTCAACTGCAGCAGTTTAACACAACATGTGCCTTGAGGGGCAGGCAGGGACAGAGGTGCTACCAGGGCACCAGGAACACAGAGGAGAGCTATAAACCCCAGGTCTCTGGGGCTGGGAGGAACTTCAGCAGGGTTTTTTATTGAGTTCTGAGGTTTTTTCCCTTTCTTGCCCTGTTACCCACAGACACTGCTCATGACAACTCTTCTGTCTTCAATCCCAGGGAGTTTGCTCCAGCACTTTCCCCCCCAGATGCCCATGCAGCCTCCTGCTCCCCACCCCTGCCTCCATTAAGTGATTTCCACAGATCCTCCTGTCAAAGAAAATTGCCTGAGAAGTCCAAACCTGTGAAGTCAGTCACAAATTTTAGAAGCTGAAGCTTTCATGACATGGTAACAGCCAGTGGGAGTCGGGAAACATTATTGCTTCACCTCCTTGTTTGAAACTTGGGGGTCTTCAGTTAAATCAAAGTTTCTCTCTCCCTCAAATAAGGTGACAGCCCAGAGCATTCCACTGACTGCTGAGACACTGATGCCTTGCTGGCTTTAGATCACTCAAGTGCTCAGCATTCATCTCAACTGGCTGTTACTAGATTTTCACTCAGCCTAGCTGGCTGAGAGAATCATAGAATCAAAGAATGGTTTGGGTTGGAAGGGACCTTCAAGATCATCCAGATCCAACCCCCTGCATGGGCAGGGACACCTCCCACCAGCCCAGGCTGCTCCAAGCCCCATCCAACCTGCCCTTCAACACTGCCAGGGATGGGGCAGCCACAGCTTCCCTGGGCAACCTGGGCCAGTGCCTTCCTACCCTCGTGGTAAAGCATTTCTTCCTGATGTCCAACCTAAATCTCCTCCCTTTCAATTTATAACCATGACACCTTATCCTATCACTGCCCTCTCTGGTGAAAAGTCCCTCCCTACCTTTCATGAAGGCTCCCTTTAAGGAGGGAAGGCACCATAAGGTCTCCCTGGAACCTTCTCTTCTCCAGGCTGAACAACCCCAACTCTCCCAGCCTGTCTCCAGAGCAGAGCTGCTCCAACCCTTTGATGGGCACAGGAAGAGAAGCCAGCCCCTACCTGTACAGCCTCCCAGCTCCTGGATTTTAAACCCTGCTGCTCCACCAGGCTTCTACAGGAGCTTTTGCTCCAGCACCTCTGAGGAGGGAACGAGTGTGGCCCAGGGAGAAAGAAAACACCAGATATCATCTGCTCCAGACAGGATTGCTTCTCCCTGCACTACTTCTCCACACAGAGGCATTTGTTGTAAGCAACAGCAAGGACCTGGGTGAGCAGTGATCCCCTCAGATGTGTTTAAGCTCACGGTGAGACCAGGCAATTCTCCAATGTACACAGGTATCTGGGAAGGGTAAATGTTTCCCAGCTTCTACCGGCGTCTTCGTGCCATTTACACAGCGCTGTCAGTCAAGGCTCTCCCAAGAAGGGGAGCAGGATAAACTCATGTTTAATGCCAGATTTACACACATTTCTATCTGTCAGTAAATGAGACCATTACATATGTTGTGTCAATTGATTTTTATAGTCTTAGCTTCTCCTACATTTGCATAGAGCTCGTGCAAAGGAAGGCAGGCACTTCAGACTGGGCCTGTCTCCTGGTCTCCACACATCATCCCATCCAGAGGCACATCCTGACCTTTACCTTGTGGCATTATATTTCTCCTGGCCCTGGACCTGCTCCACTTTACCAGCTGATTCCATCCCTGCTATGCAAACCTTCTGCCTGACTCGTTCCCCACCACAGCCAAGCAAACATCTGGGTTCTGCACACAGAACAAAGGCCACAGCAGAATAAAACTCAGACCTGCACCATCCCTCAGCACAGGGCTACTTGCCCCTTGCCAAGGGCACACTTTGGCCAGCACAACCATGGTGCAGGACACCCCTCTGCCACAGCACCAGTGTCACTGGCTTTCAGCTGACAAGTCGATTCACCACCCTTTTAAGAAAGTCCTTCTTGTTGCATCTTGCCAAAACAAAGCAACTTTCCTCACCGAAATGATCCTTTGCAAATCCCCCCCAAGGAGTCAGCAGTTCCTTTCTCCAAGATGACTCATCCTCCCACACAGCCGACCATGAAAAGAGCAATCACTGCTGTGCCAGCCTGATGCTCCCCTCTCTGAATCAGCCCCTAAAAGTGGTCCCAGGCAGAGATCTACCTGCTCCCCAAAGCACCATCCACCCACCATGCTCATGTCCATGCTGCTCATGCCCCCACCTCGGAGTAAACCCCCTGGTGCCTCTTTGCACAGGGCCCTGAGATGCCACCTGGACGCAGCAGATGATCTGCAGGAAGCATTTTACTCCCATAACTTGGGTGCTTTGCCTTCATCAAAATGCACAGCAGCACCTTCCAAGCCTGGGGAAAGAAAGATGAGCCTTTCAGGGGTGGCTTTTCACCACTTCCCAACCAAGCTGAGCCTTCTCACCATCATTAAATGCTCCAGCCTCTGTGTTGGCCGAGCTCCACCAGCAAGGACCTCTGAGAGCCACAACAACAAAAAAACCACCTCCCCACCACCCAGGCCACACCATAAAAAGGCAGCAGAGCCATTCAAAACCAGCCACGGGCAGTTGAACAGAAACACAGTTTCAATCCAACATTAATTTGCTGCAACCTGGGCTGAACATTTCAGATAAGCAAGAGCTGGAGCCAGAGAGAAGCTGGAGAAAAGCAGCAAGTGCTCTGCTCCTCACGACCTGGAGAACATAACAGCAGCCCATCAAGGTGTCTTCACAGGCAAACCCTCTTCTCCAAATCCCCAGCAACATTTTTATTACTCTTTTTTTTTTCTTCCCCTCCCTGCAGGGCTTGAAGCTTCATCCTGCTCCAGTTACTCGGAAAGGGAATTTAGTGCCTTGCCATAAATTACACGAGCGTTGGACACAAGCAGCATTTATGCACAAATCACTGTTCCCTGGAACAA
The DNA here is from genome assembly GCF_000747805.2 of Chaetura pelagica. Lineage (NCBI taxonomy): Eukaryota > Metazoa > Chordata > Aves > Apodiformes > Apodidae > Chaetura > Chaetura pelagica. The sequence goes on from NW_009954181.1 coordinate 1,169,821, forward strand.
AGCAAGTATCAGCCTCCTGACAAAACACTTTTTAGTAGGATTGGCAAACGAATAAAACCACCCAGTGAATACCGAGGAGCTGATGAAAAAAAATCCTACTGGTTTTAATAGAAAATGATCATTTTCCTATAGGATTTTTTTGAACCGTCTCATTGAATTTAATGGAGATTTTCTATTCTGGTCCACAATTATGCAAGAGTTAAAATACCTCCAGAGACAAGGAGATTATCTATTACTTTCTATAGGATTGCAGAGTAATTTCCATAGAATCCTGTTATGTTTCTATAGAGCCTGACAAATTTAATCCCCATTGAACTTTACAGGGACTTCTCCATAAGGGACAAATAGACACTGACATCTGTTAGCTGCAAAATGAGTAATGCTCAGAAAATAGAGGCCTTACACACCACTGCTGCACTCAAAATGGTCGAAAGATGTCTTGAACAAGCCACTTAATGGGGAAAATGCATTAAATTGGTGTCACATGGCTGCATTAGTACAGTTGTGTTGCAACATTTCTTTTAAGCACAATGTCATTTACACAACCGACGCTTTACCAATTGCATTTGCTATCAGTGTGCACTTGATCTCATCAGCCCATGCTGGGACTTCCCTGTATCAGCACAGAAAGAGTGAGAACAATTTAAATGGAGGGGAAAAAACCAGCAGTTTAAAGTGTGGAGCTGGTGATGTATCCGTGCACATTCCTCTGCCCTCATGTTACTAATAAATGCATCGACTCCAAATCTCTCTCTCTCATTGAACTCTGCTGTGGAGCTGGAAGAAGGGCTGCACTTCTCTTTCATGCACAGTATTAAAGAGAAAAAAACCAACAAACGACATTCAGCAGAGCTACCTGAAGGCTGAAGTATTTTAAATTTAACCATCAGGTAGTTATAACTAGGAACAAAACAAGCAGGGACAGTCTAAGGTTTCCTACACCAACATCCCAGTTTGTCCTAGACTGGTTCAGGGAACAAATTAGAAGACATGAGAGACCCTGTGGGTCTTTTCCCACCTGTTTTTTTGGGAAGATGGCATCAAACAGTGTATTCTTGCAATATGGCTGCATCCAAATCACCCACTCATCCCTTACAGCCAGTTATTCCTCAAGAGCCCAAGACTTGCTTCAAGAAGTCCTTCAGGAGGTCCCCGTTTTGGATACATCACCTCTGCAGAGCTACTCTGGTTCTTCTCCAATCCTTCCCACATATCCCAAATCCCTTTTTGGAGGCTTTGGGTGCTTTAGGCTCACTGTGGAGAAAACCCAGCTGGAGTGTCCCTAAGCCAAGCTGAAATCCTCCCTTTGTGGCAAGGATGTACCTAGAGAAGCATCAGTCACTGCAGTGATGGTAATAAGCCCTTGTAATAGCACCACAGAAATAGCAAGAGAGTAGTAATAGCCAAATTAACCTTCAAATTATAGAGCTCACAGGGAAAAAATATCCTAAAGCAGTCTAAGTGGCCTCAGGGAGAGGGAAGGCATCAGGAATATGGACCTAACACCCCTGGCACCAGGAGCTGAGGGGACCAAACCAAAACCAGGCCCCCAGAGCTGCAAGTTTGAGGACACAGCAGACATCCCCACAACACCAGGAAGAACAAGCACCTCCATAGGTCTGTCTAACTGCAAGTTCTTCCCAAAGGAAAGGGCACCATGGTGGCTGAGCACAGCATTACAAAGCAGAGCTGGAATATTTCAGCGTTTGCCAAACACGAGCGGGGGGTGGGGGGTGGGTGCAGGGCAGGCTGTGAGGGGCTTTTGCTTCTCTCTTCCTTCTAAGCTACATGCAAAGGAATCAAACTGCCAAGAGGACAAGGCTTTTGGGTGAGTAATGCCCACAGAGCCCTTCCAAGCAAGCACAGACCATGCAGGGGACACATGGCATTTCTCCATGGCAAATCTCAATGCCGAGGTGTGACTGGGCACACGTCACCCCCAGGAGCTGCCCTTGCCTCTTCACACTCCTGCTTTAACCAACCCCTGAGCTTCTGGAACCCAAACTCATCTTGAGCACATGCAGACTGATCAAGATGCCTCATGTCCCTGTTGAGATGGCATTCCAGAGTGTGTCACCAAATTCAAAACCTCATTGACTCAGCAATCCTAAGTGTTACACAACTGAAAAGTGGGAGAAATGAGGAGGGCTGGCATTTCCAGCCCCCAGAAGGAAGCAATATGATGCAGCCTTGGATCCAAGCAGGCAGCTGTGGGTTTTCACACACACACAGCTCATAAAGAGAAGGGAAAAGACAGCTATGGAGAATGAAGAACGAGCCAAGCAGACACCAGATCTCAGCACTTAAATGGCAACTCTCTCTGAATTAAGTGGTTAGGAGGAAAAGAATGGGGTGGGATCTTCCAAAGTGCTTCACTCATGTCTGAGCTGGCTCCTATCAGCCTCATGGGTAAAACCCCTGCTGAGACTGTGGTCAAAGACAGGTCATGGAGAATCCCTCCTGCAGATCCCATCAGGTTTCACAGCCCATAAACCCAAATCTGCACACAAACTCAACCTGCATTGGACACAGGCAGCTAAGATGCTTGCAAGACTGGGTGACAGGTACACCCATAGGCCAGAGAGAGGACTTGTCCAGAGGTGGACTCTAGAAAAGGCTGGGAACCACATCCAGGTGGTCAGGCTGGACCAAGCCTCCTCAGACACCCTGTCACCAAGTGGTCACATCCCTCCTAAAGAAGAGGATAGAGATAATCTACCTAGTAACAGCTTTCCATGCAAAGCATGGAAGAAATTCTCATGTGTCTGAAAGGTGAGGAGTATCTCCTGGAAGAGAAGCTACCCAAGGTTAACAGAAATGGATAGCTACACAAAAGGCCATGCTTATTCCTTGCTAACCCACCAGAGTCAGGCTTAGCCTATTGACCTCCTCCCACCCTACTTACCTCCTTCCAGCCATGCATAAAATTAGGCAGCTGTGCATAAAATTTCATGATATAGAATAAAGCCATAAACCCAGTCATTTCTGTCACATCTGCACACTGGGTGGATGGCCCAGCAGCTCGTGCAGCTCAGGAAAGGCAGAAACAAAGGTAAGAGGGATTGAGTGCCCATTAACTCCTGTACTGGAGCTCTTGATAGCCAAGCTGTTGTCCATCCTTCACTTCTCATGTCCATATGCCACAAAACCTGGTCACTGCAGCTGGCTTGTCCCAGGGGAGGGGACCCCTCAGGTCCCCTCAGCAAGCTTGTTATGGCCCCCATCTTGACAGCTTTGGCACCAGTGTCAAGTTGCTGACAGGAGTGTTCCAGCAGCCTCCTTCATGAGCTGACATGCCAGCAGCAGTGCAGTGGGACAGCACAGTGACACTGAGACATGCAGCTCATCAGGGCTGGCAGTGTCTTAACGAGGGCCTCATGCTGGGTAAGATCCTGATCCCCCCACAAGTGGGAGCTCCACCACATGCTCCCAGCAACCTCACACCCATATCTATAGGAAACCCCTTGCAACATTCCATCCAGCTCAAAACCAAGTGTGGAGACCCTGCAGCACAGGGCAAGGGACACCTTGCTCATCAAATATACATCACCCAGTGCAACGTCACCCCAAAGGTTAGGAAGGTCCCTACAAGGCAGGAGCTGCTGGCAGCAGAATTTGTCCCTGTTAATATTGTGACACTGACACGACAGGCTCTCAGTAGCCTAAGAAAAAGCTTTCCAGAGTGATGGCATCTCCACAGAGCTCCCAGGACAGCCTGCTTGAACCCAACCCCAAGCTGGCTGCTCCATGGCCAAATGTCACCAGAAGGAAAAGTTTGGCACAAACTTCAGCAAGAGAAAGCTTGACTTCAATTCTTCCCTCCCCACGGCTCTGCCCCAGGGCCGTGGTGGTACAGAGGCTCAGCATCACCAGGGTGGTGATTTGCAGTCTGCTCAGCCACAGCTGTAGATCACTTGGGAGAATGAACCTACAGTTTTATAAACTATTTATTAGCCCTGTCCTGTAGCGCTACATCAATATGGCCATCGGTGAAGCAAGGCAGGAGCTATAAAAATACCATCTATCCAAAATAAGCTTCATAAAATCAAACAGAGGCCAGTACAGCCTAGGATGGGATTGTGGCTTGACATATAAAGGGCCTCTCAATCTTGGAGATAGACCATTAAAATCCTCGAGCCCTTTTGGTTCACACAAGTCTCCAACAAAAGGGGGAAAATAATGACCCCTTTGGTGGCGGAGCAGGAGGAGGCAGCGTGGTCGTGGTGCAACATCATTTGTTTCCACACAAGTCAGGTGACTCCCTTCTCTCAGCAAGACAACCACCAGGTTAAAAAAAAATAATAATAAAGAAATAAAGAAAAGAAATATTCTTTTGCTGTATTTCCTCACCCACAAACTGCTTTCCTACAGGCAAAAAAGTTTGTTCCCCCTCTGCCAGCAGAGACATTTTCTCCTTGGCATGGGAGAGGCAGCGGGGGGGAAAGGCATGGCTGAAGCATCCTGATATCCTGGCTGCTGCTTCCCTCCACTTCCCTGAGGCAGAAGGCAGGTCAGTACATTGTCAGAGATGATGATTAACATTTCCAGCCAGTGCTCCCTCAAACCACCTCTAAAACATGTCTTAATAAACTGCATTGCAAACAGCCTTGTATTTCTACCTCGCTGCATCTGCCAGGGTGAGATAATACTCCGGCCTGAGGAAAAGTGACACGCTGGGAATAAGCCACCCAGAGTCATACAACAGGGCAAAACCTTGCTCAGCACATGGCTCCCAGGATGTCAGTGTCTTGCCCAGGCTGTCTGGAGCTCTGGGGGTTTGAACAAAGAAAATATCAGCTCATGTGGGTCTTGGGGTTAAAAAGGCTCGAGGGAGAAAATCGCTCGAAACTGCTGCTGTCTGTGGGAGTCGTGGTGCAGTGGAGTTCAGGAACACCTGAAAACGCTGTGCACGTGGTAGTTGTTTTTGCAGAGGCAGGCATCACGCTCTAAAAGGTCAGGGGGTGAGTTGAAGCATCATTTTCCTGGAAATACAGCTCTGAAGCTTTGCAAAACTTCACTCGGTGCCACCCCCGGGGAAGCCACCCAGCGATCGCACCCAGCCCGGCTTTGAGGAGCACAACCCCCCCTGCATTTACACACCAGCAACGGGCTCTGTGATGGTTTGTGGCTGAAAAACTCAGTGGGATCAAGCCCAGCATGGCTCAGCATCACCTTCCTGGGAGATTTGGAACCTCCAGTTCCTTGCAACACAACGCTCAACCCCTCAGCAGACGGAGCTGCTGATCCAACTCCCAAGTCAACTCCTCAAAGCTCTGAACTGCAAGTGGAGCTCACACACCTTCATGCCCTCCCCCTGCAGCACCAGCTCACTCCAGCAACATCACAAGAGAGAAAAAAAAACCAGCTTGGGTTGGATGCAGAGCAGGAAAAAGGAAAGAAAAACATTTGGCTTTACCTGCTAAGGAACCTCCAACCAGGCAACCAGGCAAGGACGTTTTACACCCCCCACTCGCCACCTTCAAGTACTTCAACATTAAGCAAATGCCACTTACCTAGGAGGAAAGAAATAAAGAAAAAAATAAGAAAGAAAGAAAAATAAAGGTGAAAGTTCACCAGGTATTATAACACTCCGTGTTTTAAAAGCAGTGGGATTTGTAATTCACTTGTAGACTGGAGGAAACACAAAGGGAAAAACTCAAGATTTAAATACTCTTTGGTAAAGGTCAGTTTGAACGGCACATGGTTGCAGAGGCCATCCTGTGGGCTTTTTGGTTTCTTATTTCTTTCTCACAGTCTCATTTAGCTGCTTTTTCCACCTCCCCTCTTCAGACCCACAGAGCAAGAGGATGCAGCTTCAGAGGCAACAGCTGCCTCTTCCCATCCCATCAACACAAAGTCCTTTCCTGCTTTTTCTTACACAGCTTTTTTCCTGACAGCAACATCCTAGGCAGAGGTAGGAAGCCATGCTTTCCATCCTGCAGTCCCAATGCCACCAGGTATTTCCAACACCAGCCCTGATGCCCCAGCCTCTGGGAAACAACTGCTCAAGCCACCCCACCACCTGCACCCACAGCCATAAGAGGGATCCATCTCCCCCAGGCTCTACCCTCCACATGGTGATGTCCCACCCAAGCTCCAACCCACCACAGCCATGGGACAAACCCACCAAGCTTTGTCCCATGTCCCACCCAAGCTCCAACCCACCACAACCATGAGAAAAACCCACCCAACTTTATCCCTTGCTTCTAAAAAGACCAGTTTGACCTTCTCTAGGACAAAGAGAAATTCCACCCTTGCCAGTCCCCATCAAAAAAATCTGCCTCATAAATGCAATAAATATTAACAAATCCCTGCAAGATACATGGGAAGCCTTTCCATTTTTTCCCCAGGCATCTGGGAACATGGAAAACAGAGTGTGATGGTGGCTGTAGCCATCCAGCTGTTGCTCCACAGGCTGTTGGAGGAATTGAGGATGACGTGACGGGGCACGTCTCACTAATGCACGACTGTGTGTACTCTAAATTACTTAAAGGGTGCCTGGGGCTATGGACAGATGCTGCTAAAATGTACAATTGAATAAATAAATGGAAGGTAACGGAGAAGGGAGGGATGCAATGGGAGAGAGACTGGCAGAGTTGTGTGCCAAGGTGTTAGAAAAACTCCCAGGGAGCTGCCGAAAACCTCTTCCGAGGCTCCGCTGCTACGTGTTTCAGATGCTGAGAAGATTGAACTAATAAAAAAGAAATGAGAGAACTGTCACTGCAGATTACATGGTATTTATTCCAAAGTCTGCTCATTATAGAAATTTGCAAGACAAATGGGTTTTTAGCAGGAAATGGCAGCTTTTCCTTGAGTGCGTAACAAGGAGCAGAATTGGTCGGGAGCTGAATGTCTCTCTCTTTTTGAGCTACTCCAGCTCCAAGTCTTACCAACCACCTGAGAAATACTCGTGAGGCTGAAAAAAAACCCCGTTGTGGTTTGGGTTTTTTTTATTTTAACATTCTCCACCAGCCTCTTCATAATCCTATAAGAAACTACGATTAAGAAGTATTTGAAGCAAGAAAAGCTCATTTGGCCTGGAGAGTTTCGAGGCTGCAAGAGCTTCTCTTCCTCCTCACCAGCATGCAAGAGGCATTGCTAACCCTCTGGATCCTTCCTTCCTTGCAGGGAAAACCCTTCACCAAGAAGAGTATTTGTGGTCAGGCTTTAATCCCCTTGCTTTCATAAATGTTTAATTCCTGGTCCTGCCTTCGTATCTGAATATAGACTGGTGGTGGTTTGCATTCTGCTGTATCCGAGTGCTTCTAATGACATTTTGGCTTCTTTCCCAGTTAATTCCAAGTGCCTGAAACCCAAGCATCTCCCCTCTCCTGGATGCACATCCGGATATTTGACTGATAGTATAAAAAGCCATAATATGTGGTTTTAAAACGAGTCTCAACAGCGGATTCTCAAGAAGGAAGAAGAAGAAGAAGGGGGGAAAAAACACGCCTTGAAATATTACAGAGTAGGAGCTGTCAAGTTGGAAAAAAGCTTCTACAAGGTTTTCAATGCCATAACTGTGTTATTTAGCTGAGGATGAGAATTTTCAGACACACATCAACAGGCAAAAAAGGGGTTTCAGGAGGGGCAGGGGGGAAAGAGAGAGAGGCGGCCTGTCTTTGCAGCTCTCCTTTGTTGGAAAGCAATTACAGCCTTACTCAATTTATGACCCAGAATGCACCCTCATCTACTTGTAAATGTGTCTTATTCACCACACAGCACTTTCAGATACAGCCAGGGTAAATAAACGGGAGATTGTTCCTACCTACGTGGCGGCACAACTGTTAATTGTAACGCCCCATGAAACTTAATTATGCAAAGCAGAGTGGCGACACTGCAGCCATTAATGAGATGTTTGATTCAAGAATCATTTGTTGCTTGGAGCCTCAGTCTTGTTTCTCCTGTCCCTTCCACCGTGCTGCACGAATTCTCTCCATTTGTGCTTCTTTGAACAGGGGGGCAGTGGGGCACAGCCCAGCTGAGGAGGCACTGGGAGAGCTCCCAGCTGGGATCTCATTCTGCAAGGTCTCACCATATGCGTTTCTTGCTCTGCAATGGTCCTGAGCTCAGCCTGCTTGCCCCTGGAAAGCAAGGGGAAGCCAACAAGGAGACATACAGCATATGCCTGGGGAGGCTACTGAACACTTTTAGACACAAGGGTTTGAAAAGAAGAGGGCTTGGCTGAAGACAGGCTGGGAGAGTTGGGGTGTTCAGCCTGGAGAAGAGAAGGCTCCAGGGAGACCTTAGAGCAGCTTCCAGTGCCTGAAGGGGCTCCAGGAAAGCTGGGGAGGGACTTGGGACAAGGGCAAGAAGTAAGAGGACAAGGGGGAAGGGATTAAAACTGACAGAGGGGAGATTGAAGTAAGACAGGAGGAAGATATTCTTTAGTGTGAGGGTGGTGAGAGCCTGGCCCAGGTTGCCCAGGGAAGCTGTGGCTGCCCCATCCCTGGCAGTGTTGAAGGGCAGGTTGGATGGGGCTTGGAGCAACCTGGGCTGGTGGGAGGTGTCCCTGCCCTTGCAGGGGGGTTGGAACTGGATGGTCTTGAAGGTCCCTTCTAACCCAAACTGTTCTGTGATTCTATGATTTCAAGCTCCTAGAACCTCCACTAGCCCTGTTGGGATGAACACAGGGATGGATCCCATTCACCCTCTACATGCACAAACACCCATGCTTTGCTTCCAGCTCCTTTGCCATGCCTGAATCCAAGCAATGGTTTGGGCTGAGCCATCATATTGCCTGCCTGTAAGGAGCATTATAGAAACCACAAATTAAAGTACAGAAGAGGATGAAGAGACAAAGAAAAAGATGATGACTTGGTACAAGAACTTGTAGTACACCCACTGATAAGGTGCATGATAGATAGACCAACAAGCCGTTGCATGGAGACTTTCCCTGCTGCTCTGAGAGACTTTCTCCCTAAATGGGGAAAGAAGATTGGTAGTCAGACCAAAATCTATTATTTAAGCCTCCAGTTATTGATAGAAACCTGCTATCTTTTAAAATTTACAAGCAAGCAAGCAATTCAATTTCACCCATTTACAACAGCACAAGATGTTTGCTCATATCTGCTGTGGAGATACCAGAGCCTTTCTCCTCTCAGCTCCCTTCCAGCCTCTGACTGCAGAAATCCCCCCTGCCAACATCATCTCCAAGCCTTCCACTCATTTTTCTTCCCAGTGACACTTCGCTCCTTCAAACTCAGGCTGAGCACTGACCCACTGCTCCAGTTGGCTCCATTAAAAACTGTGATGAGTAGGTTTTGGAGACAACAGCCACCCCCAGCCCATGAATCAACAGGATCTCTTCCCATGCCTGGCACCAGCAAAAGGAGACAGAAAGAGCCCTTTATCTCTGATATATCTGCTGCTGATAGGAAAGACATTGCTGGTCTACTGGGACTGCCTCTATTTTTTCTTAGAAATGGGACTCTGAAAATAAGAAGGTTTTAGACCTATCCAAGGCCCTTGGGAACAAGCCCATCATGACTTCATGGTGGCAGAGGGTGATACTGATGGCAACCAAGACCCAGAGCACCCAGCACTTCCCTCCTCTAATAAGATCAGGAGGGATGACAAGACACCCAGCTGTGCCCCTGCAGGAAACTTTGCCCTGGCAAGGTCATTATGGAACATGAATAAAGGAGTCTTTATTACGAACACATTACTCAGTACTACTGAGTTGCCACCTGAGTTCAGCCAAGTGACAATGGAAGTGGCAGTTTCTCCCATTCCAGACCCGGGAGGTTTGGGTTTGGCTGCTGCAGCCACCCCAGGGAATTCCAGCCCATGTCAAGCCCCACAGGTAAGCCAGCCCTCCCAAGAAATGTTTATTGTAGAAGTCGTGGCCACCTTCACGCATCAAACCACCTTCTTATCTTCTCCTTGCCCTTCCAGCCCAAACCAGCTTTTCCACTGCTGCCCCCAAAGCTGCAGCCAACCCTGCTCTCCCGCACCAACAACTCTGTTCACTCTCTTTCCACAGAACCACAGGATTGTCAGAGGTGGAAGGCACCTCTGGAGATCATCCAGATACCTTAATAAAGGAGGATCTCCTGAAGCACCTGCATCAAGTTGGTTCTGAAAGTCTCCAGAGAAGGAGACTCCACACCCTCCCTGGGCAGCCTGTCCCAGGGCTCTGTCACCCTCACTGTAAAGAAGTTTTTTCTCATATTTCAATGGAATTTCCCATGTTCCAGCTTGTGCCCATTGCCCCTCATCCTGTCCCTGGGAACTACTGGCTCCATCCTCCCTGAACCCACCCTTAGCTACTTGTAGGCATTGATAAATGTCACCCCTCTGCCTTCTCTTCTCCAGGCTAAAGAGTCCCAGCTTTCATCTTACACAAAGGAGAAGGTTCAGGTTTGTTTGATCCTCCATCCACCATCCTTTTTTCAATGTATTTTGCAGTCCAAACCAGTGAGAACTGGCTCCACCAGAGGTGAATTTATGCCAATCCCACTGGAACTTTTTTGGCTTCCAAATAAATAAAAGCCATGTGTGGGGAAGGGCAGGATTTATCATTTTTGTCAAACCATTTTGTGGTTGCTTTTTTTCTTTTTCCACTGGCTATTTCATTTTGGGTGTTACTTTGTTTTTTATAGAAGAAATCAAAAACAGTCTGACCCCAATTGTTCAGAAGTGCTATGAAAAAAATAAATATCTGATATTCACAGAGCTCTGGTCCTGTTGCCCTAATTCTCACCTTCCCTTAGTCTGTAATTTCCTTCTCTGTAACACGGTGACTGGAGCTGTGTACAGTGTCTCAGACGTGCACTCAGTGAGGGCTGAGATATTATTGTTGATTTATATGGGCTGGCTCTGCTTAGGGAGAAGTGATTTACTTGGCTGTGTTTTCACAACGTTGCTATCTCTTTGCAGACAGATATCACCCTCATCTTCCCCATCCCCAAGCTCCTGGTGCTGAGCACTCGGTCACAGATTGCTAAAACACTTCCACATCTTCCATCTTCTCTCAGGCTTTGTTTCAAGGAAGGTCATTACCAGGTTTGTGCTCCCAGCCCAATTAGGTGACAGGGCAGCACTTCAGGAGGTGCTGGCCAGAGCACGCCCTTATCCCTGGAAAGTAATTCTCCCTCAGGCTTAAATTCAGACCCAATTTTATACCTCACTTATCTCCACAATGGAACAGGTCAAGAATTTCTCTGCCTGGCCTTATCTCCTGTTGCAACTCTGTCTTTTCTTTGTCCCCTTCAGCAAGGAGACCTTGCTTGTGGGGGTCTTCAGGCCTCCAAAAGTAATTCTTTTTCTCCTATGTAAGCAGGCAAAGCCTGGTCTCAGGCAAAGTGCCCAGGCCAAGATGAACCATGCTGCTCCCTGGGTTGTTTTGCAACAGCTTGCTTGGAGAGCTGTGTCTGCAAAAATGCTCCTCAGGGACAAAAAGAGGAATGGGAACAATGATACAGCAGAACTTGACCATAAACACCCACTGAAACCTCTTATGGGTTTGCCTTCTGCAATGGTTTTATAGACACATGTATCAATAAATGCTTCCATAGTTTTCTGTACAACACCTTTTGCCCACTCAGGCTTTTTAAAATGCTCAGGAAAAGTCCCTTGCTTGTCAAAGGCTAGTTTCCAGCAGCTGGAGAGCACTTTGCCACCATGATTAAAGCCATCTCCACCCAGCTTCCATATGCCACAAGGCACAAACACTGCTCAGACTGACATTTAGGCATTTCACATTACCCACTGGCATGGGTTGCCCAGGGAAGCTGTGGCTGCCCCATCCCTGGCAGTGTTGAAGGGCAGGTTGGAGGGGGCTTGGAGCAGCCTGGGCTGGGGGGAGGTGTCCCTGCCCATGCAGGGGGGTGGATCTAGATGATCTTTAAGGTCCTTTCCACCCAAACCCATTCTGTGATTCCTCAGGGCCCCATCCATCGGGTGGCCCCTGGGTTGCTTCAAGTTTCCCTGGTATCCATTAAGGTGCTCAGTTCCAAGTGAAAAATCAATGACAAGATGTCCCTGCTCATAGCAGGGAGGTTGGAACCTGATGACCTTTAAGGTCCCTTCCAACCTTCACCATTCTATGAGTCTATGATTTCTGCAGTGATTATCATAAAGAAGGGAATTGAGATGCTTTTCATGCCAAGTCCCCCATGGACAAAGTCTCCCATGGGCCAAGTCTCCCCCACCTCACTCAGATGCAGAAATCAGAGGGTCGCTGCTTTGTTCTGCTTCTCCCTTTTCATCCTCCCTTTGCCTCTGTTTCCCCTGCTGCAGGAAATCTTGAACACCAGTTCCCTACCACAGATAGTGAGAAGCAGAACAGCTGAGCAGTGTTTTAAGAGCCTCTGAAGGAGCAGTGTTTTGTCAGGACAATAGTTCAGGCCAAACAATAACTTGTTCTTGCTCTTGGTGCTGGCTCCTGGGGTGACTGTCCTCAGCACAACTGTCAACTCGAGTCCCATTGAAGGATCTTTATTCTTAGTGATGAGCTGAGGAGCAGGGTGAATGCAGCTTGATTTTGAAGCTCCAGCAGTTAGGGAAAAGAATAAATCTTGTAAACCCACACTGGGTGTTGAAACCATGGAGTAAGAAGAAATATGGAATCCCACCAGGTGAAATCTTGCTTTTAAGCCCATGTTTTCCCTCCCTGCTCCCCACATTTCTCCTGCAAGAGGAGCACAGGCTAAACACCAACTTGTCTCCCCTCCCCTTCCCCAGCCCTTACTCCGTAATTTGTACCATTTACATCCCCAAACAACTTCCTACACACTTTGCAAACTCTAATATGCTCTTAAGGAGTTTTATGCAGTTCCTCTCTGATGCTCAGGAGTATAAAAACCTTTCGGTGACGGTTGCAAATGGCAAGCTCAAATGACAGGTTGATTTAGTGCAGCTCTTACTAACAGCTTGCAGGAATTAGAAGTAAATAGGAGGTCAAACAGCTCGTGAGCAATTTGACATTGGCAAATGTGGCTTAGTTAGGCTCCTCCAGTAATAAAGAACAATCACATCTTTCCTTCACCTGAACACTCGGCAGAAATAGAAAGGTCAGAACCAGCTAAAGATACTCCAAGAATAACACTTTCAATTAAACCTTGACTGTATTTTTAACAAGACAGGGGTATTTTAAAAAGTGCCTGTGCAATAAACTGGGGGCCTGCTATGGTGGCTGGAAATGGCTCAAAATGATTAAAAAAAAAGAAAGAAGAAACAACTGAAATTGGAAACACAATTTGTAACCATCCGTGGTTCTTAAAGCTCTGTCAGTCAGTTAAGCAAAAACTATGTCTGGGCATTAAGTGAGCATGAAATTCAATATAAACATCCCTGCTCATTCTGGATACCAGTGGTAGAGACATAGGCAAAATATATACAAAATGCTCAAGTGAAATACACAATGAGCTTTGGATAAATGAAACAATAAAGTAACAAGGAGATTAAAATAAAAGCAAAGCTGTCCCATTGCTACACAGTATCCCTGGGTATGAACCTAATCTGCAATTGTCTGACTTCAGATACTTTGGGGATGCTGATTATGCCTTAATTCTCTTTCATCAAAAATAGAGGTAATTAGGGACAAAATCATTCCAGTAAATGTCAACTGCTGAAGACTTGGGAATATTCACAAGGGGGAAAGTCATACATAAATGTTTTCAAGTTAATCATCTATGGGTTCCAAACAATTATTTTTTCAAGTATCCCTAAGGAAAACGAACAAGATGTCCTGGGTGAAGAGGGTGAGAAATTGCCTTGACAGGCCACTAATTCCCCAGCTGCAGATCCCTTCTCTGAAGTGGGGATTATCCAAACAAATAAATAAACAAATGGAAGGAAATGCAAGAGGCACAAAGTGGCTCCAAAAGCCAGAGCAGGCCACTGCCATTATGACCAACGAGTGCAAACTTCAAAGTATTTCTGCAATCCTTCCAACCTGAACACATCTCAGATGGGAAAAGCATGTCCCTGGGTTTTAAGACCCCCACTGGCATCCCACTGCAAAGCACCCAGCCCTTCCAAGCTCCTCATTTAGAGCCAGAGGGTCTGTGTTCCCAAAAGAAGCCCACGCCAGTTCCTGAGTTCCCTGCACCTCAGTTTCCCATCTGTCTAATGGGCATAATAACAGGGATCCATCTCACCCAGACAGGAGTGTTGCAGAAGCACTCAGATGCTATGGTAACAGGAGACACTGCTCCCACCCACGCTCCCCATGGCTCTGTTATTCAGCAGAAATGCAGAGAGAGCAGCAGCCAGGCCAGAGGGAACCTCCTCTCAGGCTGAATGAAGGAAAGCAAACAGCACTTAGTTCTGCTCTTGACTCTGTTTTACAAGGACCAGGGTGTCAGCAGCCACTGCCATGCCTTTTGTCCCCAGAGAATACCCCCTGGCCCATGCCATCCCAGCAGGACACAGCGCTGAACACCACAGGTGGGCTCTCCTGGGTCCTCTTCTCTGCTGGGACCCAAAAGTCCCACAAAACTGCACATCCCCACGGTGCAAAAAGGCTCCCACAGTGACCACACTGTGCCCACTGACACTAAAAAACCCAAGCAAGAGTACCCAAATGGCTGGGAAATGAAGATGCTCCTCTCCTGGAAGCTGAGGTCAAACCCAACACGGGCTTCCCCAGTCACCTTCTTCTCCACTGCCCTCCACGAGGTGGGAAGGAGAAGGTCTGACCTGCAACTCACCACAATTGCACTACAAGCAACTCATCATCAAGCCAAGTCAGTAATTTTCCAAACACAGCCCAGCCAGCCACACAGCAGGTAATTAGAGCTCACGGTCATTAGTGATTCAGGAGGGCCAGCAGCAAGGCCCAGCACGGCCTCCAGACGTGCCCTGGGAAAGTCTGGGATCCCACAGGTCATGCCAGCTCATCTCTGGATGAATGGCTCAATCAGAGGGAGGACTGACAATAGAGCAGAAATTTGAGCTACAGCCCGGGCAGTGCAGGCCAGCTTGGTAGGAGATAAAGGAAATCAGAAAGGTCAATACTAGGCCTATTTTCATGAACCATCCAGATAATGATTTTACAGCAGTTTTTCCCTGGCTTTCTACACTGTTGCAAACCCCAAAGCCAAACTGAGCTGTTCTGACTCCTAAAGACCTTCTACAATGCAGGGGAAAACCCAGTGAGGGACACCCCTGTGCCAGCCCCCAGCTAGGAAGGGGGAAGATGGCCAGCAAAGAGCCAGAGGCAACCAAAGAAAGGCAGAAAGCCCTCCTGTGCCAAGTGAAGGATGTGGTTCCACACCCCATTGTCCTCTTTGCCCCATTCAGTACCAGAGCTCCTTGGTCACAGCAGAAGACAGAAACCACAGAGAGCAATTCCGAGCCATCTCTGCAAGCGACCTATCTTTGTTGCTGCCTTGAGTGGCTGCCTCAGACAGGCTTTGCTGGGTTTCAGACCTGCCATTACCCAGCAGGCAGTGAAAACTGGATACTCATTAACTCCACCGAGGTGGGGGCAGCTCCTGTAAAAGGCTCTGAAACCCTCCCAGCATTCGGTGCGTGTCATTTAGCGAGACACGGGGCTGTGATGTGTCCCTCTCTCTGTTTGGCTTCTCCCTTCAGTTTTATTTTCCTGTGGTGACATTTGGAAGGGAAAGCCGTTGAAAGCAGCAATATTGGACACTGGATTCACTCCTGCTCCCTCGCTGGCACTTAGAAAACATGCAGAAATTGAATATTTGATCTCGCTCCATCTCCCTCCTTCCCTTTCATCACCCCCTTTCTCACACTTAGGACAAAGATGCTCAACAAAGGGGAGAGATGGGCTGAGGGAGCTCCAAGCAGGATCCAAGGCAAAGGCACAAATCAGATTTACCAATTACTTGCTACCCAAGATGTTGGCAGAGGTGCTGAGAGATTTGTGTACTTCATGCTATTTCAGGCCAAACTTCCCAGAGAGGGACTCGAGGCTGGTTAACTGGGAGTTAAACCAGGCATAATAAGGCAAATAGTTACCAGCTAATGGATTGCTGAATCCTGGGCCAATGAGTCAGTGCTCAGCTGATAACCATAGAGTGGAGTCACCATTAGCATCATCTTCTGATGGATTTCTACCAATCTACTGCTAATATCTGCAATATGTTTCTAACATCTGCTAACCACTTATTAACTCCACACAGACTCCTGAAGAGCTACCAATAAATGTAACTTTAATAAGAAGGGTGACCCCGTTGCCAGCAAGGGAACAGAGGCAGAAAGCTCACTTTTCTAGCTGGGCTTCTTCTCTCTGCCAGGAACCCCACGAGGACATCAGGCAGGATCAGAGCAGCACATTCAAGGTCAGAGAGTCCCTAACCAGCCTTATCCTTGGGATTGCAAAACCCCTGCCCCACACTTCAAGGCTGCATATTCCTCTCAGCTCCTCTGTGGCCACTGCAGACTTGATATTCAACTTCCAACTATAAAAAAACACAAGTTTATAACAAGATCAAGCACAGTGACCTCGTTCTGCAGCTTCACTGTTAGAGCAGGTATTTTTCTTTTTCTCTAGTAGAGGTGAAAAGCATTTATTCAGGGGAGGCAGCACAGTAAAAGCTGTCAGCTCCCCTTGTGACAAGGACACTCCCAGCTGTATAGAGGGGAAACTGAGGCAGGCTGGTTCACAGTGGCCTGGTTTCTACTACCTTGAGTAGCTGTGCTCCATTTCCAGCTCAGCTGTCACAGGCAGACCCTGAGCATCAGCAGCACTCCCACACCCTGCAGGGATGGAGCCAGATCACAAGCCAGAGCCCAACTCATCTACCACCTCCAGAGTCACAAGTCAACGGCCTTGGATTCAAGCAGAAGTTTGAGTCCCAAACTAACAAACTGTTCCCCAAGCTCACGTCCAGAGGGGACCTTATGCCAGCTCACCAAGAGGGGACAACCCCATTTGTCCATTTGATTCCTTCCAAGATAAATAGCTTTATCACCACACAGTTGTTCAATCTGTCCAAGGTGAGTTACTCTTGCGGAAAGCACCGACCATTCGATGTGACTCTTGCCAAACTCTACCACCTGTTCTGCTTTCCCTGCTCTGGCTTCCACCAACCGCAGCCCTCGGGAGCCAAAAAACAACACACCCTGGCATTGCCTGGCTCTTTCCAGTGAGCATCAGGGCTTGCAGCCTGAGCACCAGCAGGCACATCACCGTATCGCCGCGCCGAGTAACGGCCGTGGCGGCGCGAAATTAACGGTGCATCTGCTCCTCGCTGCAGACGCCGGAGAGAGTGGGCTGTAATTTCGTCTCCGATCCCCCAAATAATGTTTGTTGTCGTGCTGTAATCTTGGCAATCAATGTAACAGCTGAACAGATCGTTCCGGCTGAAATATTTGCTAAACACACCGAGACCTTGAAACCGCACCTCAGCGTGCGCGTATTGTGCGCGGAATCGCACGCCGAACTAAATAAGGACTGGAGGGGGAGGGAGAGGCATGGGGAGGGTTGCCAGCCAATTAAAAAGCAAAAAAAAAACCAACCCCAACAAACCAACAAGGAAAAAAGAAACCCTGCTGTGTTTATCTCCAGCACCTCTCACCAGCAACACCTTCTTGCCTCAACACCTGAGAACACAAACCTCCGAGCAGCGTTCCGAGCTCGTTGCCCTCCAAGATGGATCAAGCCCAAAGTGTGTGCAAGGCTTGCAGAAGGGGAATTTAATGGCCACAGAAATCAATTGGCCAAACCAGCTGCACACATATTAACCTCCCCGTGTCCCTCTGCCTGAAAGCTGCCTACGTTCCTCTAGCTATAAATAGGCTAAGCCACAAAATGTTTTTATTTGAGGGATTTAGTGAGGTGCTTGTTGGGGGGTTTTTCTCTCTCTTTTTAATTCGCTGGAAACACCAGCTTGGGAACCAAAAGCAGCAGATCTAGTGAAGGCAAAGCCACAGGAGATCAGGTTATACCCATGGCCACCCTCCTGACCAGCTACACAACCTTCTGCAAGTCATGGCATGCTCAGATTTCCTTTCTTCCCCTCCATGAGTTGTGTTTCTCTTGAAATCAGCTTTCTGAAAGAAAGACAGTGTGTGCCTGTGGCTGCAGACACAGCCACACTGCAGGGCCCTGGCATTGGCTGAGGTCTCCAGGCATTAAGGGAACATCTACAAGCATATGAGGCTCCATCACACTGACTGGCTCAAAACCACGTTGCATTTCACACCCACCATGATCGTGGCAAGGTCTGAGACAACACAAGGTCTTTGGGGACAGGAGAGAAAAGTTGGTCCTTTTTGGTGAAACTCTTGTTCTTCCAAGGTTTTGATTTCTTCAAGCACTGCCAGGCATTTGTATAAATTAGTGCAGACATCTGATATACATCAAATCTGACAGGCCCAGGGTAAGTTCAAACTTCTGATCACAACATCCATCACAGCACTGAGCTATTTATCAGCAACTGATTGAAACAAAGAGGGAGAACAAAACCTTTCACTTCAGTAATTGATACCTAAGAACTTACAAGATGAGGCCCAGCACCACCATCCCCACCTCCTAAAGACCTGCTCAGCTGACCCCCAAGACTTTACTCCATGAAAGCACCTTGATAAATGTGGATCTTCAGGAGACCTGACACCAAAGAAAGAGTAAAACCATCTCATGGCTCAAGGAGTTACCCTTTCTCCCCCAGCCCAGCCACAATCCCATAATATTCTCCTGCAAAACCCTTCATCACCTTAATATGACAGGTAAAAGGGTGAAGCTGGAAAATCAGTGATGTTACTGATGAAAGCAGGGTTTGGAGCTCTGGATAAGAGGGGTCACTCTCTCCAGCTCTGCCACAGCCTCCTGGTGAGACCTTGAGCACATCACACAACCTTGGTCTCATCTCCCAGCACGGTCTGGATCTCCTTCAGGGGTGCATTGGAGAAAGCAAATCTGCAAGTCTGGGGTGCCAAGATATGACAGCAAAAGGGGCAAAATCCTTTCAGCCAGACCCAGAAAGCCTTTTCATCCTCCAAGTCCTGCCAACTCACAGCTGCTCAACCACAGACTCTCAACTTGGAGTCAAAAGAGAGAGTTTAAGTCACTGGGCACCTCCCCAGTGACCTCTCAGGCTCAATTCCTTGGCTGGAACTTCCCATCCATTTCTAAACATCTCATTCCATGGGGTTTCAACCATCTGCACTGCACAGGGACCAGTCTCTTGCCTGGCCTTTAAATCTGGCTTAGATAAAACAGGCAATAGCCAACGAGTAAAGCTGAGGGGCTGATGACTTGAAGCCAGGAGAGCACAAACACCACCTTGTTGGTCATCCCAGCCCCCATGAGACCTGAAGGGAGAGGAGGGAACCACCTTGCACATCTTCATCATGCCACAGACCCTAACCCCCCAGCAGGAGCCAACCTTGGCTTGCCTGGATCCCTCACGAAGACACAAGCCTGCCAACCTGCTGAGCAGCAGGTGGCTGCCAACACTCCCAGCCTTGGCAGCTCTCCCAAGGTGAAGAAGCAATGGGGCTTTCCCTGGAGGCACCAGACAGACAAAGGGAGAACCAGGCTGCCTCCAAGACACCTGTGGCCCTTGCCAGGGGACATGTGTCCCCAGCAATTCCCCTGCTGTGGCACATGACTCCAAAGGATCCACTCCACAACCTCATCAGCTCGTAGAAGCCATCCACTCCACAACCTCATCAGTTCATGGAAGCCACGTGTGCCAAACGTGGAAAGAAAAAACACACTGCTTTCCTTTACCAAAAAAAACCCCATTAATTTAGCTATTTTCTGCATATTTGCTAATTACTCCTCAGCCTTTCTAACGAAGGTGCTGTGCCAGGCATGGGGAAACCAAGGGAGTTTCTGCTAAAAATCAAACACTGAGTAAGTGCTGCGTTTACCAAGGGTTAGGAAGCTTCAAAGCTTTCCCTTCCACTTAGATTTTTAAGCACTTCTACAAAAGAGCATTGATTTTGGGTTAATTTGACTGATTTTATTCATAGCTGGTTCATATGGTGTATTCAAAAAGACAAATTGTAGGAGACTACAAGCTAGGGATCAGCTCTGACAATTCAGAGTCCTCTCTTTGTTTTTTCTCTTCTTTTTTCTTCTTCATTTTGTTCTAAATATTTTCCATGCTCATAATTTGCTCTTATTTGGCCCCTGCCTGGACAGAAAAGACATTTTCACAGTATGGGAGCCTCTCTTGGAAGGGAGGGTATGATATTTTAATGCCAATTACAACAGAAATAAGAAGCAGACATCCCTGCAACCCTTTCAAGCCCCTGCATGGGAAATAGCCCATTTGGGGAGAGGATGTGTGTTTTGTTCATATACATTGTATTTATGCAGATAGTTTATTGACTCCAATTTGGTTGAAATATATAATAAACGTGTGTAGCAAGTGCTAAACGTTGGTGACAAAGATCAGCTCTAATCCCTCAGGTGCACTGCTGTAGCTGCTAAAAGAAGTGCTGTGTTGAATGCTCTTTAAATGTGAGATGATTCTGGGATAAAGAAGGGGCCAGGAATGGTTGAGGTGGTGATTGAGGCAGCCCAGAGAGGCAGAGAGGCTGCTGGTGCTTCTGGCCACCAAGGAAGGAGGACCAGGTTCTGCCACCCCAGCACAGGTCACACATAAAGGTCCCCAGCTGACTTCAGTACATCCCTTCCCCTGCCCCAGCTGGCCAGCTGCAAACAGCTGGGTGCAAACCCAAGCAGGGAGGTGACACCTCACCCCAAGCAAACCCTGGTGTGAGGCTGGGCAGCCCAACCACTGTGACACTGGCCCAGGTTGCCCAGGGAAGCTGTGGCTGCCCCATCCCTGGCAGTGTTGAAGGGCAGGTTGGATGGGACTTGGAGCAGCCTGGGCTGGTGGGAGGTGTCCCTGCCCATGCAGGGGGTTGGATCTAGATGATCTGTAAGGTCCCTTCCAACCCAAACCAGTCTGGGATTCTTTGACTCTGCTTCCTCACACTGAAAAAGGGGGATGCTAAAAGCCACCAGGGAGAGGAATTCAAGGGGGAATGGTTTGCAAAGTACATCTGATGTGCTCAGAGATCAGCTGTTAAATGAACATCTGCATTATCACTTACAAGCCCTTCACTTTGGCTGTGTTTGCCAGTTCCTTGCAGCACAAAGGAAGCCTAAAATGGCACCATCTCTCAACCCCACCTCAGGAAAGGCTGCAAGACCCACGTTTTTAACCAGCGAGAAAAGAAACCTCAACCATCCAACTTCTCTCTTTACAAAAACAAAGCTTTTGTGACCCCCAGCTCATTTCCTGCGTTGAACCCACCGGATTGTTTCGAGGAAGGGGAAGAAATGAACAACTTCAAAAGATGCTGAAGCATGAAAACATGCAGAGCACTGGGTTCAAAGGCCCGTCACAGAGTTTCCTTCTGTTTTATTTAAAACCTTTGGGAATATAATTAAAAAGATGAAATCAAAACAAACCAGTGGGGGTTGCAGGGAAAGGGGTCGAGCTTCCCCCTGAACACCCTTTTTTTTAAAAAAGGAAATTTGCCATCCAGCAAATAAGCAGAAAAATGTGTTATTCACTGAGCTCTGCTCAACGCCCAGGGTAATCATAATAATAAAGAAATAAATAAAAGGAGAAAGAGGGCTTGAATCTGAGCAGATAATGAGAGCCTGGTGGAG
>NW_009954181.1:1191906-1201671 GCF_000747805.2 Chaetura pelagica
CGGGGAAGGGGAGCAGGGGGAAAGGGAGCAGGGGGAAGGGGAGCAGGGGGAAGAGGAGCAGGGGGAAGGGGAGCAGGGAAGAGGGGCAGGGAAGAGGAGCCAGTGCAGCGCCAGGATGAGCTCCCAAACAGACAAGGAGGCCCTGGGAAGGGTTCCCACAGCCATGGACAATCCGGATTAGCATTTGCAATGAACCTATTCATGGCTCACCCTTGGAAACAGAGAGGGGGAAAGGGCACAGACTGCGGAGTGAGAGGTCAGGAATGCTGCTCCTTCAGCTGAATTCTATACTGATCTGGTATTACAAAACAAACCCAACCAAACAACAAAAACATCCCAAATCTCTCAGCACCCCAGTTTTTGGACACATCTCAGAACCTGCTGTTGGTGTTTGCAGAAGGAGAGAGCAGATGCCAGGCAAGTCTCAGAACCAGGCTCCTCTGTTATCATCTCAGGGCATGTGATGCTACTAATTGATACACGGTAATAGTCTCATTTGCTCAGCAGCAAACTGAACCGTTGATAATTGATGGATTGATTTGCCTTTGATGATCTGCAAAATTAAATGCCCCAACCCTGCAAGATGCTGAGCACCCCACATGAGAGCCTGCAAACTCTCAAGCCCCCACTGCAGTCATGCAGGAGCAGAAAGTTACTCAGGACCGAGAAGGATTGGACCTTAATTCAACAGCCCCCATGACTGTGTGTAACTGCACCTATTAATATGTGTTTCATCGTGGGTTTATATTTTATTATTGTCAAATGAAATGAAATTAGGAGGAAGGAGTTGCTGGTTCTCCAGAGAGCATCTACATTTCCAGTCCCAGGGGTCCTTAGCTTCTGGGAGAGGGCAGATGAGCAACAACAGTTTCAACAAGACATTTCTGCTCCCTTTGGTTTTTTTTTGGTAAAAAGGTTTCCTGCAAAACACCCACAAACTGAGGGCACTGCAGGCATTGCCCTGTGTCATTCTTTACACCACCTTTCTCTCCTCCCCAGTTCCACTAGACTTGTCTGAGAGATGCTCCATTCCAGCCCAGCCTTCCTTGGACGTGGTTTGGAGAACACCAAGAGAAGTGCCCACAAAGCTGTCTCATTTCTCTCCCAGCACTTTCAGCAAGCTGAGGGGTTAGTTATGGAGAAGGGCAGAATCCCTGGCCATGCTGACATTAATCAAGACAGGATTTGTCTCAAGATTTTTACAGATTCCTGACTAAACGTTTCCCACGTGTCACCAACATGGAAGAGGTCAAGGACTTGCACTGTCAGTCAATCCATACATCCTCTCAATATATTATTGCTTCTTCAGAAATGCCTCCCCATTTGCATGGGATGATTAGTGCTCTAATCTCAGCATAATTACCCCTGCCTCTCAATTTATAAAAAAACCACAGGAGAAGGAAAGAGAAAGGGAAAAGCAAGAAGGAGTCGATATCCCACCGTCACGCCAGCGCTGCAGAGCCAGCTGCCCATGAGACAAGGCAGGGTGGCAGCCCTGTCCAACTGCTTGTGAACAATGTCACCAGCAACTGAAGAAGACACAGCCATCTGCATATATTCACCTCATTACTGTCTCCCCAGCTTCAGTCACCGTGGCTTATCGGGCTTTAAGACGTGGCAAGGTCATCGTTACCCAGGTTCTCCATGTCCCAGCATCTGTTCTAGCTCATTTCTATCTAGATTCTCATTTTATTACCATTAAATTATGATAATTGAAGCATCTTGGGTTCTGGGCAAAGCAGACAGAGATACCCAGTCAGAATGGCTGCCAGAAACATGGGCTGCCTGCACCTTCTGAGTATGTCCTAATTATCTCCTTCTAATGGGGAAAGGTCTGAGCTCAGGCAAGTGTTCCCTGCTCCTCTGCCTGATCCAATTCCATGGCTCATGAGGTCTGTTCCTGCTTCCCTTGAAGGACAAATCAAATGAAACAGCCTCTTGGAAGGAGACAAATGACAGGAGATGCAGGTGAAGATATCGTTCAAGAGACTTTGGGAAAGTCAGATGGTGATTTTGACAGATGATTTTGAATTAATCCAGGAATGGAAGTTACAGGGAGCTAAGTCAGTTCATTCACTTCAGCACCTCGTGGGCTTGTGCCCGGGTGTCTGCTGCAGGGAGTGCCCAGGGGTGGCTGAAAGGCTTGATGGAGCAGAGGGACACCACACTGCCAAGGAAGGGGCTGAAAGGTGGATTTGCCATGCGTGCAGGGGGGATGTGGAACTGGAATGGCACTGAGGTGCTGGGCAAGAGCCACCAGGATCCACCCCTCCTTCTCCTTGTGGTGCTAAACTTCCACCACGGGTGCAAAGAGAGATGCCTTGGATGGTGGTAGCTGCTGGCACAATGTCCACTGGCCTAATGGCAAATGCAGAAGACATTCTGCATGCACATCTGCAATGCACATCTCCAAGCCCTTCTGGTAGCTGATGGGGGAAAAAGGGGTTCTCTGTGGGGGAGGAAAAGCCAGCTGGGCATTTAGCAGCATGGGTGCTGCAAGGCTGGTGGCAGAAGGCAAAAGAAATTTGGCAGAGCAAAGAGGGGGGCAGGTGGAAGATCTTCATGGCAGCTGCTGTGAGCAGCCGTCACCCATGGAAAAGTTCTCCACAAGGACCAAGTGAAGACCATCACTGGGAGGGGAGAAGAAAAAGCAACACCTTGGGTCAACGTTGGCCAACTCTTGCCCTAGAGACCCTTGGAGATACTGGCTCCCTGGGGCCAGGAGTGGGGCCTTCTTCACCAGCACAGAGCAGCAGCCCTTGCTAAACATTTTAGCAGAGATCACATGAACTACTCTTTGTTCTTTGAGGTTGTCCAGGGCCCCAGCAGGGACCAGAGAGGACATGTAACTAAAGCACCAACTGAAGCCAGAGGTAATTAAATCCAAGGGGCCTCCCATTGTCAGCCTTGAGACTCTGTTTTGGCAGCCAGCTCCAGCAGAGCAGAAGAGGGAAGATGTGATTTTAATCATACAGATTTCAGGTTTTATTTTGCTCATTAAAATTTCTGATAAGGATTTACTCTGACATTATGCAGCATTTTGGAAGAGGATGTGTGACAGTGGGGGGGGGGGATGGAGAGGACTGAGCTTCCTCATGATGGGATCTTTCTGCCTCCTCATGACAGACACAAGGATATGAGCAGGTGTTACTTCTAAGGGAAAGGATATGGGGGGCAGAGGGGAGCAGGAGGGAATCAGCCACACCAAATCAAGGATTTAAGCCTTGGCTTACAGAGAAAAAAGCTCCAAAGTCTGAGATTACATACCCCATTTCAGAGGCACTTCCCAGAAATAACAGACCAAATGCACTCCTAAAGCATTTTCAGGCCCCCTCAGAAGGAAGCAAACATTTTACCTGGCAGAACACCATCAGAGATTTCCAGACCCTCCCAAACACCCCACATCCCTTAAGAAGTTGCTCCAGATACAGGCTGGCACTCACCACACAGCTCACTCCTGGCAAGGGGAGCAATCAGAGAATCACGGAATGGTTTGTGTTGGAAGGGACCTTCAAGATCATCCAGATCCAACCCCCTGCATGGGCAGGGACACCTCCCACCAGCCCAGGCTGCTCCAAGCCCCATCCAACCTGCCCTTCAACACTGCCAGGGATGGGGCAGCCACAGCTTCCCTGGGCAACCTGGGCCAGGCTCTCACCACCCTCACACTCCACAATCCCCTCCTCACGTCCAACCTCAATCTCCCTCTTCCAGTTTTAACCCATTCCCCCTTGTCCTCTCCCTCCCTGCCCATGTTCAAAGTCCCTCCCCAGCTTTCCTGGAGGAGCATGACACAGCAGGGGAAATAAAATCATCACCATCTCACTGCCTTCTGAAGCATCTTTGGCGAAGAGGAAGAGTTAGAGCCTGGAGACAGAGGAGGGAACGACTCACCATTGCCCAGAAGTCCCCTTGCTTCCTTGTTGATTGGGAACCAGCAAATGCAGGCAATTTGCCTGCTATTTCTTCAGCTAGCTTTACACAAATACCACTTTAACACCTACTAAGCATTATTCATCAGAAAGTCTGCAGGAACCCAAAAGCAAGAGAACAAATGAGCAAAGGGGGAGCTTCACCTGGGCCAGCTGTTGCCAAGCATGTCAATTTGTACCAGTAAACACCAAAGCATTTTTGAAACAAGATGGATTTCTTTGTCCCTAGAGGATGGGGTGCTCTTCTCTTTCAAAAGCTTTAAACCAAGTTCTGCAGGGGGAACTGGGCAGAAAACCAGACCAGCTTTTAACTGTGGTTCCCTGTGAGCTCTCAGCCTGTGTCCCCCCACCAGGTAGAAGCCAGGCAAGAGATCTGAGGAAGGAGCAGGAAAGCTGGGAAACAGATTGAAACAAAATCTCTGTAATTCCCACCCAACCTAGGGCAGCCAGAATAACAACTCAGCCAAACATTTCAAGTGTTTCTGAAGGGCTTGTGCAAGCAAAGGATCACAAAGGTCCCTGCTGCATTTACACCAGCACCTTCAGCAATAAAATACCTCTACAAAAGCTATTGCACAGGTTTGGCACTTCCAAGCACCCCAGAGGCATCGTTTTGCAACCAGATCCAGCAGGGACATCCCCTTGACAGTGGCTGTGCCACACGTTGTCTGCAGTTGCTGTGCTCAGAAGAGAAGGAAAAGAATGCACAAGAAATCCTTCATGTATTTTTAACTGCTGCTAATGGTGAGCAGCAGCTGGGCACGAGCAGGAACATGAATCCTAAGTGCAGGCACTTAGGGCTCTCAAGGGCCCAGAAATCCATCCCAGATGCCACTAAGGGAACCACTTCATTTTGATGTGCAAGTTACAAGGTGTGTCTGCCCAGTGCTGGGTCTGTCCTTCTCACTGTGCTCCCTGGTGCTGGCAGAGAGTCCCCAAGTCCTGCCCTGAGCAGCAGCAAGGGCCTCGTGCATTGAGTGCTGTGTCCAGTCTGGAACCACAACATAAGAAGGACATGGATCTCCTGGAGGGAGTTCAGAGGAGGTCCACAAAGCCCCCTCCAAGGGCTGGAGCAGCTCTGCTCTGGAGACAGGCTGGGGTGTTCAGCCTGGGGAAGAGAAGGCTCCAGGGAGACCTTAGAGCACCTTCCAGTGCCTGAAGGGGCTCCAGGAAAGCTGGGGAGGGACTTGGGACAAGGGCAGGGAGGGAGAGGACAAGGGGGAAGGGATGAAAACTGGGAGAGGGAGATTGAGGTGAGAGATGAGGAGGGAATTGTGGAGTGTGAGGGTGGTGAGAGCCTGGCCCAGGTTGCCCAGGGAAGCTGTGGCTGCCCCATCCCTGGCAGTGTTGAAGGGCAGGTTGGATGGGGCTTGGAGCAGCCTGGGCTGGTGGGAGGTGTCCCTGCCCATGCAGGGGATTGGATCTGGATGATCTTTAAGGTCTTTTCCAACTCAAACCATTCTATGATTCCTCATGGCCCCATCCATCAGGTGGTCCCTGGGTTGCTTCAAACTCCCCTGGTATCCATTAAGGTGCTCAGTTCCAAGTGAAAAATCATTGACAAGGTTTGATGGAGACCCAGGCTGCCCTGGCTGGCACAGCAGTTTGGGGAGAGGGGCACAAACATCAGAAAAAGAAGCACTTTCCAGCCATACATGGAGCCCAGAGCAGGACCCCAGAGTCAGCACGAGACCACCTCCCACAGCAGTGAGACCACCTCACCCCAGGTGCTACAACTAATTTCTTAGATCTCTCTTTTCTTCCCCACCTCCCACTGTCTTTATTATCCTCTTTTTTTTTCCCCCAACCAAAGGCAAAAGAAAGCACAGGAAATCTCTCCACTACAATAGCGTGTCAGGCTCCTGTCATTTTCAAACCCTCCTCTCCCCTCCCTTTCAAACTCTCCTTACTTAGCAGAGAATTTTCCTTCATTAAAATTAAGCCTCATTTCAGGCTCATCTTCTTTTCTCCCTCTCCTTTTCTCCAAATTGAATGGAACATGATCTCCATCAACCTGGCCTCCCCTCCTTCTCTCCTCACTTTCAGAACCAAACCTTCCTCTCCACACACACGAAAAATTACCCTCCCATCCATCCTCCCCATCCTCTCCTCTTGCTCCTCCTCTGCAGGCAAATCAGCCCCATGGAAAGTGCCAATCTTTCTCCCAGGAGCCTGCACGACCCCCTTCTTCCCTCTCCCCCCCCCCCCCCCCTCTACCACTTTCAGCTCATTCTCTTTAATTGGGAGGTATTTTCTCCTGGAATGAGACCTTCTCCCCTCATTTTCTCTTGCAGCTGTTTTTACCTGCCTTAATACACCTGCTTTCTCTCCTGGCAAGAGGCAGGAGTGGATCTGGGGGAACCTCTTCCATTAACCCCAACTCTGTGAAGGTCTCTATGAGGCCCAGCACACACCAGCCCTGGTGTTGCCTTGGAGGAAAAGCAACGGTGGCTTTCTTCTCTCCCCTCTGTATTCCCAAAAACATGTGGCATCACAGAATCCCAGGGGTTGGAAGGGACCTGGAAAGATCCCCCAGCCCAACCCCCCTGCCAGAGCAGGGGCACCCAGAGCACATCACACAGGAACGTGGCCAGGGGGGTTGGAATGTCTCCAGAGAAGGAGACTCCACAGCCTCTCTGGGCAGCCTGGCCCAGGGCTCTGGCACTCTCACAGCAAAGAAGTTCTTCCTGACATTCCCATGGAACCTCCTGGGCTCCAGTTTGCACCCAGTGCCCCTTGTCCTGTCACTGGACATCACTGCACAAAGCCTGGCTCTGCCCTCCTGACACTGCCCTGAACAGATTTGTGCCCATGGATGAGGTGGCCCCTCAGTCTCCTCTTCTCCAAGCCCAACAGACCCAGCTCCCTCAGCCTTTCCTCAGCAGGGAGATGTTCCCCTCCCTCCAGCATCTCTGTGCCTCTGCCCTGGACTCTCTCAAGCAGTCCATGGATGGTTTATCACTGCTTGCAACTGCCTTCAGAGACATCTCAGAGAGCACCCAAATGCAGCCAGACTGGCCAGACTTGTCCCTTTGCTCTGTCCCAAGGCCCAACGAGAACAACCCCATCCACAGGCTGATTCCTCCTGCCTTCCCTCCCTCCCTCTTCCCAGCACCACTTCCCCACTCAAGCTTTTTCTCCACCAAAAAACCATCTTTAACACCCTGTGCTGCTCAAGGCCGGGCGGCTCGTTAGCTCCGCTACACCTGGAGCAGGAGCTGCAGACAAATTGCTGCTTCATTACAGGAGCTGAGGCTCTAATCTATTTTTTTTCCTTTCTTTTTTTTTTTTTTTTTTTTTTTTTTTTTCAGGCTGTTTAACTTGTAAGGACACCAGATGGATCCAGGGCTGCATAATGCAGGCTCCTTAAGATCCATCACACAGGCTTGGAAGTGCAAAAACACGAGGCTGAGGGATGTGAAAGTAGAGCAGATCGTACAACAGTCACCTTAAATTAGCCACAAGGAGAGGAAAATGTGCCAAGACTAGAACTGGACAGAAACTGCCAACGTGTTGTGCTGAAGATGAGAAGAAAACCAAACTTTTTTTTTTTTTTTTCCTCCACATCCCACAAAGTTATTTGAATTTTTTTGCTTCTCTCTCCGGTGAGAAAAACGAACAAGCAAAAAGTCCAGTTAAAAAAAATAAAATAGCTAAGGAATGAATGTGGTGCTATTTTATTTCAGTTTCAAAGGGGTGGTGTACAAAAGGCCCAGCCTGAAAAACTATCTGATATTTCACAAAGACAACAGAAAAGCCTGGCTTACCAATAACTGCCAGCAAATATATTCACTGTGGTCAAAAAAAGCCTTTCTGGCAGGAGGGGTGGGGCAGGGGAAGAGATGTTCTAGCTTAGAAAACATACAGAGCAACCTTCCTTCCTTCCTCCCTCTCACTTGGCCACTGGCTTTTGCTTGTGAAGACCTACAGAGACCTGGAGGTGACTGTCCCTGTGCTCAGATCCACCAGAACTGGAAAAGGGGAAACATAAACCCCATTTTCAAAAGGAGAAGACTCACTGAACCACAGGCCAGTCGCTCTCACCTTTGTGTCCAGCAAGAACATGAAGCAGATCCTCCTGGAAACTGTGCTAAGTTACATGGAAAATCAGGCTGGATGGAGCTCTGAGCAACCTGGTCTGGTGGGAGATGTTCCTGCCTAGGGCAGGGGGTTGGAACGAGATGATCTTGAAGGTCCCTTCCAACCTAAACAATTCCATGATTCTATGATTCTATGATACCCACAGGGCATAGAAGCTACAGGGAGCAGTGTCCTCCACCCATGACTACCCCCTGGCCAAAACCCACCTCCCCCAGCCCCACTGAGCCCCCACACAGCAGCAGACCCTGTGAACACCCTCTCCTTCCACACCTGGGGAAAGGTGCCACCTAGGCTGACTGATCATCTGAACCAACTGCCAAGAGGCATTCTCACTCCTCCACCAGCTGAACTGCTCCCTGCCAGCTGCAGGAGGTGAGGACCCCTGAGCCCTCATTTCCCCCACCTAACGATGACCAGCTGCCAATGCTGCCATTACTCAGGCCTTCAAACATTTAATCTCAGAGCTGGTACTGATGGTGTTTGCCCTGGTACTGCCAGCTCCTCCTCAAGGAACCTTTGCTCCAACCAAGCCCAGGGGCTCCCAAAGCAAATCTGCCCAGCTTGAATCAAAAAAGGGAAATGAGGTGAATTTTCAGAGGTTTAGGTTTTGTTAGGAGTCAAATGTCTTGTCCTTTCTGGGAACTGGGCTCCTCAGTTCCAGAAGGACAGGGAACTGCTTGAGAGAGCCCAGGGCAGAGCCACAAGGACAATGAAGGGAGTGGAACATCTCCCTGCTGAGGAAAGGCTGAGGGAGCTGGGTCTGTTGGGCTTGGAGAAGAGGAGACTGAGGGGCCACCTCATCCATGGGCACAAATCTGTTCAGGGCAGTGTCAGGAGGACAGAGCCAGGCTTTGTGCAGTGATGTCCAGTGACAGGACAAGGGGCAGTGGGTGCAAACTGGAGCACAGGAGGTTCCGTGTGAATGTCAGGAAGAACTTCTTTGCTGTGAGAGTGCCAGAGCCCTGGGCCAGGCTGCCCAGAGAGGCTGTGGAGTCTCCTTCTCTGGAGACATTCCAACCCCCCTGGCCACGTTCCTGTGTGATGTGCTCTGGGTGCCCCTGCTCTGGCAGGGGGGTTGGGCTGGGGGAGCCTTCCAGGTCTCTTCCAACCCCTGTGATTCTGTGGTTCTGGCAACTGCCCTGCCTTGGGCTAATGTCCTGCTCCTGCTGGGACACCCACATTTGCACCCTGGGGAGGTGGCTCCCAGGACACCAGCAGCCCTGCTCATGCAGGGACGGGCTACTCCAGTGCCAGCAAAGCCCCCAGGACCACCCCACCTTCACAGAGGACACCTTGGCTGCCCACCCCAACACCCTGCTTTAGGGGTTTGCCCAGACAATGGCGAGACAGGCAGCTGAAGAGGCTCAAGGCTCACAGGACTGAACCCTCCCCATCACCCACCCCTGGCTCCCAGCGTGTAGGTTCACTCTGCATTTGTTCACGTTTTCCACTCCTTGGACTCTCTCCTAGTCCCTCTCACAGCTTGGAGGCAATAACTTGCCTTCTTATCTGACCCAGAAGGACAGCCAGCTGTCAGCACACAAACATGGCCTTTGTTTATCCTTAACTGAAAGCTCAGTTAATTAAAACCAGAAATCACTTTCTCTTATCTGCAGCCTCTGGCCTGTGCAGGGTGGGCAGGAGGCTCCCCGACCACGCTCACCCCCCTGGGCTGCAGACAACAGCCTCTACACATGCTGTCCTGAAAACCAGGCCCGTGCCTCTTGCACCT
>NW_009954181.1:1202116-1210153 GCF_000747805.2 Chaetura pelagica
CCCCCCCAGGATTCCTGGGAGGTGGGAATTCACAGGGCAGCCAAGAGCATCCTGGTGCTCCCAGGCAGGTTAGCACCGCTGGGCGCTTCCCCGTGCCCTGACTGCAGAGCCTCTGGGTTACATGCAATGAGTTGAAGCAGTCTCAGGGCTCTGGGTTTGCAATCTTGGGGTCAGCAAGCTGCCACCAGGAGCCTGCACTGCCACAAGTGCCTCCTGGTAGCCTGGCCCAGCATTTTGCTCAGCCCCATGGCAAGATTTCAGCCTCTTCTCCCCAGCAGCTGCTGGAGGTGGCTGTCACCTTGGCAGGCAGCAAAGGGGCAAGGCAGGGGGGCTGCTGCCTGCCCCCAGCCCCCCAGCCAGCACAGCTCAGGGTGTGCTGGAAGCCTTGGCCAGCAGCAATCATAGTTATGCAAGGCAACAGCCTGATGGAGTGCAGGCTCTGCATGCTGAAAATTGAAAGTGATCGACTTCCCTCTTGCGCGTAAGGCAGAGAAAATCACATTCAACTCATTGAGAGGCTTCAACAGCAGAAAGATTGATCAACTTGATGAGAAGTGACTCTCTCTCTCCGCCACCCCCTCTTCCCCCCGCCCTCCTCTCCTGTTGATACCAGTTTTAGTGCAAACAAGGCAGCCAAGGGCCAGGAAAGGAGCCCATGTGTTGCTGGCTGGGGAGGACAGGGACGCGGGGCTGACATGATGCTGAGACCCAGTCCCCTGCCTGAGGAGGGGAACATCTCTCAGGTCCACTAGGAGCCTCTTCCAGAGCCCACTCCTGAGTCCTGGCAAAGCCTCTCAGTTGGGCAGGACACTGGTTTGGGCACACACAGCTCTTGCCTTGGTGGCCCAAACAGCCCAGTGCTTCCCGCCACCTGTAGAGATGGTACCAAACCAACCACACTTGAAACCAGTGGAGTTATTCCCAGCCCTAACACAGAGCTGCCCTCACACCATCACCCAGCAGTCCTGCCAACTTCACCCTGACAAGTCAGCCAAAGCAGCAGAAATGGGGATGATCCATCCCAGGGGCCATTTCCTACCCAGCAGGAAGGCTGCAAAAACTCCAGCCCATCAAAGCTGGTGACCACCACTGACGTACCTGGGTATCACAGAACATGGAGCAAGGGGCTGCATCTCACTCTAGGGAGGTGAGGAGGATGCCTGGGGTTAGGGGACAGCATTCCCTGTTCCCCTCTTCCCTTGGGTGGGCCCCCCACACCCAAGCTGCTCCCTCCCTGCTCGCCCAGCCCGACGCTCCTCCCTTTGCCGTTTACACGTGTCACACCAAAATCTTTCTCATTAAGTAGAAATTGAATTTCCTTAATTAAAGCAAAAGAAATCAATTAACCTTATCAGTAAACAGAAGCTCTTCCAAACAGAATTAGGAAAAGACTTCTCTCCCTCTCCCCCCCCACCCAAGCCTTGCCTCAACAGCAGGAGCTGTGCATGGGCTCACCATGGGCTGCAAACAAGCTGGGGGACCACTGTAGAGGAACTGGAGAGGAAAGGAAAGGGATTTCAAAGCAATTAACACCCTCAAGATTTACCAGCAGGTTGACAAGCTCTCAGAGTAGCCATCACTCAAACCTAAGGATTCAATTAATTTTTTTCCCCCCCTCTCCTTCCCTGCTCCCCCCGTAGCTTCGCACTGAGCAGCAGAATGATTCCAGGGAGGGTGGAAGATTTAAAACCAAACAGAGCAGGGTTATTTTAAAGGAGAGATAGATATATATTTAAAAAAACCAATCAGAAACAACAAACCAAAAAGCAGGGTTTCTGCATGTTCCCCAACCAGCAGCATTTGTTCTCTCACCCCTCCCTGCACGCCTCATTGGCACCCAGCAGAACTGCAGCCATTTTCTAGTGACCCCTGGATCTTTGGACGTGCTCGTGTTCTTTTCCATCTTGCAAAACCTTAATCCCAGGCTGGAACCTCGTAGGGGAAGACCTGCCAGTCTGTGATGCTTAGTCCATGCTAATGAATGGGGTGGCCCCAGCAAAGGAACTGGCATTGGCTCTGCCAGACCTGTCCCTGCAGATGAGGGGATGTGAAAAAGGGGAACCTGGGACACACTTTTAACTTGATTAGGACAATTTTGTGGGGGTATTTTTCCATATATCTGGGATAGGTTTTATTTTTAGCCCCCCACGGTGAGTTGAGCCTGTGGGACCTTGTGCTTTACAGCATAACTCTTTGCCAAGGACTAGGTGGGACCAAGGGAAGCTTATCCCTGCTTCCCATGGGCAAGGATGCTCCAGAGGAGAGCTGGCATTCAGGCTGCTGGTGGAAACCTGCAGTCTGAGCATCAGTCCTGCTTCCAACCCAGACAGATGATCTCAGCACTTCACTGCTTCAGGTTGGCTCTTAGGGTGGATGTTTCCACCCAAATCTGTTCTCTACCTCTAAAAGCCTTAGCTCAAGGATTCCTTTAATATCTCAGTCTCTCTATGCAATAAAAACATCACAATAGTAATAGCTCCTGCTGAGCACCCTTAATCTGTAGAGATCCAGGCACTTTAGAAAGGAGCAAAGCAATTATATTGAGGGGACAGAGGAGAAAAGAGCAGGGACATAGGAAAATGTAGGGATTTGCACAAGGAAATTAGCATACACCCCAGTCCCCCAAACCTCCCTCCAAAGTAGAGCTTGTGACCTGGGAAGCAGAGGTACAGGACCCAAAAAGCAGCCAGGCTGCACAGATGAGTCAGTCAGAGTAGGGAGGAAAAGAAGGTAGAGGTGAACCACCCCCAGTTTCACAGCCCCCAGGACAGCAGGGAGTCATCCCCCTCTACCCAGAGCCTCTGATCTTCCTCAGCCCCAACCTCCTCTGGCCCAGTCCCTCACACACACCCCAAGCCACTGCCAGCCAGGGCAGGTCCCCTGAGGACATCCAGCTCACAGAAACCTTCTTTGTCCTCCTACTGAAGGGCCATGTGGCTGCAGAGACCCACAGATATTTGGGGAGTGGGTTAGAAAGCCCTGCCATTGAGGTGAGGAGCCAGAAACCCTCCCTAACTGTCCCAAAATTGCCCTCCACACCACCAGCCACCCTGCTCTGACCTGCACCAATTAAACACCCAGCAGCCTGTTGCTCAAACCCCCTTCAGTATGCAAATAATTAACTAATTACACTGCTGGGTAAACCAGCACTACCCCAGGGAACACACACTCATGGAGGGCAATTACTGAAGAGGAAAACCCAAGGGTTGCCCTCTCCCTGGAGGTGTTGAAGGGCAGGTTGGATGGAGCTTGTGCAGCCTGGGCTGGTGGGAGGTGTCCCTGCTCATAGAGGGAGGTTGGAACCTGAAGATCTTTAATATCCCTTCCAACCTTCACCATTCTATGATTGTATGATTCTCAACACCCACTTTTTGCCAGAGAGGGGACAA
This sequence comes from Chaetura pelagica, assembly GCF_000747805.2. Classification (NCBI taxonomy): domain Eukaryota; kingdom Metazoa; phylum Chordata; class Aves; order Apodiformes; family Apodidae; genus Chaetura; species Chaetura pelagica. Next base: position 1,205,506 of record NW_009954181.1, read on the forward strand.
ATACCCCCTCGTGCTCTATGTCAGGCCAAGACCATCCCCACCACCATCATTTTGAGACTCTGGAAAATCTCTCCTGCCCCAGCCTAAGGAATCAGGTGGGTTCCTGCCAACCCTGAGCCCCAGGCTGAAAGGAGGAGATGAAGATCTCCCCAAGTGACTGGGGTTCCTGCCAACCCTGAGCCCCAGGCTGAAAGGAGGAGATGGAGATCTCCCCAAGTGATTCAGCTTTTTCCATCCACCAGGACACTCAGATCCACCAAGCAAGATGCTCCTCCTGGGACCAGAAGGACCAGCAGACCAGGAAAGCTTGAGAATTAGCAGAGGAGCTTTCCTGCAGGCATCTCACCAGTATGAGGAGCTCCACTTTGGATGCAGGGTCAAACCAAAGTGTGTTTTCTGCAACACAGACAGAAGTAGGGAAGAAAAAGATGCAAATATCTCAGGAATGTGCCTGGCAGCCTTTTTGTGTGAGCCCATTAGAATACAATACAAATGTGTCTAAAAAAGACTCAACAGAATAAATACTCTACTTATAATAGGCCTCAGAGAGAGAAAGAGATTTAATGGCAACATACTCAATGTAAATCAACATAAAAGGTAACTGGGAAGGGAAGAGATACACCAGCTTAGGGATTATAGCACAAAGGTGTAATATTTACTCATGAGATTAAGGCACTTATAGGAAATGAAATATTGTCCTTTTGTAATAATTCAATCCCTTCCTTTTATCCAGGAGGATTGGACATATCAAGCTATTTTAGAGATGCAGACATGAATTCACACCTATTATTAGGAGAGGGATGTGAACCTGGCACCTGCCTCTGTCATGGCTGCTCTTCAAGAGCTCAGGGTTTGCCAGGGGAAACTCAGCTTAGAGCACCCAAAGACTTCAGAGCTGCCAGCACCCACCACCTACACACCCACCCTGGCTCCCCACAGCACCAGAGCTGCCACAATCAGAGATTTTGGACTGCTTGGACAAACCAGAAGATAACTGCTGACCATTTTGGAGGGATCTTTCCTCCCTACAACTCTCTTCCATCCAGCACATCCTGGAGGCTACAGACCTACTGGTCCACCAGCTGCTCTCCTAGGCTATCAGGTTGGAGGATGCCAAGGGCTAAGACTAAGATTGCTCCCCATCCTTGTGGGGTAGGTGAACATCATCACCTCCATCCTCAGTGCCTCAGTTTCCAAATCTGCAGCTTGGGCTTGTTTCCTTGCTGTGCAAAGAGCTGTGGGGCTATACCTTGAAACATGCCTGAGGAATGCAACCTATCATCACTGCACACATGTTATCTCCCAGTTGACTGTAATTTTATTTTTTTTCCAGGCAAAAATAAATTTTAACAACTCAATTTAATTTCTGGGCCAGGCAGAGCTGGCAGGCAATAACAAAAAAAAGACAATCTTCTGATTTCTCAGCTGCAAACCTCTTCCTAAACTAGATACCTCAGCTACTTGCATGGCCCCAATCAGTAAAGCATCTTTAGCACCTCACAATCTTTAATAGACTTGTCCTCTGCAAACCCTTGGTGAGGTAGGAAAGTGTTATTATCTCCTTTAGACAGGCAGGGAACAAGGGCTAGAAATAGTCTGCCCAAGGTGTTGTCTGCCTGCATTGGAGACCTGCCCACAAAGAACTTCAATGAAGCTGGGCACTGCCAGGCAGCTGCTCCAAAGCTGGGCTGCTCCTCCACTGGATTTTGCAGCCTACAGAGAAGCAAAGCAAAAAAAAACAAACCAGAAAAACAAAACTGAAAAAAAAAGACAGGTGGGGGAATGAAATAAAGGAGGGGAAAATAGAAATGAAAACATTGAGTCCGTTAAAACAAGAAGTCTTCACGATCCTTTAAGTCAGAAGCCAGGAAAGACACATCTCCCCCCAGTGCTGTGTCCTAGATGTGCTGGAGAACCTGCTCAGCACAGCTCCTGTCTTGGAGAAATGTCTCTTTTCCTGCATTATTTGTTTTTAATAACCAGCTCCTGATGGAGAAAAGTATGTTGGCATTAAAGTGTCACTGCTGGGGGGAGCGAGCCCAGGTGGGGTAACAGGAGCACCAGGAAAGCTGTTGCTCCAGCAACTGCCTGCATGCAAATCAGCCCCCAGGTAAGAGCTCCCAGGTTAATTCTGGCTGACAAACCCACCACGAGGGCCTCTCCAGATGCCACATCTCTGGTTGTCACCTCCCAGTGCAGCTCACCCTGGGCAGCACATGGCTGTGAAGTGGTTAATGCCATTTGCAGTGCAGGGGGAAGCTGACAGACACAGTTCCACTCTGCTCTTTATTTAATAATAATTACCCGGATAGTAAATGTGACCCTGCTGTTTTGCTCACTTAAAATTTTTTTGTTTCCCCAGCTCTGGCAGTGTCACTTCTCCTGAGGCAGCCTCCCCCACTTGGCAGAGTTAAATTGCATTTGGATTCTATTAAATGGTACTAAATGTCTTCGAAATCAAAGAGCAAATATAATTTAAGTGCCATTTGGGTCTTCCTGCAGGTTCTCAGCTGTTCTCAGCAACCAACCTGCAGAAAGCTGCCTGGTGACAGGGGTGTAGTTTAAAAGGACGTACACAGCCAGTATATACAATACAATTCCCTTCCACAACACGTCCTTTTTGCAAACTCACAATGCACAGTGGTTAGAGCTTAAAACAATACCAGTGCTATAATAAGAAGACAGGAGGAGGAGGAGGAGGAGGGGAGAATGAAGACAACCAGAGCAGCCAGGGCAGGAGAGCTGGTGATGTTGAGATAGGGAGCCAGCCCACGCCAGGGAAAGGGAGGCTGAGAAAAAGTAGGAATCCTGCAAATCTCACCTGGATCCGTGACATAAAATGCAGCCCCAAGATGCAAGACCTAAGAGCACCCACCAGCAGAAAATACCACCCTGGGTTGACCAGCCAAGCTGCAGGACTCAGGGGTGGGAATGTTGCAGCAGGGATGGGAGGCAGAGAAAGCTTCTGGAGAGATCCCAAGGGAAGCAGAGATGGGATGCAAGCAGCCCTCCTGGGGACATCCCAGGGAGATCCCAGGGGAAGCAGTGGTTGGCAGGCAGGGAGGAAAGGGGGGAGAAGCTGCTGCTGGAGCGAGGGAGAAGCTGTAAGCAGAAAGTTAAGGTGATAAAAAGCCTTAAGGTGTTGGTAATGCCTTTCAATTTCAAGGACAGTTTTTAAAGGCAAGGGCTCAATAGAAGCAAAAAACCACTTAATTAAGGTTTTCAGAAACACCAGTTGACCCGAGGCACTCCCAGCAACTAACAACCAGACACGCTTCAAGGCGAAGTGCAGGGCAGAGAGAGGAAGGCTCCTTTAAGGCACCCGATGCTGGGTACCAGGCTGGGAAACATCTCCCTGAGCAACCTCTTGGCACAGCCCAGCCCTCCCTGCTGGCTCCAGCAGAGCCAGGGCTCACCTACAAACGAGGGGAGCTGCAGCTCTGCAGGGTGAGGAGGCAGACACTGCTGCTCCTTAGCTCCCACCAAGGAGAGAAACAGTCCCCAGAGCAGGGCTGAGCCCAAACCATCACATCCCCACCAGAATAAGGAAGAAACACGACTGCATGTGGCCCCTCTCCAGTCCAGTGAGCAACAGAACAAGTCCTTCTGTGCTGGATTCTGGCAAGTGGTTTCTCTCTCCCCCTTCCCCACTGCTGCCGTGTGGCTGATGGACCTTGTTGGCTCCATCGATGTCCATCCCCCACCTCCACCACTTCACCTGACACCCAGGGCATGACTGCAGATGTAAAGGTGCTAAACAGGTGGGTGCATAACATGGAACATATTAAAGCCTCAGCAGCAAAAGCCACGGGGAGGCAAAGCTCATCCAGACCAGGGGCAGAGGTGCAGGAGGGCTTGCTCTTCAGCTTCCTCAGCACGAAGCCACAAATAGTCACTAATTGGATGTTGAGAGAGAAGCAAATTATCACTCAGATCATCTGCACTGACTCAAATAAAAGCTGATCTTCCTGCAACAACCTGCCATGCAGCATTACAGCAGCTGCCTAGAGCCTCACCAGGCAGCAAGTGTTGTGCAGAGATGCCGTAAGGTCAGAGTCCAAGGTTTTGCCCCACCAGGCCACAGCTCCCTCCTCAAGCCCCATAACCATCCCATAAAACCCTTCTGAGCTGCCAGAACTGGTGCCTATTTGCAGCAAGAAGAGCATTTCCACAGAGAAGACACTAGACAAACATCTCAGCAGCTCCAGTGTCCCCTGGTGCATCCGGGAGCAGGCAGGTAACAGTTTTCCAAAAAATACTCCTTGCTGCTGGAGATGGAGCTCTGAGGAAGGTTTTTGCAGTCTGCCTTTAGCTGACAGACTCTCCACCCCCATGAGCTGTTTGCTGTGGGGCTTGGGGGATGCCATGGAGCAAGCAGCACCACTGGGAGGGGTGCAGCCTCTCCCCACAAGCCCCAGCAAAGCAGCCTCAAGGACAGCACTTCCCCTTCCTTGGTGGTTTTTTTCAAGCCTCTGTCTTCACACTTGGAGATACTCAGGTGCTGCTGACCAGCTTGAGAACCAAGCAGGGGCTTCCAAAGGAACCTAAGGCTCAGCAGGGATGGATGCACATCACGGGAGAGCAACCCCAGGGATGCTGCTCTAGCCTGAGGTACCACTCCCAGCAGCAGCATGGGAACAACCTGTAG
>NW_009954181.1:1210208-1211146 GCF_000747805.2 Chaetura pelagica
GAACCACAGACTCCCTTTCAAGCCTGCGTTGCTCCCCCGCAGTGAGAGCAGCCGAGGGTGTTTAAACATTCAACACTGCCTGGCCAGACTGGGCTGTGCTACAGAGCTGCTCAGATCAAAAGATCTTCAGCTCAGAAGATTAGAAGGCTCCGGGGATGGGTAATAGGATGCAGAGCTTTTCACCTCTAGGTGGCTGGCCGGATTTCTAGGTCAGGAAGGAGCAAAAAACCCCATTTCTGCTGCTGCAGCAGAGGAAGCAGATAGCTTGGCTGTCAGCTGTCTGCTGCTGGGGGCCAACCAGCAAAACCCAGCTGGGCTGGCACTGCTTTGTCACCTTCACCAGGAAAACAGGACCTGAGACGGGCTGGAGCCATTGGCCCCACCCCTGGCATGGCCACCTTGGGCATTTCACAGAATCACAGAATCTGAGGGGTTGGAAGGGACCTGGAAAGATCCCCCAGCCCAGCCCCCCTGCCAGAGCAGGGGCACCCAGAGCACATCACACAGGAACGTGGCCAGGGGGGTTGGAATGTCTCCAGAGAAGGAGACTCCACAGCCTCTCTGGGCAGCCTGGCCCAGGGCTCTGGCACTCTCACAGCAAAGAAGTTCTTCCTGACATTCACATGGAACCTCCTGTGCTCCAGTTTGCACCCACTGCCCCTTGTCCTGTCACTGGACATCCCTGCACAAAGCCTGGCTCTGTCCTCCTGACACTGCCCTGAACAGATCTGTGCCCATGGATGAGGTGGCCCCTCAGTCTCCTCTTCTCCAAGCCCAACAGACCCAGCTCCCTCAGCCTTTCTTCAGCAGGGAGATGTTCCACTCCCTTCAGCATCTTTGTGGCTCTGCCCTGGACTCTTTCAAGCAGGTCCCTGCTCTACTTGAACCACAGAAGAGGGAGAATTTGCAGAATAGGGGACATTTAGGAGGGGAAGGTT
>NW_009954181.1:1211355-1218739 GCF_000747805.2 Chaetura pelagica
CTACACGTGGTGCTGATGGAGAGATGCTCCAACCCTCTCCGTGCAGCCAGAAGGTCCCTGGATGCACACATGCCCCTGGGAAGAAGCACAGCACGCTGAATTCCCACCTCACCTCCCTCCCCAAGGATTCACAAGCTCCCAGAATCCTGGGCTGGCAATCTGGCACTTTCTGCTGGTGCTGACTGCACGTTCAGCATTAAAAATACCCCCGACCCCTGCACCCTGGGCGCGCCGGTTCCCGCGGGCGGGCGGTCAAGCTGGGCCCCCAGGTGCTCATTCAGCCCCCTGCCCAGCTGATCTGCAAGGAGAGGTGGACAGCAGATAGAAGGAGCTCTTCAACCCCTTCTCCATGTTTAAGCCCACTGCACGTGGCTCTGGGGAGCCGTTGTGGAGGAAGAAGGTGGAGCTTGCAAGAAACGCACCTTCGCAGCATCGTTGCTGAGCTTGGGGGTGCCTCAAAAACACAGAGGGGAAGAGCAGTGGGAATGTGCCTGGATCCAACAGGCTGGGCTCAGTGGTGTGGGTGAGAGAGGACTTCTAAGTCTCTCATCATCTTGTGGATGCCCCATCTGATGTCAGAAATATGATACCAGAGTTACTACATCCTGTCACAAATGCTCCTGTCCTGCTGAGCTTAAGGCATCATCTCCATTCCCTGGAGCACACAAGGTTGAGACAATTCCTCAGGAGCTGATTAAAGCCAACTATAAAGTTTAAAGGCAGGAACCCAAAGAGGGCTCTCAGTTGGTCCCTCCATTCATATTTCACTCAGATAGGAAGAAGATCCCCTCCTAAAGCTCCATCAAGTGTCACCACATCCAGCTTTTGCCTTCTAAATGTTGGGTGCCCAGTTAAGCAAATCCTCCAGCAGAGAGATGGGTAAGTGACCCTCTTGGGTCACCCGTGTCTCTCTAGTGACCACAGAGGAACCTAGACCACCTACTATGGACTGGACATTCAAGAGGCTAAATCCAGGTGCCATGAAGCTACCCATACATCCCTGGAGAAACCATGTTTGCAAAGAGGTCTTCCAAAATGATGCATTTCTCACTGATGTGATTGCACCTGCTGAATTTGCAAGCCATGATTTACAAGGTGGGGGGGGGATATAAAAAATCCCCAGTTTGACTGGGCCAAGCCTGCTGAGCTGCAGCAGATGGCTTGCTGCAAGAGTGGGGAGGGAGGAGAGAGATCTCGAGGCAGTTACGAAAGGTTGCCTCCTCCTCTTAGTCTGCTCCTTCCCCACCTCCTTCCCCGCACTCCTCCTCTCCGAGACAGAGAGAAATATGCGGGAAATATGCTGGTGAAATCCCACACAAGGCTTGACTTGACTGACTTCTCTAAGTTACTTCACTTCCATCCAATTTATCCTAACTTTGCAAGCAAATTGTGGCCCACTGAGAGCAAACTGGGCCGGCTTGTCAGCGTTCAAATCACGTATGACTTGCCCTGCTGCACCTCAGCAAGGGCTCACCAGCCTCTTCCAGGAGACCTCATGCAGCTCAGCAGAACAAGGTGAAACCAAGTGGCTACAAAGCAGCATGGATTAAACCCAACAGAAATATTTGCACCAAGCTCCGTGAGGTGAAGCTGCCAAGCTTCTCAAGGTTTTTAATTATGCCTGGCAACCTTCCATGGGATTAGGAAAACTCGTGTTTCTACGGCACCTTTCATCCCACCCGTCCCTGAAGTCCAAGCCCTTTGCAGACGTGGGGGGAGCACATGGGATGTGGCCACCTGTGGAGCACAAAACTTCAGCCTGGGATGCAGCAGATGATGCCAACCAGGCTCCATCCTTCTCTGGCACGGCAGGGGCAGCAGTTCCAAACCTGATCTCCTGGCTCGGGGCTTTCTATTGATTTGTTTCTCACGTGGTTTATCTCCCCCTTTAAAATACAAGCTGCTTTGCAGTTTTTCTCTTTGAAAGTTCCTGAGCCTGCTCCCTTTTGGGGGAAAAACCTGCCCCTCATGCCCCAGCTTATTCTCCATACTGCCCTGCCTGCTAATGGCAAGATATTTACACACAGAGGGCAACAACCTTGTGGGCTCAGCAATTCCCACATCTGCCTTCTTCCCTCCCTGCACTGAAGCTCTTCCCAGCCACAAAAGGGAACAAAGAAAAAATATAAGGAAGCCACCCCCCCCCAAACACACCCATCCATGCCCTTTTCTCAAGGTCACCTGCAGTCATTTAACATCTTTTCTGCAGCCAGAGCTTCGTTTTGAAGCGACTGAGCAGCCTTTCCAGGAAGGAAACGGTTTCCTCGACGGTGAAGGAACAGAATTATCCTTTTGGAAAAACGGCGCCTCGTCAAGCTTGACACGTACAACAAAGGCAGCTGTCCTCTGAGACTGACGGAGGCACAGCAGGCGAGACACGTGGAATCCCACCAAACATCATTTGGAGCCATAAAATATTCACCATAAATCGTGCTGCCGCTCGGGACCCGGAATTCAAAGAGCGGAGAAGAAAGCGGAGCTGCGGCGGTGACAGCTCCTGCCCCCAGCTCAACTCCCTCCCAAAGCCCCCAGGTGGGACAGGAGGACCCAATGCTCCAGCAGCCATGATCTACCCCTCCTGCTTCTAATCAGTGTTTCACCAAGAATATTAATATCTTTAACCCCGTTTTACTAGGCAGAGAGAAAGAGAAATAAAAGGTGGTTTAGGGAACAGCTGCCTTTGAGATGTCCCAGTCTGGATCTTTACCCACCAGGCAACACATCCCAGTGATAAGGATGTAAAGCATGAGATGAGGAGGCAGGAGACTTCCACCAAGTCCCAAAGGAAAGAAGCAAGGAAACATCCTCTTATAGGTGGGAAATTGCTGTGTATTTAACTCAAGTGAAGCTGCTTGAGCAGGGAGATTAGATGTGTGTTTGATACCAGGGATGGAGCCAGCTCCCTGCACTGCCTGAGCAGGGCAGATCAGCTCCTCCTCACACAATCACAGAATGGTCAGGGTTGGAAGGGACCTCTGGAGATCATCTAGTCCAAACCCATCTGCTAGAGCAAGATCCCCTAGAGCAGATCCCACAGAATCCAGTGTTTTCCAGTAGTGGAGACTCCACAACCTCCCTGGGCAGCTTGTCCCCTCTCACCACAGGTCAAGTGACCAACCACCCAGTTACCCCTGAGTTCTCTTTCCAATCTGTATTTGGGCAAATACACCCTACACTAGTGACCGGGAGGGACCTCATCCATTACCCACCATATCAATTCCTCACCTGCTCTCTCACTTCCTTCTTGCTTTTTTATTTCTTTGTCCCTCACCAGATGCCCAAATTTTCCACAGAAGGTGAACGCTTCCCATGGAAATTTCACTTTTGATAAAAACCCAAGTTGCTGTCAAAAAAACACTCTTGCCCTGTAAAATTTTCCACCAGCTTTAATAAATGACAATAACACTTGGATCTGAACCACCCCTGGCTTGGTTTTGTTGTTTGCAAACCCTGCTGGAGGCTTGGCCCACCTGTAGTTCAGATTTCATTGCTTTGTTCCTGGCTGTCAAACTTCATCTCCTTTTTTTTTTTTAACCTTAACACCATATGTTTCCTAATGAAAAATGTCTCCATATTCACACCTGAAATCAGAGCCTTGTGTCAGGGCTCTCTCACAGAGCCCTGATGGAATTTCACTCCGAGGCTGCAGGAAAATAAAAAGCAAGTGAAGGGCCTTTAAAGAAGACAGAGAAGACCCTTTTCTTCTCACCTCCTTACAACTGTTCAGGCAGTTGCACTGGGGGTGTGGGGGGGCTCAGCTTTATGGAAAATGCACATTTCAAAAGAAGGAGAAGGAAAGGGCTTGGGCATCACTCCTTGCAGCTGTGAAAGCTGCCCAGGATTGTCCCCTCTGGAGCAGGGAAGGGAAGGTCGGCCAGGCTGCCTTTCCTACACTGAGGAACTCTTTAAGTTGTAAAAAAGATGCCCAAGAGCCTCTTCATCTTGCCTTTTTGGAGGTGACCTTGCTGTTTGAGCAGATTCCCCTGATTTACTGACTCCTCTCTGCTCTTTTTGAAGGGCTTAAAAAAAGCAGGGACCATCATGCAGCTGTGGCAGAGCCCCATGCCTGGGAACACCTCTTGCAGTGGGAACAATGCCCCTTCAGGCATTCTCATCATCAGAGGATCCCTCTGCATCCCTGCTCAGAACACATCAGAAACACTCTTGGCCATGTCATCTCCTCAGCCCCTGCTCCTGCCATGATGCTCCCAAGGCCAGGCTGGTGGGGCTGTCAGCAAGGTTTCCTCTTTACCCTGAGCAACCACTTAATGAGCCAGTGCACGGCGTGTTTAATTAAACTCTGCTTTGCATATTTGTCATTCTGGAGTCTCAGGAAGCTGAGCAGAGCTGGAATGGGCTGGTGTGACACCTCCAGGCATCCCCCCCTGGCATGGGGTGCACCCAGCCCTAGCACCCAACCCCTTCCCAGCATCTCACCCTCACCCCAGCAACACTTGGCAAAGGACAAGGGGGGGTCCAGGGCTGCCCCAGTCCTCTGCCAACAGTGGGGCCACACAGCATTCCCTGCCAGGAATGTACAAGCCCAGGGTTTGACAGGAAACACCATCAAGGTGATCAGGATCTGAACCTCCCATCTCCTCCAAACCCAACGGTTTGCTGAGAAGGAGAAAAAAAAAAAGCAGCTTGACAGCAGCCCTCTGGATGCAAAACAGAAAACCAAGTTGCTGCAGAGGCATTTCGGGAGGTATTTAAGCCCTGGGTGAGGTCCTGCAGGAAACCTTTCTGTTTTGACAAGGAGGATGTGAGGGGTGGGACACGATGATGCTTTTCTCAGGCTGCTTCCCAAGCTGCACCCAGAGGGCACCCAGAGCCCTTCCCACAGCCCCCACGGGGCACAGGGACACGTCACTTCCCACCACCAGCCCACGGGGGCTTCTCACAGGAACCACCACTGCCACGTCAAGGGTGGAGAGAGAACAGGTTGAAAATACATTTTGTTGAAGTGTGGGCAGCAAGACGAGGGAAAAGATTTATTTAAGACGTTTGGAGACATTTTGAGCCTCCTTTCCCCTCCTGCATCCACTCAGCAGCAATTAAGCATTTTCCTCCCCAGCTCATCCTTTGACAAGAAGTCAGGTTGCTTTTGCTGCCTCCCTCTCAACACCTAAAAACATGAAACCTGGGGGGAGACCCAAGTAAAAGCCCAGGGCACCCTCAGTTTGGGTGCAGGGCTCTCCAGCCCGAGCTGCTCTCCTGTCACACTGGAAGAAAGGATGGAGCAGGAGAAAATAAATAAATAAAAATCAAAGAAAGCCTGAAAATTGGATCCATTTATTTTACTTCAACCTTCACCAATAGCTGCTGGTTATTTGCTATGATCTCCTGGCAGTGCTGGGGCTGAGCTGGACCCCCCTTGCAGGCTGCCAACAGCCTCTGCTTACCAAGCAGCTCAGCACTCACTGCAAACCCAGACCCCCCTGTGCCTGAGCCAGACAAACACCCTCCTACAGGGAGCAGAGGGGACCAGGAGAGCCAGGCAACAGGCTGGCTGAGTGCACAGAGGGGTGAATTCTCCTCCCAGGGAGCCAGCAAGGAGAACTCAAGCACCTACTGCTCCCACCTTGCACCCGCTGCTGTAGCTTTGGCAGGTGTTTAGTATTGTCCCCTCAGAAGGACTCTGGCCAAGGAAGAGCTGCTCCTCTGCTGCACATCACAGGGAGGACAACACAGTGCTCAGGTAAAGGGTGCTGCTGCATATGTCAGCTGGCTCGTATCCTTTATTTGCCCAGGATAGTACTTCTTTAGTCAGGGCAGGAGGGGGCACACACAGCAGCTTCTGGTTTATAAGAATATATTGCTCCTTGGGAAGAGCTTTAACTACCTTGCACCATCAACCATGGATGAAGGAGCACTGGAAATGACCTGCTGCACTGCATTTCATAATTAATCTATGATTTCTTGGTCAGCTTTCAACAGCAGGGCAATGCACTTCACTATTTAAGCCACACTCCCAGAGACAGGCAGGACATTTTCAAACCCATTCCCATGCAAACACCCCTCTTGCCGAGCAGAGAAGAGAAATGAGAGGGAACTGGGGTGGGTTCCCTACAGAAACGTGCCCATCACCTCCACCTCTCTGTGCCAAAGGCAGGCAATGCTATTCAGCACAAATAAATTAGATTGGGAGTAATTTGTGCCCCTAGAGCTGTGAGCTCAGGCACCATGGAAGCAAATCCAAGCAGATGAGTTAAGGGGAGCAGAGACAAGGGGCTGCTGGTCAGCTCTGTCTTGGCTTGGTCTTGTTTTGCAAGCAATCCCTCTGCTTCCAAATTAGCATAAGGCTCCTAAAACCAGGGTTTTCCCCTGGTGAGTAGCCAGCTGGGGATGTCCTGTATCTTAAACTAGATGCAAAAAATCCAGGCTGTGCCTCTCCACTGCTGCAAAACCCCCTTGACCACCATTTGCTGCAGCCTTGGAGGGCAGAACTGGCTGCTCCAGCACTGACCCATCACCCTCCTATCCCCACAAAGCAGAGGGCTCCAGAGGGAGCCCTGGGTATCTTCCTAGATTTATGGCCTCTTGATTTATTTGTATTGATTGGTAAAAACTCTTTTTAAAGCAGATTTTTTTAAAAAATATAATAATAATGAAATAAAGAAAGAAAAGACAAAAGCAAAAACAAGCACAATGACTCTCCTGATCCCTGGAGGCCTGGCAGTGATTAGTGCTTAATACATCCACTATTGCTCCATGCAGCTGGGGACCCTCCAGGCACAGTGCAGATCCCCAACCCCCAGTGCACATCCCCCCCCAAGCAAGCCTTGGCTTTATGAAAGCAACCAGCCAGCACAGGACTGCACCACCCACGTCTGCCCAAATGCCAGGGTCCTGCAGTCAGTGGGGCCCTCAAAAGCTCCTAAATTTCCTTGTAGTTCTTCCCCAAAGCTCCATTCTTAAGTTTAAAGCTTCCCAATGATGGCAGCCCTGCTGCAGCTCAGAGTAAGTGGTTGCAATGATTAGTTACCCTGCTTTTAAAAAACTGGACACCACTCCTAGGGTAAATGAGTCCAGCTTCACCTTCCAGCACTGGATCCTGATGCTCTTTGCTGCTAAATTAAAGACCTGCCTATTTTCAGCAACTTGTCCCCCACAGAGAAATATGTAGACTGCAACCAAGTCACCTCTTAACCTGCTTTTGATGAACTAACCAGGCAGAGAAGCTTCCCTGATGCTCCAAGGTGAGACTTACAAGCCTCAATTTACCCACACACCTTGTTTTAAACCTTTCCTCCCATCCTCTTTAGAAAATGATGCATCCCATCCTGTCCATATACTTAACACCACCTCCAAACACTCATTATTCCTCACGTGTTCCCAGACACACTTCTTGCCCAAAGGAATTCCTGGTTCTATAGGAAAGAGT
>NW_009954181.1:1219096-1246681 GCF_000747805.2 Chaetura pelagica
TGGGCTGAGAGGAAATCAGGATTATTATTCCTATTGTCTAGATAAAGGAACCAAAGCAGAGATGGAGTGATTTGCCTAAGGCTGTGCTGAGTTGGAGGAGCTGCCTGTGCCTCTCCATGCCAATGGTTATTTATCAATAAGGTTATCAAGGGATGGAGAACATCAGCTTCTGGATCTGCTGCTCTGAGGATACTCCAGGCACAGAACCAGCCTTGACTGGCCTGACAACAGGATTTCAGAACAGAGGTAGCCAGGCTCCCCAGGATAGGAAGCTGCTCACAGGGTTTTCCATCACAGGGAAGAAAGGAAAGGCCCTGCTTGAGCACCCAGACCAAGGAAAAAGCCAAATTCCCCACCAGACCCAGCCATCATTTGGCACCACTTGGACCAAGGTCCAAACAGGCTCCTCACTCCAAAGGGGTTCAAACCCTTGCCTGACACACACTGAAGGCAGAGGCAGCTCTGCATGCCAAAAGCCTTTGAAAAGCAGGTTGCAAATCTTCCTTTGCCCTTCCACAGTCTTATTTCCCTCACTGGGTTTCCAAAGCTTGGATGGAAAATCCCCTGCAATGCTCCCTGACCACCCTGTCTCCAGCAGAAACACCCATGGGTTTGTTTCCCATCTTCCTGGTCAAGTTTGAAAAGGGCTGTGGGGTGGTTTTTTTTTACCCAATACCCTGGCTCTTCCCCAAAGCTTCCAGTGACCAAGCAGGAGGGAACAGGGTGACAGCCAGTGGAGATGGCATCTCCACCAGCCAGGGGCTGAATTAGTACCAGACATGCAGCTCCTGGCAGGATGTTGCTGATAGCCTGGGAGTTTAACACAACCATCATAAGCACATTTTTCTTCATGCTGCCAAGTACCCGTGGCCAATATGGTTCTCCTCACTTCTTCTGACAGTCCCACTTCTTCTGACAGTCCCACTTCTTCTGACAGTCCCACTTCTTTCTCCTAAGCTGCTGATGAGAAGATGAAGCGAGATCCCAAGAAGCAGCATCCCTTTGCTTACTCCTCTCTGACAAGCTGACATGAAAAGATCCCACTTGCTAAACAGTCACAAACAAAATGGTCCAGCCCACCACATCAAATCTGCACTTTAATTAACTTGGGATTGTTTTCCTACTCCCTGTGTTGCTTTTGTTTTGTTTGGGTTTGGGGTTTTTTTTCGTCTTCTCTTTCTTCTCTCCTGGCATCAAGAACCAAATTGAGATGCAGGTGAGTTCATTTCCATAAACTATCAGTTCCCATCAAATCTATCTAATCCATGCCTCTCTTCAAAATCCCTTCAGCAGAAGATCTTGCTCCCACTCTGCCTTCCCCAGCTGTGTGAGCCTCGCAGAGCAAGCAGAAATACCAGGCGTGGGTGGCACCACAAGTTCCCAGCTCTCTCTAGATGTGAATATCACTGAGCTTACACGTCCTCCCCGTTCCCTCTAAAACATATGGCTTCAATGTATCACCAGTCACTTCCCATCAAGATCAAAGTTTAAATATATCTGTAGACTAGGACAGGAACAGCAGGTGCTGCTCGTGGGTCCGGATTGAGGAACCCAGCTCAGCAGTATGAGGAGGATGAGGTGGGATGGAGAGGGGATGCTCCACAGCTGCAGGGAGAAGCTAAGGATGGTGTTTGGGAAATGGCTTGAACCAGCTGCTGCCCCAGAAACAAGCAACCTTTGGTCCCCATCCTTCCACAGATACTTCCCAAAGATGCCTCCATGCAACCAGGAGCATCCAAAGCAGCACACCAAGCTGGTGCAGGCACATCCCACAGCTAAAAACTCACAGCCCACCATGCTGAGCAGGGCAGAAAGTCAACCAGCCTCAATTTTTCACACTGGTTCTTCTACAAACTCCAGTTTGCTCCCATCCTGCCAGGGAAGGTAATGGCAGTGGGCAGGAGAGGGCAGGGGAGGGAGGAAAGGAGACATTTCAGTTATTAAAGCATCACCTAAATGGATTTATCAGCAGCACCCACAAAGGTATTGGCTGCAGATTGAATGCAGCTCATGGCAAGTGTTTCCCAAAGCTGCTGGGAGCTGGAGGGCTCATCAGAGAATCTTAATTGGCTTCCTCTTAAAAAAAAATAAAAATGTTAAATTGAATGAATAAGTTAAAGCAAAATACTAAACTCCTGGCTGTTCTTCATTATTAATAACAGGAACACAGCAGGACAACATGGCAAAGCAACTTCCTGCAAATGCTCTCCCCCAAAATGGAATGGGGAAGCCAGGGAGCTCCCAAACCCCAGGGATGGGGCTGGGGGACCCTGAGGAAGGGGTGACAAGGAGGACAGACAGGGGGATAAAGCTGGGTCTGCTACAATCTCCATTTTGTTGGAGTTCACAGGCTGCTCTTCCAGACAGGCCTCCTGATGCTCATCTTTCATCTCCTCTTATTATCTTCTCTCTCCAGTACAGGCACAAGCTTGCTCTCAATAACTTGGTTCCTCTCCACTTTGTAGATGGCTTTGCCCTTTCATCAGAGCTTCCAGAGGCTCCAGCAAACATCAGAGTCTCACTTATGGCTGCTCTGGAGAGGGGAACACTGGGAAGGCAAAAGTCACAGCAAGGAGGGGATGCTCAGGCTGCAGTTTTGATCCCCATCTCCTGCCACAGCCTGACATCTCCCAGGCTGTCCCAGGAAGCCCTTGGAGGGTGATGAGCCTCCCTGGGTGATGGATGAACCTCACTGGGTGATGAACCTCATTGGGTGATGGATGAACCTCTCTGAGATCAGCCACTCTGAACACAGGCAATGGACTTCTCATTCAACCAACAGCCAAACTTAAAACAACAACTCCACTTTTCCTCCTTCAAATCAAGTTTCCCTTGCTCCCCAATGTATTTAAATTCCAGCCCAACAAGCTTAGCAAAATGTTCAGTGAACTAAAGCTGCTTTTTCAGACCTTCATGATACTATTTTCTAAGTGACATGGCAAGAACCCCATGGCTGAACTGAAGATCTCTGCCCATACACTGAGATTTAATAAAGAAAACACAAAACAAAACAGACCTGACTCCTTTGACTCATGTTCTTTTTTTTTTTTTTTCCCCTCTCCAAAACTAGATTATTTATATTTTAATTAAAATGAGCACAATGTAACTCCATAGGCAAGTTTGGCCACGGAGTGTTGTCTCAGCTTGGGTTGGAAGATAAACAAGCTCAAATACTCTCCGTGTGGCCCTTTCTCCCAGGATCATGCTCACAATTCATCTTAAACCATTGCAAGATGATACCCATTAGAGGGGAGAGAACGGGTGTTAATGAGATGAAGTGTGAGAATGGGGTGAAAATGAATAAAAGCAGCAGCATGAATAGCACATGAGAGGCAAATGAAATAATTACCCCGCTCACCATTGTTACAACAAGGCAATAAATTTAATGTAATTCCTAAAGGCCAACCAGTTTCCTTTCTTACTTGCTGCTTCTTTTCTTCCTCCTCCTTTTTTTTTTTCCCTTTCCTTTAAGTTCCTTTTTACAGTTTCAGAATTATGTTTTAATTAGCATAACATTTAAATTAGCGAATGGAATCTTAATTAGCTGAGGAAATAGACTTTTGTTGGAGTGGTTGCTAAAACAAATAAATCCTCTTCCTCTTTCAAGAGCCATTTGCTTATGGCACATTTAATAGCCTAGTGTACCATAAACAATTTGAGACAAGGATAAGTAATTAAATTAGAAAACATGTCAGGAGAAGTACCCCAGCCTGGCCTTCTTGGAGCTACAAGAGGATAATGCAAACCCTCCTGCAGCAGGGGAAGGGAAGTTCTTGTTTGCACAACTCCACCTGCTCAATGGTTCAGTTTCCCTGATGGTGCCCCACGGGGGGGTCATCCCAGACCCAGGGCACTCCAGCTGGAAGGAGGCCTCTCAGGGGAACCCAAGGAAAGGGCTGCAGAAAGTTCAGCCAGAAAGGAAAACTCAGAAATGGTGTCTTCTCTTGCAGAGGTGCCTGGTTGGAGGGACAGCCCGTGGTGGTGAAGGTCTAGGTGCAGAGGGGCAGAGTGGGACAGGGGGCACAGGTTGCAATGCCAAGACAAACTCCTACCAGAAGCTTTTTCAGCCCCTGCATTTGAGGGACAGCAGCTAAGACACAAGAGACCCAGGTCAGGCACCACTTTCTTGGTTTGATAGAGCTCTGCTCCTAGCTGGTCCTTCTCTGCTCAGTATAAAACATCTCCCCAGCTTTAGCCACCGACATGCAGGCACGTGCCCTCAGCACTGCTGGATGAAGTGCAGGATGAAGTCCCTGAGCCTCATCTCACCTCTCTTGAAAACTTATGTCATCATGAGAAAAACACCCTCCCCAGGAGGCTCTTCTCCCTCCTCATGAATAAAATGTCTCAAGTCAAGTAGACCAGGCTACAGCATCCATGTTTTGCCTTCCCCCAAATTTAAAACACACTACACTTCCCCCACCCCTAAAAAATCAGGCTCCTTTTGTTAGTATTTAGATACTAAGGCAGAGAACATTCAAGAGACACAGGGCCAACACCTGACCATGAGCCCCCAGCAGGGCTTCCCTTGGAGGACACACTTCAAGGTCCTCACCAGCACAGGCTCACAGTGTGAGCCAGTCTGCACCAGACACTTCATAAACTAGCTAAATCCAAGGATGCAACCCAAGTAACAGTGTTCCATCTCCTGCACTCCCAGCTCTTCAAGAGGAGCAGTGCTATTCTTCTTCAACAGCAAGACCCAGGGGGATCTACTCATGTCTTCCTCTGCCTGGCAGAGGATGGGGAAACCATTGCACCCAAAGCACCTTCCAGCAAACCAGCAGAGTCCTGGGTGGCCCTGCTCCTGGGAATGTCCCTCATTGGCATCCTTCTCCCACCCCATCTCCAAACACAAGCCCAGCAGCTGAAGACAGAGCGTTTCCAGCAGCAGGGCCGCTCCATCCCGCTCTGGCCAGGCAACTGCAGAGAGCAATAAAAGTTTAATGGCTCCCAGCAGGTCAATTCAGAAAGAATGAAAATGCTATAAATCCAGCACAGTGCTTATGTGGAGCTTAAAAACAAACTGCTCCAATCACACTTAGCAAAGTCGTCCAGTCTTCACAGAAGACAGGGATGAAAAGGGAAGATTTAACCTTAGCCATGCCTTGGGCAGCATGCAGATTGGGTAGGAAAAAAAGAGTTTGGGCTCACTGGGAAGATTCTCTTGGCTTTGCTTTTATTTAGTGTGTTGGAAACCCATGGATGTGCATCACTCACACAAGGGTTCACACTCAAAAACATCACCAGGACTCACCAAAGGGAAAGATGGAAAATCGTCAGGGATCAGGCAAAACACACCTCCTTGGTTTTTTTTTCCAGGCAAAATAGACCCTATTAAAAACTTCACTACATGAAAATCTCTCCATGCAAACCTATGCCAATCCCACTGCCTCTTTTCTCTTCTCAGTGCATGATAATAGCCAAGGATTTTCAGTAACAGCCTTTCAAGGAAGATGCTCTATTACAGCTCTAACTCATTCCCGGACGCCTCTCTCTCTCTCCATCTTATCTCTCTCTCTTCCCTGCTTCACTAAACAGCTGCAGACTATGGTGCCAGCTTCTTGGGAGGATGGGAAAAGCAAAACCCCTTCTATAATCACCATTTCTCACAGCAAAAACACCTTCAGAGCTGTGTCTCTGCAAACAAAGCAAAGTTGCCCCACAGACCTCTCTGTCTCGTGTCCACTTTTGTGTTCCTAACGCATGGGATGTAGGTGGCTACAAATAACAATCAATCCCTGATCTCTGGTGGGGGAAAAAGTCAACTGGTAGAGGTGAAAAGCTGCTTTTTCCACCCACGTTCTCCTGCCCCAGTAGCAGTGGTGGTGCTCAAGGCTCACAAGTTATTTCTCACTCCTTGGCAAGCTGCTCTGTCCTCAGCAGAATGAGGTGGCAAGGGAGCAGCTTTTCACAGGTACATCCAGACCTCCTCCCCTGACCTCCAGGTGGCTGCAGACCCTCCAGAGGGCTTGGAAAACTCATGCCACACAACCCAGCACCCATCCCAAGCCAGCTGAATCCTTCACTAGGCATAAATTATCCAGGGAATTCAGACTCCTTCCCATTTGCTCATAACCTAATACCCATTTTCTCTTTCCTATGCATCTCTCAGCAGTGCCCACAGCAAAGTCCAGCCAACTCCCATGAAAAACCTGCTCTACCTCAGTGGAGGGTTGATAAATCGAGTGATTTTTCTTTCCAATCTGCAAAATTTTCTTAAATATAGAGAGTGCTTTGGTACTGCTGGGATAAGAACATCCAGACTTAGAACAGACTACCCTCCAGTATCTCCCACCCACAGCTTCTCCTTGGAAACCTGAGCACCCAGAGACCTGGAGTGCTTCATTTTTAATAAAAAACCCTGTTTAATATTTTGACCCACTACTTCAAAAGCCCAGGAAGCTCCTGAGGTACCGTGCACATCATCACAACTTTGCACTACACCAACATCCCTCTGCCAAAGAGCAGAGATTAATGGTTCATATGACAGTGATTAATTACCAAAATTGTGTCTTCACTGCAGTCATAGAAGCTGAGCTGGCTCAAAACAAGCTATGCCCTCATCCCAAGGAACTCTTCCCTTAGATATATCCAGAAAAAAAAAAAACACCCCAAAAAACCCAACCAACCAGGAAAAGACCCTCCCTTCTGGTAAAACACCAAGTGGTACTCAAATCACCAGTAATTTCTCCTTGGGATGCTCCCAGCCCTCCTCTGTTTTTTTGTTTGTTTTTGTTCTGGGGGGGGGGGGGGGGCAAAGGATGCTCAGGGCACAAGAGGGGATGCAGAAACCCTCTGGATGTAAGAGGTTTTGCAGAAACCCTCTGGATATAAGATGGGATGCAGAAACTCTCTGGGTGTAAGATGGGATGCAGAAACCCTTTGGATGCTGATACTCAGGAGACAAGATGGGATGCAGAAACTCTCTAGATATAAGATGGAATGCAGAAACCCTCTGGATGTAAGATGGGATGCAGAAACCCTCTGGATGTAAGATGGGATGCAGAAACTCTCTAGATATAAGATGGGATGCAGAAACCCTCTGGATGTAAGATGGGATGCAGAAACCCTCTGAATGTAAGATGGGATGCAGAAACCCTCTGGATGTAAGATGGGATGCAGAAACCCTCTGGATGCTGCCACGGATCAAAACCCTGCCCGACACCTTCATTTCTTTCGTATCATCAAACCAGCTCAGCTATTAATTTCATTTTTGAATGAGTGCAACAACCTGAGAGCCCAGACACCAAAATAAAGGCCCAGGCTCCCCCTCTGAGCTATGACTTCAGCAATATTTGGAGCCTTCCAAGAACAAGCAGACCCACCACGCGTTGATGGCGCAGCCCAGGGACAGATGACTTTGGGGAAATCACTGCAGCAAGAGCTGAATGATGATGGATGGTGAAGGAAAAGGGGGGAAAAGGAAGGAAAAGAAAAAACCCAGCCATCTGCAGAAGCAGGGGGACAATTTGCCAACTTGAGTAGAGTCACACCTCCTTGCTCCAGTGACAAATCTGCTCCATTAGGCCCATAAACCACACTTGGCCATCACTGCTCTGCAAGGGACGGGCTGGCGCTCAGGAATGGGCCTCTCAAGGCAAACACGTGCCCAAAACACTTTCCAAAATGCCTCATAACTAAAAAAAACCAAACATCTGACTGCAGTCAAACCTGAACTCAGGCCTTTGTGTTTCTCCCACCCATTAAAAAAAAAAAAAAATAATTTAAAAATCCTGATAAAATCCCTCAGCTGCACCAACACTTCTGGGCTCCCCTTTAGTGCTCAGCACAGGGTTTTCTTTAATGTGCTGCATTTGCTTTATGCAAAGCAAAGGGCTGACTCAGAGCTGATGGAAGTCAGGACTCCTCTCTGACTACCCATCTTCAGACAAGTGATTTCTCTCCCTGTACCTAACTTCCAGCTGCAGCCTGAGAAATATCAATACACGTTAATTTAATCAAGAAACATGATCCTGCCTTGCTGGGCCAAACTCTGCTTTGTTTCCACTGTGGCTTTGGCAGGAGCTGCTGCCACCCTGAGCCACCCAGGGGGTCTTCTCCAAGTCTCCAAGTCCCCCCCTCCTTGTGCACACCTTCTCAACAAAGCAGAATTCATAGAATCATAGAAGGGTTTGGGTTGGAAGGGACCTTCAAGATCATCCAGATCCAAACCCCGGCATGGGCAGGGACACCTCCCACCAGCCCAGGCTGCTCCAAGCCCCATCCAACCTGCCCTTCAACACTGCCAGGGATGGGGCAGCCACAGCTTCCCTGGGCAACCTGGGCCAGGCTCTCACCACCCTCATAGTGAAGAATTTCCTCCACAGTGAAGAATTAGGATGTTAACCCAGCCAGGATTAACACACCTTGAGATCCACTGATGGCAAGATGCTGCAGGGGAGGGAAAACACCATTCCCTTGGACACAAACACTGACATCCTATCTTAATCCTCGACCACAACAGGAGCTTTACCTTGGGATCTCACCCCGTGCTCTTACAGCCCTCCAGATGGTTTTGATGGGGAAGAAACATTCATTGTGATCCCCCTGACGCTGAGCTGACATCTCAGCGGCTGCAGGAACATCACAGAGAAAATCAGTTCCCCACCAGAGTGTTTGCACAGCACAGGGGAACTCGTGAACTGAAGCAGAAAATCCTCCACGACTGCACTAGACTCATAATTGCCCAAACTCCGGGTGGGAGCCAAAAAAAATAAATAAAACCCCACACAAAGTGTTGCTGGGCTTTGAAACCCTCCTTGCTCTGAGCCCCGGAGAGAGGTGTCCAGCTACAAATTAAATGCCAGCAGAGCCATCTCACTCAGCCCAGGCACCCCACAGACAGCAGAGATGAGCTTGCTCCAGCTCTTCAGTGCTTGCTCCTCTCCAGGCCCCTCCCTGCATCCATCCTGTGCTCTCCTCCTACCCCTACCACCCTTTCCTTCACCTCCTGGCTTTTGAATCTTCCCCTTTCCCACAGGCTCTGCATCCCTCTCTCCAAGATGTCTTTGCACTGGCCAGACAAGCAGAGGCTCTCACAGCCTCTCAGGAGGTGCTGCAGGATGCTCCTTACTCTGGGCTAAGTCTGGATCACAGAAGCACAGGTTGGCTGGGGTTGGAAGGGACCTCTGGAGATCATCCAGTCCAATCCCCAACCAGAGCAGGATCCCCTAGAGCAGATCCCACAGGAACATGTCCAGGTTTGAATGTCCCCAGGGATGGAGACTCCACAGCCTCCCTGGGCAGCCTGTCCCAGGGCTCTGCCACCCTCAGAGTCCAGAAGGATTTTCTCCTATTCAGGTCAAACCTCCTGTGCTCCAGTTTGTGCCCGTTGCCCCTTGTCCTGTCACTGGGCACCACTGGGAAGAGTCTGGCCCATCCTCCTGCCACCCCCTGGAGATATTGATCAGCTCTGATCAGAACTCCCCTCAGCCTCCTTCTCTCCAGCTGAGCAGCCCCAGCTCTCCCAGCCTTCCCAACCCAGCATCCTGCTTCCCACTGTGTAGCCCAGTTTGGGTTGGAAGGAGGGGCTGCCACCCCCCGTGCAGACCTCGGAGAAGAAATATCACTGCATCACATCCCAAACAGGCAGAGAGCCTGGCCGTGAGCTGGAGAGGTGGGATAAGCTCCCAGTGGAGCCCAGCAGAAGGGGAGAGGCTGGGATGGGTGAGCTGGGATAAGCTCCCAGTGGAGCCCAGCAGAAGGGGAAAGGCTGGGATGGGTGAGCTGGGATAAGCTCCCAGTGGAGCCCAGCAGAAGGGGAAAGGCTGGGATGGGTGAGCTGGGATAAGCTCCCAGTGGAGCCCAGCAGAAGGGGAAAGGCTGGGATGGGTGAGCTGGGATAAGCTCCCAGTGGAGCCCAGCAGAAGGGGAAAGGCTGGGATGGGTGAGCTGGGATAAGCTCCCAGTGGAGCCCAGCAGAAGGGGAGAGGCTGGGCTGGGTGTGGAGGAGCAGGCAGTCACAGCAGCCTGACCTTCAATCACTGCAGGGCAGCAAAACCAAAGAGCTCTCTGCAGCCTTTCAAAGAACAACATCATCTCTTGTTATTACCATCCTGAGCAGCCTGGCTCAGCTGGAGAGTCCCCAGGACCCTGCCTGATGCTTTCTGCCCCATGCTGGCCCAGCTTCCCACCATGGTCTCACTGACCACCACCTGCCCCTGGCCAGGAAAGGTCTTCTGTGGGTGCAGCTAATGAGGCTGCTCATCCACTGATGTTCCTTGGCAAAACACTGCTGAGTTTTAGCTCCATGACACCATTAGAGAGTCCTCCCCCAAACGTTCATTATCATTCTGGTCTCTGGGCATGGGTGCAGCTAATGAGGCTGCTCATCTACTGATGTTCCTTGGCAAAACACTGCTGAGCTTTAGCTCCATGACACCATCAGAGAGTCCTCCACCAAACGTTCATTATCATTCTGGTCTCTGGGCAGAGCTGGATGACTTTGGTTTCCCCTCCTCCACACACTGGATGGTTTTCCCCTCTGCATCAGGGAGGCTGGAGCTGGTCCCTCCTGCCAGCTGATGCCAGCACAGATGATGGCACAAATTCCACAAAAGGGGAAAAATAATAATATCTAGGACCAAAGGACTTGGCACAGTGGTGGGAGCCACATTCTCTCCTTCACATGGGAGATTAATGAAGACTTTTTATGGGCTCTCCAAGGCATGGGACAGCTAGATGCTTTGCTGGCTGAGAAACCCTGGCTGGCTGCAGATGAAGGGAGGAGACAAGAACACCACTTGAAAAGGCATCAGTTAAAAGGCACTATTTGGGTTAAGTGCAGCTCATCTCCAGCCAAGAGCTCCTGTTTGAGCCAAGCTCTCCCAAGGTGTCCACCTGCTGGGAAACCTTCTCAGCCAATTGTTTGTTGTCATAAAAAAGCCATCAGAAATGACACTAACTCCTAGTGCTTTCCCAACTACAATAACTCAGTCACAACTCTTCTGGAAAACAAATGTGCCCTTGTTCCTGGGAGATGCTTTCCCCTCTGAGAAGACCTGAGGCCTGGAGGACTCCAGACTCAAATGTACAGCTCTGAACACTGCAGTCCCCTTGGTGAGGGACCATCCCACTGCCTGGTAGTCAGGTATTTGTACTAAGGAGGCCAAATCCTCCACCTTGGGGTCCTCTATCTGCCACTACAGCCCGAACGAAGACTAATGATGAAGGTCCCACCCCTCCACAGCACACAAGAGCATCTTCTCCTTGAAGAGCAATGATAGGAAGATGCAGACAAGGCAGGGAAATACCATTTAAAAACCTCAGCTTCCTCAGCAAGCAAAGCTCAACTGATGATAAAGAAAACAGCAGAGCAGGCAAATTTAGGGAGGCTGGATTATGGGAGACCAGTGCTTCCCAGGTTCTCCACAGAAGAAGTACAGTCAGGGGTCTGCAGTGAGCTGTTCCAATGAGAAGCAATAATTGAATTTGTTTTCATTTAATTTGAAGGGCCTTTAATTAAAAGCCAAGCCTGTGTGTGCAGGGAGATAAAGCTGAGCACGTGGAGACCAGGGGTAATTTGGGTGCTGAATGCAGTAATTAATTGTCAACGTGGAGGTCAGGAGATGGGCTCTATCTCCCTGCAATCAGCACGCCACGCTGGCCAGCCCAATGGAATGGACTCACAAGCACCAGAAATGCTTAAGTGATTTTTGAAGCCTTAATAGCAATTATAGAGCAGCGTGGAGGTTAATTTGCAGAGTTCATTAATCAGAGAAATAAACACGTCAGCGATGGCCACAGCGAAGGGAAGCAGAGGAGCTGCCTCTGCCATGGAGAAGGGCAACCTTGGTGAGGGGGCAGGTGACAACTTTTGCATCCTCAACCCAGGGGGAACCTGGCTTTTCACACCCAAGTACTAGCTGTAAAACCTTTGGCCACTCACCCCGGGGCTCCTGCTGGCCAGAGCTAAATATTTGAGGGTGGTTGCCCAGGGAAGCTGTGGCTGCCCCATCCCTGGCAGTGTTGAAGGGCAGGTTGGATGGGGCTTGGAGCAGCCTGGGCTGGTGGGAGGTGTCCCTGCCCATGCAGGGGGGTGGATCTAGATAATCTTTAAGCTTTAATCTCAAACCATTCAATGATTCTATGATCCCTCAGCTCCACAAGCCATTAACCAGATAACTCAACCACATTGCTCTCCAGCTGGGAACTCCAGTTCTCCCAGTCATCTTATTGCTCTGCAATCTCAGGTCCTCCTGGAATATTATTATCAGCAAGCCCTGGAGCTACATCTATCACCCTCAAACAGTGAACTCACCCCACAGGAGCCCAAGAAGTTTAAACCTCCTAGGACCATCCTTCCTGAAGCTTGAGAGAAAGAGAAGGAGCTTTAACTCAACCCTTTTGATGATAAGCAAGGACACCGAGGGTCTCCCAAGGGACTACACTTAAAAATAAAGAAAATGGCTGGAATCCTATTAGATATTAGCAAAGTTAACAGGACCTAGGTGGCCCCTTCCCAGGCTGGCAGCTCCTCTTGTACCTGCTGCTGGGGCACCCATGGGGATGCACACTCATGGAAAGGAGATTCAGGGAGAAGAGCACTAGTAGCTGCTTCTAGGGCTGGTAATTGCTCCCTGGAGAAAAGCTGTCCATTGCACTGATTTTTATTTTGGGTTTTTTCCCCCCTCCTTCCTTCCCCACAGCCTATTTCAAGAACTAGTT
The DNA here is from genome assembly GCF_000747805.2 of Chaetura pelagica. Lineage (NCBI taxonomy): Eukaryota > Metazoa > Chordata > Aves > Apodiformes > Apodidae > Chaetura > Chaetura pelagica. The sequence goes on from NW_009954181.1 coordinate 1,231,766, forward strand.
TCTGAGGGTTTTTTTTTTAAGTCAGGGATGTGTTTGTATAGAAGAGCTGTGTGCCCTAGGCCAGTGGTCAGCCCGACCCCAGCACAGACAGGTCTTGTCTCCGTGATCTTCTCTCTGTCCTACTGCAATTAGCAGTACCCAATTAGTCCAGCCATTGCCTTGAGTCCTCTGCCACTTCAGGCACAATTATCCTTGGGATCTCCACATGGGAATGAGTTTTACAAACCTCAGGAATCTTTTTTTTGTGATGTTATTCAAAACATTGAAGAGCATCGATGACATTAAGCACAGAACAGCACTGAGATGGTACAGAATAACCCCACACTGTGGTACAGGCTGGGAAGGGATCAGCTCAGCAAGAGAGCTGCTGAGAAGGTCCTGGGGGTTGCAGTGCACCTCAGGGTGAAGAACATGAGCCACCACTATGAAAAAGTCAAAAGAAACCAGCCTACAACAGCAGGATCATGGCCAGCAGATCCAAGGAAGCCACCATTGCCTTCTAACTGGCCTCAGAGGGAAATCAACAACCATCACACAAACGTGTGGCTGTGGTCATCTTCTGCCCTTCCTCTACCCTCTTTCCAGGAGTTGTGTAACATTACCAGCTTCAGGCATCTCCTCCATGCCCATCTCCTCCTCTCCCCCACCTCCACTAAGCTCCAAGCCTGGGGACTCGCTCAGGATCAGCGTTAAGTTTTCTGCCTGCTAGAACTCTGCTTAATTAAACATTTTAATTAAAATCTACAAGACTGATTGCTCCTGTCAGCCTCTGAAGGGAAGGCTAATCAAGTCCCTTTTATCCAGTCCAACAAGCGGCCCAAGGATGTGCTGCTGGGCACCAGTCTTGGGTGGCAGCAGGACAAAGTGCCCATAAGGAGCCAGGTCCCTTCCTGCACCAAGAAGCCTCAGCCTGGCATGGGCACCAAACCTGGACACTTGGGAGCTTGGGCACGGAGACAAAGAGGATGCAAACCCACTGAATCTCTCTTCAACAGATTTAAACCTTTGCAAAGACCTTCAAGAAACTCCTTTCCCACCACAGGTAACCCCTGTTAGCATCAGGGCTGGTGACACAGCCCAAGCCCACCTCACACCATCTCCATCCATCCTCCCTCTTCCTCCAAACCCCCTTCCCTGCTGCCTCCTCCTGCTCCCTGCCCAAGTGCCACAGGGGATGCAATGACAAGGAGCATCCCCTTAGTGCTCCCCCTGATTGCAAGTGAAGTGTTTGAGCAGGGTTTCAAAACATTTTCTCCCTGGGGCCCCTTCAAGAACCAACAAAGTGGGTTTTTTTGTTGGTGGAGTAAAAAATTCATCAAAATAAAATAAAATCAGGAGCAGAAATGCACACATCTCCATTTGAGTAAGTGGGGAGAGAACACACTCTGAAACTTTTTGATCAGAGCCTCAAACCCTGACAGAGAAAATGTATTCATAATTTATTAAAAAAAATAATTATCATTTATTTTTAAATTCACCAGACTCTTTTTTTTCCCCTTTCTTTCTTTCTTTTTCCCTACCCCCCTTTAGACAAACAAGATTTTCTGCAATTCCCTAGAAGGGCAACCAACTGCACAACATTGCTGAAGGCTCCTCTCTGCTTCCAGAGGCTGGGAACACAAAAAGATGCAACACGGGTGGCCAGAAACCCCCCCCCAGACTCCATCCCCAGGAGCTTGACAGACCCCCCCAAGCTGTGCCTCATCCCACACTGATCCCTGGCTCTGCCAGGTGAAAAAAAAGCAGCCAGGGCAGAAAGCTGCAGCTCTGAACCCTCCTGCTGTCCTCTCCATCCAAGAAGATTATGAGGTTTACTGCTGCTTCTCCATTATCCTAAATAAAGCAGCCTTTCAAAATTGCTTCAGACATATTACATCATGTATTTTTTACACTTCCAGAGACACTGGTTATAATATCTTTTTAACAACACTGGGCAGAATCTATTTTCTTCTTCCACTGAGCTGAAAAATACTGTTTTCTCAAGGAAGAAGAAAAAGGAGGAGGGAAAAAAAAGCTATTGATTTTGTTTAGGGTCAGAATAAAATATCATTGGAGTGGGTGTTGAAAATCCTCAGCCACGAATTATTTCCAAAGTGACAGTTTAGGCTGTGAAGATTTTTCTTGTGAAATAAAACAAAACAAATGAAACATTGTGTTCTTCCTCTCTAGGTGTACCTTTGAGGTTTCCACCAGCTCCAGCTGGTTCCTGCTGGGTTTATTTCGTGTTTCAATCTTGTTCCCTTCCCATTCCTGTCCCTGCTGGAGCTGAGGCACAGGCAGGACCAAGCCCTGCTGCCCACCTGGCATCACACCATGGCATGGGGCAGAGGGAAATGCTCCAGGTGGGATCTGGAGGCACCTAAAGTCCCCAAACCACTGGTATAAAGAGAAGTCACCCCCTTCAAATCCCAAGGGATCACAGAATCCCTCTCTGACTTGATTTCTTACACTCCAGTCTTCAGCTTGGAGGAAAAAGATGTTGTTGGCTCCCAAGCCTGCCCCTCTGCCAGGCAGAAGGGAGGGTGGCACCCAGCACCCACACTGCAGCAACCCCCCCAGCCCCAACTGCCACCTCTCATGCTGCTTTTGAAGGCAAAATCCCCGTGGGACCCCCTGGCCCTGCAGCTCTCAGCAAGGTTTCACTTCTCCAAAGAGTCAGAAAATTAACTCCCATTTATATGCACAATCCACTTGCCTCTAATCTATCCACCTATCTCTGCTCTTCGGCTGGTACAAGAGATGAGTATTGGCTTTAAATACAATCATTTCTTTATAAATAAAGAACAGGCAACACTTTTGAAAGGGAAACCAGATGTCTGCCTCCCTCTTCTGTGCTTTCTGCTCCTCGGCATTGTGTGAAGGAGATAGAAACACCCCAACAGAATGAGGAGAGCAGCAGGTCCCTGCCTTCCCCCTCTCCCTTTTATTTTCTTTATTTAGATTTATGCAAATGCCAAAAGAGGTCACCCATCCATATGCTCTCAATGCCCTTCACCTAACTTTAAAATGCATCAGAAGAACACCCTCTGTACCACAGTGGAATTCAGTGCCACACAGCACCAGGAAAGGCAGGTAACAGCAAAGCCAAAATCCTCCCCTGCTGCAGACACAGACTCTCCCTCCCTGGCAAGCACCCACTTGCACACACACACATTTTAGCTCCCATCAGCTCCTTCCCTTCCTCATCACCTTCTGTTCATGGAAGCTGCAGCCTTTTTGCCCGCACATCTGCTCCTTGGCTCAACATCTGTCCCCTACCAAGCACTGCACACTGCCCATCTGCTGCTTTGGGCAAAGCACCAGCCAGGAGCTGCTCCTGGCACAACCTGTCCTCACGGCTGCCAGAGGGACCTTCCAAACCCTGCCACTGGATTGGGAGCCCTTGCTCTTCCCCATCCCTCTGAGCATCCAAGCATGGTGGACTTTGCAACCTCCCAGCTCCATGGAGCCAGCAGCAGGTAGAAAAAAGAAAAGTGCTGCAAGAAAAAAAACAAAACACCCTAAAGTCTGAGCTTCTGGGACTGCCAAACTGCTCTCATGGTGCTACCACGTTCCAAGCAGCTCAAGGTGTCCCCAGACACACAGAGGCTGTTGTTACACCAAACGATGGTCTGGACCACATTCCTGCACCACCCATCAACATGACCACACTTGAGCCACCAGCCAGCCTGATATCCAGCAGCATTTTGGACAGGAAAGACCTGCCCACGATTCCACCTGCCTCGAGAAGGTGAATTTTTAACTCCTGAACCTCCTGGAGCCAACCCTGCACCTGGAGCAGAGCTCCTGGCTGCCAACTCCTGCCTTCAAGATGCCACAGGATTTCTCCACAGCAACTCTTCACGGTTCCCGGCCATTGCTCCCTTGGGAACACGCATGGAGAGTGAACTAATGAGTCTATTAGACTTAATTAAGCTAATGTGAAATTATTTACTTAATCTGGAAAGATCTTACGATGGGGAGAACTCCCCATGGAAAGGAGCCTGCAGCTGGCAGAGTCTGGCCAGGAGCTCGGCAGCAACCAGTTGCTAAGCTGCAAAATCCAGCTGGCAAATCCAAGTCTGGGGAGCTGGGGAGGGAAAGTTTTCACAAGTGGTTGGTCCCTCTCGTCCTGCAGCACCCACACCCAGGAGCAGCAGCAGGAGTGAAGAGGGAGCAGACAGAGAAAAGGCTGCCCAAAGGAAGGGGGATTTTGCCTTGGGGATTTTCCTGCCTTGCTCTATTCCCCCCCCCCTCCCTTCATGTAAAAAAGCTTAATGCTTGCTTGGAATCCTTAATACGACTGAGTTCTTTTTGCCACTTACTTTGTTTTGTCATGCACCACATACAATTACACAGCTCTAATCCTCAAATCCTCCCCAGACACCAGCACACGTGCCAAGACTCCCCTCCCTGCAGCCGCCGCATTAGAGGCCTTTGGAGACTGGATCTCACCAGGGAACAACAGGATGCCCTTGGATCACCCACAGCCACCATGCTCTGGGCCTGGAAAATCCCTGTTCCCAAGGAATTGCACTTGCCCTGCAGGGAGAAGGGGGGTTTATCAAGCCCCAGCATCACAGGGATTAAGCCCAGGAGAAGGAGCCTCCCTCCCTCCCTCCAGCCTGGCTGCAAGAAGCTCAGCTCAGCATCTCCCAGACAGAAATCACATTTTGCAAATCTCCCGCAGTGAATCAACTCACCAGTCAGGTATTAGCTCAGCAAAAACTGGCAGGCAAATGATCTAATTAATAATCAGCACTATCAGTGGGTTCTGCTTTGCTCAGGCAGCCAAAGAGGCGAGAGCTTCTCAGCAGACGGGAGGCACAACGAGCCTGGGAGCAAGACGGAGTTGGGAGCAGTGCCCTGCTCACAAGTCACCTCATGAGGCCACCTGCAAGGGGACACCAAAGGCTTGGAGGCCCCTTATGATATCCAGGCAGGCAGTGGATCCCCAAGGACCAGCAGAGCTGTCTCAGATGGTTCCTCATCCAAAGTTCTTCTGCCAAACGCAGGGGAAGCAGAGCTAGAGGCTACCCCAAAACACAGCACTTGCAGGCTTCTGCCTGTGCCCACCAGCTCCTCACCCAAGCCCTGCAGGGTACCAAGGTCCTTCTCACACCCACAGAAGGGCAAGAGTTTGCCCAGATGCACAAGGTTCCACCACAGCCTCAGAGCTGCTCCAGCCCTCGCTTAGGAAAAGAAGAAGGAACTAAGAGAGACATCAATTCCCAGAGCTCAGCGCCAACATCCGACCTTCTCCTTTCAAAGTGTAATTTATTCAAGCTGCTTTATTCTTGCAGAGCCCAGCACAGACAGGGAGATTATTGGAGAGGTCACAGCTGGAGCAGGAACAATAATCATAAAAAATAGTTAAGTCAGGAGAGTATCTTGAGCAAGTTCATCATGCAACAGGAGATGCCTTTTTCTTGGAGCCAAGGGGTTTAAAAGCAAATAAAGAAGAGCTGGACTTGACAGGGTGGACCCTGTACAAGTTAAAATAGAAGTGGTATTAAAATTTGGGGGAGTGGTGGGGATGGAGGGGGGGGCTTCACACCCCTGCTGTTTGTGAACCCAACCAAGCATATGGTGAGGAAAGGGTGTATGTATATTAGATTTTAATTAAGCAGTGTTAATTATAATCTATGAGATGTGCTTATTGCTTATCTGATAATTATGAGAAAGCCAATTTGGCTGCTGGCTTGTGACTAATTAAGTGGAATTAGTAATGATAATTATAGATTTAATTTTTGTTTGCCTTTGTTGGCCAATGGGGGGGAAAGAGGCTTTGAGGGTTGGGTGAGGAAGGGATGAAAAAAGTCATGGGAAAAGGTCACCAAGCCAGGGATTTGGCCCTAAGGACAAGGACCCATCTAAGATAATCCTGGAGAAAGTGGATTTGAGGTGGAAAACAACTACTTGGGGTTAAAAGAGAAAGTTTTGGGGGTGCTGCTTGATGCCAACCAACTTCTGCTAAAAGGCTGCAGTTTGGTGGAGAGATTGGGCTGTTTTTTTGCCAGCCCATTGCACAGGCTGCCAGCAGCTTGGAAGAAAAAACCTGGAAATTTGGGCAATTCAGGGAGTTTAGCTTTTCCAGTCAAGCGAGGAAAATTCCCTAGGGAAATGTTTCCTCCCACACCCACCATGACCTCAACTCCTGCTCACAACCCGCCAGCAAGAAAAAGGTGATTTTTGAACACTCCTGGACCCATTTTTTTTTCCCCAGTGTCATTGATAGGCTATAAAATTAATATAAAACACTGCAAAAACTGCCCAAACTCTGGGAATCTTTCTCAACACGTCCCCAGGTTGCTACAGCTGCAAGTCTGCTTGAAACAAGCATCTTCCTCCCCCTTCAAGGATGCACTGTACTCACAGGCTTCCAAAGTGGCCCAAAAGATTGTAAGATAGCAAAGCTTTTGTAAGAGGCAAAGGAGAAAAACACAATGAGGGGGGGAATAAATCTATGGCAGCTGGATTTTTTAAAAAGGCCCAGAAAAACTCACAGCTGCCCAGCAGCACGTGCAGCTATGCAAGCTAAGCTAATGCTAATTAAACCTCCTGCTGCAGGGGTGAGGAGCAATTTCTCACCAGGCCCAGTGCCTGGGATGATCCTGGGAAAAGCCATGGTTGGAATATGGAGATGTTCACTTCCCAGGAAAAAAACAAAACCCAGCTGGGGATGCTCTGTCTGGCTCCCTCCCACAGACTATGCCAGGCTAAATAATACATGACAACCTTGGGTCTAAATCTCAGGGGAGACAATGCAGCAAGGAAACAGCCCCTGTGCAGCCTGGCTTATTTGCAAGCCCCTTGCCAAGCTCCAGGGAAAGCACCTGACCTGACTGCAAAGTTGCTTTTGGCATCCAAAGCCAGGGCATTCTCCTGGGAAGCTGCCTCAGGAAGCAGCTGCAGGGCCAACACACTCCTCTTCCTCACACAGGGCAAGTCCTGAGCAAAATGGACACTTCCCCCAGCTGTGGCACAGTTAAATTTGATCCCCAGCCTCCTGAGGGACCGAAGAGGGAATGAGGACAGCAGCAAGATCTCCTGTGTCACATCAGGAAAGCTTCATGGCAGAGGGAGGGATGCAGCCCTGCCAGGAGCCTTCCTCATGCCTCCCAAGGAAGAGGTTGGTGCTGCTGGAAGCAGCAGACGTGAGACAAAACCCAAGTTCTGGCCACTTGTGAGCAGTAAAGATGATTTGGCAGACAGGCTATTGCACTGAGCTCTGGTGCCTGGTTAGCAGGAGCAGCACAGGGCTAAATGACAGCAAACTCCTGATTTCTTTTCCCTTTTTTTTCATTTCAACAGCGACACAAAAACAGGCCTGTTGAGAAAGGGAAGAATTCCCTGTGACTCAGGCAGTTCTCACACACACAAAAAAATAGCCAGCAGCAGCCTGAAGTGACCAAAAATCATGCCTGGATGGACAACATTTGACTTCATTCCTAACAATGCTCAGGGCTTGTGCAGCCACATGAACCCCTACAAACTCCCTCTGGGGTTTTCACCCCAAGCTGTGATCCAGCAGCACATCAGGATCCCTTGTAACAGAGCAGCACCTTGAAGTGCATTTGCTGAATCATTCATTCAGGCTCCTGTACTTAATTTCTCCATGAAACATTAAATAGCTCTGCTTCCTACCCTAAAGAGCTGGGGGATTCACTGGGAGGAGAGTGCAGACACCTTCAGCTCTGACCTCATGCTCAGCTCTGCAAGGAAATCGTTGGGTTGGATTTCCCTGGTGAGCACCAAGGTAAGACAGGTCAGCAACCAGCCCTAGAGAGGTAAATAACAGTTAAGAGATGACCCAGCTCCACGCTGGGACCTCTTGTTGATCACTTCTACCCATGGCTGTCCAAGGATGAGCTGCTGGGCACTCACCCCCCACCCCTGTAAGGAGGAGGAATGGGGTTTTAAGAGAATAATGCTTCAAGTACTGGGCATGCTGTTGGATAAGAAAAGGACCAGGCAAAAGCCAGAAGCTGCTAAAAGCTCCAGCTTGTAATTTCATTGCACCTTCTCTACTCAATAAATGGGTTTCAGGCAGAGCATCTCTCCCATCCAACCCAAAAAGGACCTGAAGGGGGAGTTGATTGCACTGATCTCAGATGTGTTTCCCGGCAGGGAGAGCAGCCCAGTCCCTCCCTGCTCCCACCCAAAGTGCTCCACTCCCTCATTATGGGAATATTGCCAGTGACTCCTGGGCCAGGGAGTGGGACACTACAGGGAATCTCTGAGTGCTGGGAACATTAAGAGAGAAGGCAGAGCAAGGGGAGATGGCAGTGGCCCAGCTCAGCCTTTTCTCCATCACAGCTGCTGCCAGGCACTCACTCCTGCTACGAGTTCTGACAGTCCTGTGGGATCCTTCTCACAGGGTTGTCATTAATTCTTACCAGAATGGCAGGTAGGGGACAAACTGCCTTTGTGCAGCTCCTGCCTGCCCCTGCTCAGCCCTGCCATTCACTCCCTTACACCCCTTTATACCCCTGTATATTATATTACCTGTGTATCCTTCTGTTTCTCCCCAGGCAAGAAACTTGCTCTGCATCCTACTTAGATCCCTACACACAACCCTCAGGCACCCAGCCCCTGTGCCAAACCATCTCCTTTGCTGCTCCCAGGGTCCCTGCCACTGCAGAATCTCCTGCTGCACCCATCCCCATCCCTCAAACCCTACCAAAGGGTCAGGGCAGGGTGTAAATCACAGTGGGAAAAGCTACCAGACCCTGTAGAAAACAGACTCGTCCTGGTGTGGTCAGCCCTGGCCAGAGGCACTGCTGCCACCACCCAGCCTCCACCAGAAGCAATGAGCCTGAGCCCAAACTTGGCATCAAACCCCACCACGGGAGCAAAAGGCTGAGGACAAGGTCTGTGCCCAGCTGTCATGCCCTGCAGCCTCTCAGCCAACCCCTCACCCCGGGGATGGGACACGTGCCCAGGCAGTGGGAAGGGGACATCCTGATCAGTGCCAGTCTCTGCTTGCTTTGGCAGCCTTCCAGCAGCACCAGGGGGGACAGGGTCGAGGTACCTGGCTCTGGCTTTCCTGCCTGACCCCGAGGAAATCCCCTCCCAAGGCAGCAGCTCCTTCAAGGGAGCCACCTCTGGCTCTCCCTGCAAGAGGCTGAGCCCTGCCTTGCTATGGTGTCTTCAGAGGAGAAGGCTATCAGCTCAAAACAGCCCAGACCTTTAGCTCAAATCCATTAATCCTCTTTATTAAACCCAGGTCACCTCTGAGTCCTGGCAAATTAACCAGCATCTCCCCACTGCAAGTACATCAAGAGGAAAGGCACTGTACAGCTCCTGTAATTTTCATGGACCAGGGCTCTGGGGTCAGAGGGCTTCCCAGGCTCCATTCTCTGCCTTTGTCAATTTAAAAAGGAACATCAACTTGCTCTTGTATAAATTACAAGAGAAGCAGCACGGGGCCCCAGGGCTGTGGCAGGGCACTCTGCTGGCTGCAGCCGTGCCAGAGGCTCCTCTCCTGGGAGCAGAGGAAGGTGAGACCACAAGCATCAAATCCCCCAGGGAGGGACAAACAGGGTTGGGGACATCTTCTAGGCACACCTTCCAAAGAGCTGGGGAGCCAGGGTACTGCACTTGGCATCCTCCAAGGCTGCCTTGGCCACGTGCCTCCTCCCTGCTTCTCATCCATGGCACATCCCCAGTGCCAGCCCAGCTGGGGAGCAAGAGAGAGAAAGACTGGAAGGGCTCTGCTCCAGCTCAGAAGTGGGTGGAAAATTGTTCCCTTGTTGCCTGAAATTTCACCATTTGAAACATCTCCCCCTTCCTGCACTGTCCTGTTGGAGCCACTCTGCTCTGAATACTCACCAAGCCAGCAGCAAAGTGAGAGCAGCTCTAATTCTGAAGAGCCAAGGACATTTAAACTGGGTTGGGAAAGACCTGGGGCCAAATCCCTTATGAACACTAATTATACACCCAGTAGAAGAGCTCCAAAAGAGAAAGCCAACCCAGCCTGACCTGGGGAAAAGAGACTCTGTGTGGGCTGAGGGATGAGGGCAGAGCAGGGACTGGAGGTCCCTCTTGGGATGGGTCTCCTCCTGCTCCTAGAATCCTCAAGACAAGGAAAATTCCCAGAGCCAAGCCAAGAGTGTTCCTGTATTCCATGAGTGAAGAAACAGACATTTTTCAAGGGGGAAAAAATAACGTGGTAAAATTTCCAAGGGGCTCTGTAAGAGCTCTAAGCAGCACAACTATTCCCCCAAGAAGACCCCACACCACAGCACTTCCCAGCTCCACCACAGGGCTATAAATCCACCAGCTTTGGGGGAAGCTGCTCCAGTTTTACACCCACTTGAGCCAGCAGAGACTGAGCTGGGGAATCATGATCCAAACACCAGGATGCTCAACCTTGACTGGGTCTGACAGCATTGGGGTTTTTCTGCCTGGATCTGAGGTGGGATTAATACACAGTATCTTCAATCTCCGTGCCTTCAGCTTGCATTGCAGCTTTAGGTTTTTTATTAAAAAAAACATCATTTCTTGCTGTATTTAATCACTGCAAGGTCATTTCAGTGACAGTTGTCAGCATCCTAGCCAAGGAACCAGGGGAGAAGAGCCCTGTCCCGCTGACCAGATGAAAGGAGGAGATGCTGGGCTTCATTTCCTTGTTTTCAATTGTGAGGTGCCCACCTCGGTGTGCAGATCAAGGTGTGGGTGGGCCAATGTCAGCCCCCCGTGGGCTGAGCTGGGAAGCTGCTGCTCACTCTGCTCATCAGGAACCCCGAGGAGAGAAATTGCATAGTTCTCCCTCCGGCCCTCTGCCTACCTCCAACCAATTTCTGCTCCTTTTAATTCAATTCAGCTCCTCCTGACCTTGGCTGGCTGGAGTTGCAGAGTTTCTCTCAACAGATAGCACCAATTACAGAGGTGTGAAAATGGAAGGCTTTCAATTCGGAGAACAAACCCAAGAAACTGGGACTTTATTGAACTGAGAAACGAGGGGTGGGAAAGGGGAAGCAGATGGGGGCACGGGCTGGGAAATATTGCCTGGTTAGATCCAGGCAGGAGGGCTCTGGTAGGGTGGCTTTGCTGGCTGCCTCAGCAGAGAGAGCAACACGCAGACAACCCTTCTTAAAACTGCCTTCCTGATGTACAGCACAACCTGTGATGATCAGAGAGTCCCCAGACAAATGCAGGGGATGTTCAGCTCCTGGGAAGGAGTCAGAGACGAGCAGCTCCCCAGGCTGAGCTCACTGAAACTCTCTGCTCAACTTGCCCCTACTCTAAAAAGAATTAGAAACAAAGCAAGAAGTCCCTGAGGTCTGGGATGGAAAACGTCGCACGGCAAAAGGGGTCACTCTCAAAAGCAAAGCAGACCCAGCAAGTCCACCATCTGCTCTGGATCCTTCCAGGTATTTCTGGATATGTCCAGGTATTTCTGGATACTTCCAGGTATTTCTGGATATGTCCAGGTATTTCTGGATATCTCCAGGTATTTAATGGGCTGGGAGGATGCAGAAGAGCCTCCCTAAGACCTGAAAGCTTTCCTTTCTAGTCCTGTCTCCACCCAGATGGCCAGACCATCTCCATCAGCTCAGCACCCATATGCCAACCAACACCAGAGCCTCCCTTTGATCCAGATGTGACCATTCTCCTATGAGGACAACCTCACCCAGCAAAAAGCTCTGACTTCCAGACCAATGCACAAAGAGCAAGCAGGTCCTCCCTGCCTGGATTTCTGACCGGCTGGCCCATCTGAGAAGACTCAGAATCACCTTTCAGAGCCTTCTTCCCAAGCCTTGGAGCTGGAGGGCCACAAAAATGAAGCAGGGGCTCATTTTGGCCTCTCAAGAGTTACCACAAGTCTGGAGGACTCTCAGAGGGGTATGGTGTTAAAGGCAGAGCACAGCACCTCCTCCATCACCAGCCAGACTGCGACCGCTGCTCCCCCCGATACCTGCCCATAAATCCTCCAACCCAGTAAACACTGGAATTACAGCTCCCCACCATTGCTTAGCTGCTTCTGACACTAATTGCTCTGCTGAGCGTGTGCAACTGGCAACACCTTATTAAAAGTGAAATATATTACACTGTCCAGTTATTGCTACTTTATAAAGATGAAGCATCCCGAGGATACGGAGCAGCTGGCAAAGGCATCGACCCGTGGCCTTGGAGCCACAAAACCTGCTGCCCATTGCATTGCAAAGAGTATTTCCATTTGGAGCCCTGGGAAAGGGGGACCTCAAGGATTTCCTCCCTGCTCACCTCCTGATTTCACCTCAGAAACCATCTTGGTAATCCTGACTTTGTGTTTACCCACCTCCAGCCATCACCACCTGAAGCCCAGTGACGCCTCTTCCAGGCATCATCACCCTCAGGGTCCAAGCCCAAAAGCCCCCCTGATGCTCCAGCTTCCAGCTCAGAACAGGAATTTTAGAACTCAGCCTCCCAGGCTGTGTTTCTCAAAGGAGGGAGCTGAAACTCCCTGTTTCACAAGGGAAAACGTGCAGAAACCTCCACTTCAGATTTGGAGCTACAGTGAGGACACGTCTTCCAACACGTGTCTCTGCACATGCCTCAGGCAAGTCATTTTCCCTCTTTATTCCTTGGCTCCCCTCTCTGCAAAAACAGGCAGAATGAAATTTCTCTTCTCCATGAAGTATTTTCAGACCTACTGGAAATAACCACCACACAAGAGCAAGACCTGATCCTCCAGAGTTTCAGGAATGAATGTTCTAACCCAGTCCCTCGGGCCTCATCTCACCTGGCAATTTGGGGAGAATTTTTGTTTTTATTTTGGCTTGCTAGGCTATTTCTGGTTGGGAACATGACAGGCAGCAGAGGCCAGGAGGAAGGCAGGCATGGGGCTGCCATCAAAGGCACTTCTGCAGCTGCAAGAGAGATGGTGTGCAAGGAGGGCAGAGAAAGCCACCCACGTGGGGAACAAACCACCTTCTGGGGACTCATTTTGGGTAAAAAGGAGATATTCCACATGTCCATCACAGAAGTCTGTACATCTACATCCCTTCTGTGCTGTGGAGAGTACAAATGCTCTTGTCTATCACTTATTGGTCATTGGCCATATGGCAGAGAGAACAGACCCTCCTCCCTCCTCCCCTCAGCCCCCAGGACCACAGAGCACAGAAACATCCTGCATCAAGCTTTGATTCCTGGAGGAGGTGGCACATCCTAAGCAACTGATTTGAAATACCCAGAGTCTTTGGTTCAACAAGTTCAAACCCAAGCAGGATCAATACCCCCTCACTCCTGAGGTATCAGCAGGTAATTGGGTAGCACGCAGTGATGAGCAACCTAGTTTGCTCAGAAGCTGCAAACTTTAATCTTCATCCATTGCTGGTACGTAGAATGGAGAGGGAGGAACAGATCAAAGGAGGACAGATCAAATTCAGCTGCATTTGGACCCAGATTGAAGAAAAAAGGACTCATTCTTAAGCAAAACGGCTCCAGCTTCTAACATCTTGAGAGGGCTCAAGTACAACACAACACAGAGAAGATGCTGTCTCTCCAGCTCAGCCACCTGAAGCCCCATCACCACCTCCCTTGGGGTTTTAAGCTGCTCCTGACACCCTGACTTTGCACCAGAGCCCTCTCCAACTTCACACTGCAGGAGCACTTCATCCTCTGCAAATGCCTGTGTCCACATTCAGCTCATGGACCTCCTACCCCTCCATTTCCAACCCCAAGGCATTTCAGCAAAAGGGGCTCATGAGTGCCCACGTGGCTTTGTCCCATGGCACCAACCCTGCCCCAGGTGAGGGCCAGGAGATGCTGGTCCAGGCTTTACAAGCTGGAAGCTGCAGGTTGCCACCCCAGCCACGGCAAGGAGAGGTAGCAAGGTAGATAGATGGACAAGAGGGAGACAGAAAAGCACCACAGGCAGCAGAATGACCTATTTGACAAATTTCCCTGCTGATCAACACTAACTTTGCTCAGAGGTTTTGACATCTGATTAATTACAAGGAGTTGGCTCCTCTCGAAAGGTTGAGTTTCCGGGAGCCCTCGCGGCGTTTGGCAGCCGAGCCCGCTCCCCTGGTGCCAGCAGAGGAGGGGACAGTGGCTTTGCCAAACGTCCCGGCCCATCCCTGGGAGGCAGGAGATAAGGAGGGTGAGGGACAGCAGGGGACAGAGCCCCTTTGTCTGCAGAGCCTTTTGTCACGGGCAGATAGGAGGCGGCTGCCTCGCGCTGACATTTCGGTGACCAAATTAAAATGCGCCGCCATGGAGACTAAATGTCATTAGCCTCATTAGAAGTGATGGTATTAAAATCAACAACAACAACCCAAAAAAAAATTAAAGTGGAAATCAGCCAACACCATTAAAGAAAAGAAAGGCACTGGCAGATCTGGCAGGGACCGTGCAGCCGATGGCAATTGTCTGGGCCACTGAACTGGGAAGGGGCAGGGCAGGAGCAGCCAAGGTCTCTGCTGCCACCCAGGAGCCTGTCAAGACAGCTTTGCTTGTGATGTGGCCCCAAAAACGTAGCTGGCTCCTTGGGATAAGTCGTGGGGATCTTTCAGGCTTCATTTCCAGACAGTTTCAGGATGCTCTGCACAGGCTGGCATCAAGGACCCTCATGCCTGTGTCCCCTGGGGCTGGCGCTGCCCCACAAGTGCTGCTCTAACAGGGATGGGGGCTTTGCAGCAGCATCCAGCTTTCTCTCAGATGCTTCTCATTTGATTACTGGCCAACACCAACTTATGTGCTGTGACAGGCCCACCACACAAAGTGCAAGGCTTGGAGAAAGAGGTGCTGGTTTGTCCTTGGAAAGGGAAGAATTTTTCCTCTAACGCCTCTTGCTATGCAAACGCCATTTCCTTTGGGGTGGGAGAAGTCATCAGGAGGCCCTTGCAAGATCCTGCTTATGACAGAGCAGATTTGAAAGCCCAGAGATCTCCTTCCCCCTCCTCCCCTTCTTCCAAAAATTATAATCATCATTTTCCAGCCTGCTGA
>NW_009954181.1:1246720-1255091 GCF_000747805.2 Chaetura pelagica
GCTGAACAATCAAAGTGTGGCCTATATTTGCTGGAGCTCCTTCCACACGCCGCGTGCATAGCAACAAGTCCAGCAAACAAAAGCCAGAAGTAAATAGTTGGGTGGGACAAGGTGATGAGCTGGCAGGTGGACAGCAGAGGCTCCCTCCCCAATCTCACCAGTTTGGAGCTGCTTTGAGAGCCTGAAGCTCCTTTGAAGGTCTCTTCTTCCACGCTCTGCAAGGAGCATGGGGATGAAATGTACATGGGCAACTTTGTGGAAATGACAACGGTCCTGCTGCACCAGGAGGAAGTCCAAGCCCTCCTGATGCCAGTTCAGCTGGTGCTCACATGGCTGAGGAGCCGTGAGGAGCTCACCATGAGGTCA
Organism: Chaetura pelagica; assembly: GCF_000747805.2. Taxonomy (NCBI): domain Eukaryota; kingdom Metazoa; phylum Chordata; class Aves; order Apodiformes; family Apodidae; genus Chaetura; species Chaetura pelagica. The sequence goes on from NW_009954181.1 coordinate 1,247,087, forward strand.
GCCACAAAGGACAAAGCCACATCAAGCAAGGTAACCCCAGCACGTCTCCTGGGAAGCTCATCTCCTCTGCATAAAACCCCTCTGGTGCACCAGCTCTTCTCAACACAACACACCCACCATGATTTTGCTCTCTGGACAGTCAGAGCCAACGAGGTCCAGTCCCAGCATCCCATCCTGAGGCTTGGAGCTTCCAGGGAGTTTTGCCAGGCTATTCCTTCCCCATGGTTTGCAGCCCACTTCAGTCTCCAGAGCTGTCAATCCAGCACTTTTCACTAGCGCTGAATTCACAGAAAAGTCCATCTAAAAATAACTCTTCTTTTCCCCCCTTCCTGCCTCAGCTCACACGTGTTCCCTGTGCACGTGACTCTGCCACATGGGCAACAGGTCCCTCTTCCCCAAAACAGCTTCTCCCAAGAAGGCTGCTCTTAAGACACACCCTTGCTTGCTGCTCGAGGCTGATGTGTCCATCTGGAAAATTCAGCCCATGGAGACAGAGCCAGGACATGAGATCCATGAGAAGCACCAGGTCCCCCTTTCAGAAAGGCCCTGAAACCCCAGTCCCTGCTTATTGTGATTGTGCAAACACTCTCTGCTTCAGATGATCTTGAAGAGACATCTCGTCTGCAAAACACTCTTCCCTGGCTTGGCCACAAGAAGCCCATCACCTCCACCAACTCAAGCCACTGCCCTCTACCACCTCATGCTTTCTGGCTACAGATTAGGGACTACAGGGAGAGCTCATCAGTCCTAAGGTCCTGCTCAGCTGGACCCCACAATCATAGAATCATAGGATGATTTGGAAGGGACCTTCAAGATCATCTAGTTCCCCTGCATGGGCAGGGACACCTCCCACCAGCCCAGGCTGCTCCAAGCCCCATCCAACCTGCCCTTCAACACTGCCAGGGATGGGGCAGCCACAGCTTCCCTGGGCAACCTGGGCCAGGCTCTCAGCACTCTCATAGTGAATAATTTTTGCCTGATGTCTAATCTAAATCTTTCCTCTTCCAGTTTTAATCCATTAAATTTAATCCAACACTCAAGCTGCCCTCAGCTGGCAGGGGCAATGCATCCCCTGCCATTCCTACCTCTCTGGACCTCACAAGCCACCTTTGAGGGTGATAATGCAGTCCCAGAGCTTTTGAGAAGCAGGCAGGAGAGTGTTCCTTTCCTGTAAGCATGAAACAGAGAGGAGTTCCCTGGAAAAACCCACCCACTGAGCAGCAAGTGTCAAAGCCACCTCTGAATGTGCTGCTGCTGCGTTGGTAATTAGAAGCACCACGACTTTGTTAGGGAGAGATGACTGGGAGGCAAAGGATTTTGCAGCAGAGCTGTTATTATTTTTTAAATTTAAAGGAGAAGTGTGACAGCTGAGATCATTCCCCATCCCACACTCACCAGCAGCCAAAAACATCTCAGGGGATACTCAGGAGTTAAGAAGGGACAGGGACCAGTGTCCAGCTTTGCTGGGGAGGGCACAAGGGCAGGGCTGCAAAGCCCAGGCTGATCACAGGGTCAGGAAAAGAAGTTTTCCTCCATCCCAGCCTGCCAGCAGCAACAGGACCCTTCTGGGTACCCTGCAAATGTGCTGGGGTCAATCACAGCTCCCTGGTAACCACCTTCGCTACTCCTCACCCAGTCACTTGAGTTCCCAACCAAGCAGAGTGCAAACTTCAAATTGCATATTCAAGTGTAAAACAGGAACGTGGCTGTTTATGCAGCTCAGAATTTGCCACAACCAAATATTCAAGCCGTTGGGGAAGATTTTCAAAGGCACCAGTTAAGGTACCCAGCTCCCACCAGGGCCTTTGAAACACTTCTCCCTTTTCAGGTTTTTGGGGTGGGTTTTTTTGCAGGGATTTGCACCAGCAAAAGCTCCTCCACCCAGTCTGCAACTGGGGAATGCACAAAGGAGATGCTGTCAAGGAGAAGCTGCTGGAAAACACTAAGCAAGGTTCAACACTTTGGGGCATCCTGGAAAGCAGCCACAGGAGCCACCAGCCCAAAAACCCACAGACCCCAGAGGAAATTGCTCTAAAAACTTGTGCCCTGGGGCTTTGCACGGAGCAGAAGCTGCTTGTGCCTGTTTTGCCCTCGCACTCCCTCCCCACTTCATTTGGAAACATCAGCAAGGGCTGCTCCTCCCCAGCAGAAACAAAACATCCTCCAAAAGGCCCGTGACAGCTTTTCCCTTGTCCTGGGAGCCAGGGGATGGAGGGATCAGCCTCCGACAGGGAATCTACAGCCCCAGGCTCAGGCAGAGGATGATCTGGCAGTGTTTTGGGGCTGAGATGTGCTGCTGCAGACCCCTCATCCTGCTGGGACGTCTTCCCCAGCATCTCCAACCAATGCAGGATTGCTGGCTGCAGTGCCCTATCCACTGCTCTCCCCAGTCTTCAGGAAAGCCCAGAAAATCCCTTTAAGTCCCTTCTCACTCATATTGAAATGACACTAAAGCGGAACTAATGTGCTCCAGGTACTTATTCCCCAGCTCAGTCGCAGGGATCTGCAGCCCTTGGACAGTCCCACGTCCCTCGCCGGGGAGAGGTGACAGCCATGTCACAGGAAAAGCACGTCCCCAGAGCAGAGGCTCAGCACTAGGAAGGGATGGAAAGAGGGGTTTTAAATCCTGGAGTGATGACAGCCACCAAAGATATGCCACCCAAGCCAGGCTGAGGCAGGGGAGGGAAGAGGAGGCTCAACCGGCACCTTGCAGGGGGCACAGAGAAAGCAGGTGCTGGGGGTGAGGAGTGACTGCAGAGCTCTGGGGACTCTGCAGGCTTCATCCTGACCCCACTGCCCAGGATTTGTGAAAACCAGGATCATCTGTCTCACCCTGCTGCCAGATTTCTGACCTCTGAAAGGAGGCACTTCCATGACAAGTCCTTTGGGCAGGGCAGCATGTGCAGCAACAGAAATGCCTGAAGAAGCTGGTGGGTGTTGGGTTTTGCCACCTGTAAAGCCCTGAAGTCACACCAGAACTACAGGCTCCCCAGAGATATCCTCCCCTCTGCCTCAAATTCATCCTCCAGTGCACCACAGCCCACCTGCCTACAGCTCAAAACAACAGCACTCAAAATGTCCAGCAGTTAAAAGCATTTGCCAATGGCTTGACAATTAAATTACCCACTGCCACCACCTCCCCATCCTGCAGCACTGGGCACATTTCAAACCTTCAGAATCCTCCTCATCCAACTCAGCCCACCCCACAGCAACTACTGTCCAGGAACCCACTTCACCCAAGGCACCAGATGACAGCAGAATTAAGCCTGTGAAATTATTTTGGATGGAAACTTGTCTTACAAAGAAATAAAAAGCTGCAGACTAAGATGCTGTCTATGACCAGAGGGGTCAAGGTTTCATTATTGCATTAACCTTTCGTGTCTTTAGATTCCACAGGAGTAAATTACTAATGAGAAGACATGAGCCCTGATGGGAAAAAAAGCATCTTTCCTAACAAAAGTAATGGGGGAAATGCAGGGAGAGGTGGGAGCAAGAGAAAGAGGGAAAAACTGGCAAATAAGCTCTTACAGCTAATAATAACTTTGTGATGCTATTTTCTGCAGGAGCCTTCAAGTTGTGATGTTTCCCTTCACTCTAATTACACCTTCTAAAAGCAGGTTCCCTTCTCACTTGAACCACCCCGTGTGAAACTCCCGCAGGATTTGGATAAAAATGGAGAGGGAAAGCGTTCCCACTTCACAAAAAAAAAGAGTTCACACTTCACAACCAGCCTCTGCATATCCCAGGGGAGCATCACCTGCATAAAAACATGTGGGATTCCGCTGAGAAAGAATAAACAGCCCCCAAAAAGACGACACTCCAGGAAGGCGCAGGGACCGCTCAGCTTCCCTCTGCACCAGCTGCCACCCAGGGGGGTTTTGCCAACACCACTTGTGTTGTAGCCCATGGCAGTGATACCACGGCTCATATCACTGCTGAGGCCAGGGAGGGAAAACATCCAACCTCTGCAAGCCATGCAAAAAATAAATGAAAGAAAGGAGATGGGTAAATGCTGTGCCCAGAGGTATCAAGTGGCCAAGGTGGGGGCAGGAAGGCAAAGCACCAAAGTGGCCAGCCCAGAACTCTGGAATATTTCCCTTCCTCTGTTGCAGGCACCAGTTTTTTTCAGCTCAATGGATTAACAGCTGAGCCCAAGCAGGCAAAGTCCTGGGCTGGTTTGGCTCAGGGGATACTCAGAGCCAAAGCAGATACTGCTGCTTGATAGAAATAAGAAGGGGAAGCTACAACTGCGTAAGGGTGGATGGAGAAACCTCTCCCGAGTTTCTGGGAGCTGAAATGCACAGGTCTTTTACTTCCCTGGCACACACAGATGGCAGAGCTGGCCCAGGCCTTGGGCCAACCAACCACATCCCAAGGAACCTGCAGCAGGGCACTAGCAAACTGTGAATGCTCCGTGCCAGCTCCTACAGTTAAAGGACACCTTGACGACAGCCCATCAAGTGTCACACGTCATCCCATCTGACCTGGATGGCTGCCTTGCTTCCATTTCTTTGCAATATCTTGCTCAAGATAATACTTTCAATTTAAAAAAAAAAAAAAAAAAAAAAAGACTGAGAGAAAAAGCTTATCTACTACAACAATTACAAGAGTTACTATAATATTCTGGAAGAAACCAACCATCATGTTTGTAAATAAGGTAAAGCCAGGCATCTTCAGTAACAACCCTTGCACTCAGCAAAGTCAGGCAGCTCCCACACCACCTCACCCCTCTCGTGCCCAGGTGCTGAACTGCTGGTGCACCATTTTGGTTGGAGGCACTGCTGAAGAGCTGGAGGGACCTTCATCATCATCCTCAAAGGACCTTCATTCGTGCTCCTCAATCAGCCCCAGGGGATGGTGCTGCCCCCCCAGGACTAAGGCACATCACCTCCCTCTGCAATCCCACAGGGTGCCCCATGTCAGGAGCTCTGGGAGCTGCTGACCCCTCGGACTGCAGGCACTGCTGAGGTGGGGGTGGTCCCACAGCACAAGTCCCTGCAAGCTGGTTTGAGCCCAAGTCCCCTCGTGTTGATCACAGCTGTGGCAAGAGCTGTTCTCCAGCTGTGACACACAGCTCACCTCTGCCTCCCCAGCCTCAGCCTCTTCCCACACACGCCAGCCCTGCACAGCAAAGCGCTATCACTAAACCAAGGAAAGCTGCTGAAATTACAGCCCTGCCTCTCCCCTGGCCAACATAATTCCCACTGACAGTCACGAAAAACACATGTTGGGTTAAAATCAGCTCGGAGCCTCAGCACCCAGACCCCAGCTGTTTGCACAGGGACTGTCAGCGTTCCAGCTGCTGGAAGTGCAGAACGTCGTCGGAAAAATGCCATCGACTCCTTCCCCAGCATCCAGCCCTGCTGCCTGCCCCCACTGCTCCCTCCCCACGGATGCAGCAGGGGGCTGAGCTCACTACCCCCTCCTCACACCAAGCATCATTGGATCCAAACCCCAGCATCTCCCCCAGGGGAAGCCAGAGGGATGAAGCCAACCCATATTCCGGGAGCCCCTGGCTCCCTTTGGAGATCACGGCACCTTCGTTGCAGCCCCACATGGAACCCCCTCCAGGGTGTCCAGCTGGGGTGGGAGGGTTCATTGTCACTTTGCAAATGGGAGCAAGGGGCAAGCACCCGAGTTTGCCTGGCAGGAATCAGGGAAGCAGGAATTAGGGGGAACACAGGGAATAATGTGACAGCTCGGGAGAGAGGGAGGGCACAACTTTCACGGGGAAAAAAGCTCCAAGACCCCCAGCTGCCCAGCCGGGGGGGTACCCTGCAATCCTGGCCACCCCCCCACACAGGTGCCAGCATTTCTGGGGTCCATGGGGCTCGGTGTACAGCCAGGGGACACACACACCATCCCTGCTGCAGGGGATGGGCACAGCTCTCTGACCCCCCATCACTGAGAGCACTTGGCAATCCCTGCTGCAGAGCAACTCGCTGCTGCTCCCCTGATGAACTCCGGGTCCCCCACACAAGCCAAAGCCTTCCCCCTCCCTGGAGTGAAAAAAATAAAAGCTTTTCCTGCACTACCTGGGATGAAGAGCAGGGCAGTTGTGGCCGTGAAGACGATCCAGCAGGCAGGATGGTACATCTTGGAGCTGCAGTAACCAGCAGCTGATTTGCTTGCTGCCGCCGCTCTCGGCTGCGCTGAATTCTGAGCAGGTTTAAATCCAATGTTTGCAGAGGGAGGGAGACTGAGTTAGTGAGCTAGAGAGAGAGAGAGAGAGAGAGAGAGAGAGAGAGAGAGAGAGGGAGCAGGCAGTCAGTGTCTCTGATTTTTCCTTGCACACGCACGCACACACAAGTAGCAGCAGGAGCAGCAGGCTGGGTGCGTGCACCCGAGGAGCAGACCTCCTCCCAGGCACCATTGGCTCAGGGTTCTGACTGACACACACACACACTTTACTCTTCTGCGGGTCTCACGCCGCAACCAGAGATTCAAAAGCCAGCACCGACCCCTCGAATATCCCCCCTCCTCCCCTGAGCATCCCCCTCCTTCCCCAAGCATCCTCCTTCCTCCCCTGAGCATCCTCCTTCCTCCCCCGAGCATCCCTGCCAGCACTACCCGGGATGGAGGGAACAGCCCTGTCCCACTGGCTCCTCGTGCACCAGCTGCCTGCAAAGGGGCTTGGAAATTCTTCACCCCCAAGCTGGAGGTCCCAGTGGGGCAGCCCTGGGCTTCAGCCCCTTGCCTGGTCCTTGCCCCCCTTGCCTGGGCTCTCCCCAGGAAGCCACTGGCAGCGCTGCCTGCTGCAAAGAGAGAAGCAAAACCCACGAGCAACCTGAGGTTTTTAGCATGAGTGGGTGTTTTTCACATAAAAAATCTCTGAATCCCAGATGCACTGTTTCCTGGGCATCCCCATTTGTGGTCCCTTCAGCAGGCTCACAGAGCACCCCAAAAGGATGCTTAGCCCCCCTACCCAATACTATCCCATTCCCACCAAGGCCAAGGAGTGTTTTCCTCTAATATAACCCACTCCTTCCAGGATGCCACAAGTTCCCCCCCAGTCTCTGCTTTCCTCCAAATCCCCCTTGGCACATTCCCACACCCCTTCCAAGCCCAGGGCATCCCCAGCACAGGGCACTGGACCCAGATTTCCACCTCTCTACCAGCTGCCCCTGCCTTGTCCCCCCTCCCACAGCCACCCCAAAGCATTTTTCAGCCAGGATTTGGATTTGCTGCATTGCCAAAATAAATAAAAGAAAGGTCACAAATATAAGCTTCCTAAAGAAATCTCACTTATATTTGACATTTTCTAAACAAACAAACAAAATAAAGTCTCTTCTTTCATATCCATTGCAGTTTTGTTAAAAATAAACTGCAAGCATTTCTTTTTAAATGCTTAAAGACAAACTAAAAGGCTTCATTTTGCTCAAAACAATCTCTTTCTTCCCCAGTAACTCAGAGTTCAAGGTATCTTTTTAGTTTCCTGGGCCAGCCCAGGTGTAATTCTAGGCCAATATTTTAGACTTCCTGGTATCCACCCACCCCAGCTTTTTGGCATCAATGGTGACAAACTCCTCCACCCCCATTCTCCCCTCCCAGAGTTTCATCCTGCTCCTCCCTGTAGCCTCTGTGCTCGGCTGCCTGGGCATCTTCTCACCACTCCTGCTCCTCCAGGACACATCAGCTGCCTGGCCTCTCCTCCCTCAAGACCCTTTTTTTGGCATGAAACTCATCATCTCAGGGAGTTTCTGGAAAATAGATGCTCCACATCGTGCCTGCACGATTCCTGGAAGGATGATGCAGCCACAAAACCCTGGCTGCAAGCATCAATTCCCACAAGCTGCTACAGAGCCAGAGTCCTCCAACTCCTCTCTGCCATCTAAACCCAGACACAAACCCCCAGGAATTTCCACCCCAGCTGTCTGTCTTCCCCAGGTTTCTCCCACCCACTTGTTGCAGCTCGATGCAGCCAAATCACAGAGACAGCAGCTGCCTCCCCCTTCATGCACACACCTCATCTCACATTATTTCTGTACAAAGCAGCACCAGGAGG
>NW_009954181.1:1255111-1276005 GCF_000747805.2 Chaetura pelagica
GTGCACAAATCCATATCCATGGTGCTCTTGCAGGGATACCCTCCCCTGGCAAGGGATGGGAGCTGAGCATGCACCTCCAGGACAAACTTTCTCTGCTTTTTAGCCATTATTCTCTATTCTTTTTCTACACTGCATGAATAAACCTCTCAAGTTTTCAAAAGCTTTTAACTCAACCCTATTCCCACATTGCCTTGAGGAGCACACTGAAGGAGACATGCCCAGGGACTTTTTTCTTTTCATAAAACTAAAGTTCTGTTGTTCACCTTGACCTCCAAAAGACCTAAATCACCACACTGAGTAACAAAATCACCTTGACCTCTGAAAGACCTAAATCATCACACTGAGTAAAAACTGGTGTCTCATCCAGCTTGAGACAAGGAGAGTGACACTTCAGTCCTGAATTTCTCCCTCTAACTGCCACCCAGCTGCCTGACATCAAGCAAATCCATCCTTTGCTTCACCAGTGCTTTGGGAAACCAGTTCCAAGGAGGCATTTGGGATTTCCCAGGGCTGGGAGGCACGTGCCTGTGTCATATGCAGACAACCCTGGCCAGGGCCATCTGTCCCCAGAGGGGACAGTGCTGCTTCAGGACACAGCTCCCAGCTGCAGCTCACTCTCCAAAACCCACAGAGACATCTCTGCATCCACCCCAGGCAAAAAGAAATATTGTTGTCCTCGAGGAACTCAAGGAAATGAACAAAGAAATCATTTCTAATTAACAGAAATGTTTGATGGGCTCAGAACAAACATGTTGCTCTGCTTTCAAAACTCCAGTTGAAAAGCTACATTTGGGCAAATTTCAAAACAACACATTCTTCTTTTATTTTTTTCTCCCTTATGCTGTTTTTTATTAATTTCACCTGGCAATGACTATTAACCAAACCCAGCACAAATTTAGCCACTTTCCTTGCATTTCTTTTGTCCAATTAGACCAGCACCAGAATTGCTGAGCACAGCTCTGACCATGCCCTTGGACCAGCCCTTTAGGACATCCAATACCTTTGCTTTCCCAGTTGCAAAATGGGAACAAATGTGCTTTGGTCAGGCAAACAAATGTATCTCAGCTCACAAGCTCTCCAGGACTGAGCAAGGCACTGGTTTGGCTCATTTGTTTGATTTCTAAGAGGAAAAAAAATAATAAAATATATGTATAAATATGTATTTAGCTGTTGGAGCTTCTCTGGGATATTTGGGGTTGTTTGTTTTTTGATATCAAGCAGAGAATCTAAAATGCATATTTAAATTTGACAGGCAGCACATGATCTGAGAGGAGACATTATGGTCTGCTGGGCACATTTAAACATGATTTTTGGTGTGGATTTTCAGGGTGGTTTTTTCCCCCAAGCTGTCTCAATGCATATTCACATCTGGGACCACTGGTCTCTGAGGTAAAGAATGTTTCAGCCTGCAATGAAGCAGAGATTCCCTCCCCCTCTCCTTGCACGCCTGGGGAAGGGGTGGAAGAGCATCCCCCAAGCTAGAGAGCAGGGTGAGGGGCTGGCTCTGCAGGTAACACAGCTGGTTTGGGACCTTCCACTGCCCCATGTCCCAGCCCTAGGACTGGGGTGGGACCTCCCATGCAGCAGGACCAGACTCTGCTTCCAAGAGTTTTCCTAAGAACAAGGGAGGGAGGAAGAGGAGGAGCAGCCCAGCTCTGCTCACTAATGCTCCACCACGGTGCCCAGATGCTCATCCCCAGGGTCTAGGCACCCAAGAACCCCCCATCAGCCTGGTGACCCAGGCCCCCTGACCGAGCAAGCCCAAGGTGAGCCCTGTGTGACCTCAGAACCACAAGCTGCAGAGCATCACCCCCTGCTGCCCAGCAGGTCCCAAGGCCACTGTCCCCACCACCCACTGTCCTTCCCAACCAAATGGGTTGTTGCTCCTTTACTGGGTTTCTGCTCTCCTGGGGGGTGGGAGCTGGGGGGGCTCAGCAGGAGCTCTGGGCTGGGAAGGACGGGATGCAGAAGGCTCTGGGGAAATGGAAACCATCCCCAAACACGATGTGCTTGGGGTCTTTCCCTCTCCTGCTTCCTCCTGCCCTGCCCGGAGCTGCTCTGCAGCCCTGCGGGGGCCGCTGCCTCCTCCTCCTCCTCCTCCCTCCTTCCTGTCCCCTCCTGCTTCCCTCTCCTCTCCCTGTGTTTGTGTCTCCGCCTGAATGAAAGGCTACCCTTTTCTCCTTGACATCTTGTTAGGATGTGAATACAACATCTATTGATTTGCATTTCAGGCAAGAGGAAAACAAAAAAAATAGTAGCGTTAAAAAAACCAACAACCCACCAGATACAAAAAACCGAGGAGCAAACCCAACCCTCTCTGAACTCGGAGCTACTAGAGGGATAAACAGAAGATGCAGGCACAGGCAGCACGAGCTTCCTGCCCCCAGCACCCCCAGCTTCAACCCTTCAGCTCAGAACTGTTCTTGAAGCATCAGCCCCCCCCGAGTCCCTGCACAAGCCTTGAGGAGCACAAGGATCTTCCCCACCGTCTTCCAGACCACAGGAGCTTCACCAGTCACGCCAGGAACACTTCAGGAGGCAGGTGTAACCCCCTCCACAAGTGCTTCTGCATCCCTGCAGCCACCAGCAGGTCCCCAACCCCTTGGGGAAGGCAAAGCCAGGACAATCAAGCTGGGCAAGGTGAGCAAACCAGCAGCAAAAGCAAAGGGAGAAGCAGGCTGGTGGTGGGGAGGAGATGCAGCACTGCTCACCTCCTGAAGATCTGCTGCTCCCCAGCTGGGATGCTCCTGCCACATTGGTCCTCATACCACTACCAAGTGCCCTGCAAGCCTTGCCTGGGGCTGAGCATCCCACTTCTCAAACCCAGGGGGGCCAAACCCCACGGCAGGGCAGGCAGGGGAGGTCCCAGCACAGGTGGGTGCAGGTGAGCAGCTCTCCCTCACCTCCCCCAGCTGGGTGCTGGGAAGGTTCATGAGCAGTTTGCAAAGTGCTTTGAAGATGAAGGAAACCAAGGGAGAGCTCCTAACTCAGAGCAAGATGGAGATAGGGATTGGGGAACCCAGTTGGGGCAGGTTTCTTATCTGGTGAGCAAGCTGCAGCCCCAGCTGGGGGGATGCCAGGTGGGTTCAGATGAAAGGTACAATGGGAGAGTTCCCACAGTGTGAAGGAAAACATAAAGAAAGAAATAAAAAAGAAAAATCAAGTGTATGCTGCTTGGGAAAAGTGAGTGAGAGAGAGATGAAATGATGGGATCTAAGTCTCTAAAAGCTGGAGAGAACTGCTATTGATTCTGGCTTGGGAAGAAGGGGCCTGAACAAGAGCTGGTGTGTTGTTAAGTGCACTTATCTCCTCTTGTGAGATGGCAGAAGGGGCTGGAAGGACAGGGCACTAATTCCCATCAAGAATCGTTAGCAGACGTGTGCTGGAGGAGGCACCTTCAAAGGCACTATGAGCAGCAGAGAACTTGGCAGCACCATGAGGCCAGGAACCCTACAACATGCCTGGGCAACCTTTTCCAATGCCAGAGCAACTTACCATCAAAAAAAAGAAAGAAAAAAAAGCTATTTCCCATGTTTGAAGAGAATTTCCTGGACCTCCATTTGTACCCATTTGCCTCTTGCTCTCTCTGGACACCCCTGGGAAGAGCCTGGTCCCCATGCACAGGTTCCCACCATCCCCCCCCCAAAAACACCCAGCCTGCAGAGCACTCCATCTCCTGGGAGAAATCCTGAAGGGAGGGAGGGTGGTGGGAAAAGCCAGTGATGGAATTTGCTCCCCTCCTCAGCTGCCAGAAAGATGAGCCTGTTCCAGAAAGCAAGGAAACACAAGATACCCTCACACAAATCTCTGATCACAGTAATTATCTGTTGTCATCATGTACAAAACATCATCTCCACGCAGACATCAAGATCCTTCTGTACCTTCCCCCTCTTCTCTGGGTTCCTCCATCCCAGCAGCTCCAAACACACACTTGCCAGCACCAGGGCAGCACCCTTTTCCCCATGGATGGGTGGAGGAAGGTGACTTGTCTTTGCCTCCCTTTGATCAAAAGGCCTGAATGGCAGGGGAAGAGAAGAAAACAGGGCAGAAACGATGCATCCTGCTCCATAAACAGAAGGTTCAAGGCTAATTCAAGCACCTCTCCCTGGCTGTTGTGCTGCTGGGGGCTGGGTTTTCTCTTCCTATTTTTTTTTTTTGCCTTAAAGAATGAGAAAGAAAACATTTTCTAAGCTTTGCTCCCTTTCATTTTTCCCTGAGTTCAGTGGCTTTCCTCGTCAAGCCTCTGTAGCTCAGGTAAGAACAGAGGGCTCCAGATTAAAGAGAAACACAGCAGCAAGCAGAAAGCTGTCGAGATAACAGAGAGGACAAAGTCAGGGAAGACAAAGGAGGGAAGAAGTCTGTTTTCTGCAAGATTCTCACTTTTGGCTTTTATGTAGATTACTCCAGAAATGGGGACCAAGCTGCATATTTCAGACTCTTCTCCAAACTCCTTCAGCCTGGACTTGGGGATAAGGGACAATGAGCTGCATCAGGAGCCTGTCTCAGCATGTCCAGGGTTCTCACAGACATTTAATACATACTGGGGTTCTGCAGGTAACAATGTGGGTGGACAGACAGACAGCATGCTAGACTGACAGCTCTAAACATCTCTCTGCATGAATGTGGGTAGCAACCAGGCCCAGTGCCTCCTGCCACCAGCATCTCACCTGCTGGTGACAAAGTCAGCTTGCCCAACCTTCACTGCTCTTCCCAAGGCCCTCAGCAAGCTGTGGCTTTGGGAGAAGGGTTTGGTTTCTTCCCTCCTGATCCCACCAAGCACTCACCAGCTGCTTCCCACAGAGTTGCCCACCATGACAAGGTTCCTGCCTGACCCCAAAACTTCTCCTTGGGACCAGAAGTTGGGAGAGGATTTGCCTGGAGCCACCACCCCTCCCACTGCAAAGCCAGACCAAGGCAGTGTCCATGTCTCCTTTGCAAAAGACTCCAGACATGATCCCAGGGCCCCATCAGGCTCTGCTTGGAAACCTTCCCTGCTGTCTTGTTCATAGATCTATTCTTAGTCCAACTTTGACTCATTGCAGAAACAGCAAGGAGCCTTTCATCCCCTGACCCCAAAGCACCTTAAAGAATATAAGCAGGGCCTGGCAGAGAGGAAATATTGTCCTCTCTGTTAGACAGAGGGGTCAGCCAGCAGATGAGGCCAAGAAGATGAGGCAGCAGGCCAGCAAGCAGAGCAGGAAACAACAACCATGCAGGAGAGGCTTTAGATGTGCACAAGGTGAAGGGCAGCCCACAGACTGCATGGGCAAGAGGAGAGCATGAGGTGCATCAGAAATGATGGATTAACTGGGAGGCTCAAAGGGCTCAGAGCTGTGGCACAAAGTCTGGCTGGAGACCCACCACTTGCGCTCAGCCCAGGGGAAGAGGGAGGTGGGTCCTCCTCAACCAGGAGCATCCTCTGGCAACATTTGGGTGCTCTACCTGCTCCAGGTAGCATCCAGAAACCCACTCTTCTGCTCAAAGGTATTCAGAGGTTGGAAAACAGGTGAAGATGACCCCGTTTTCAACCAGAAGCAGCAGAGGGGAGGCTGGGTGGTTCCTTACTCTGTGCAAACAGCCCCATCCTCAGGATGCTCCCAGGGGAAGGGACCTCCTGGGGGTTGGGAAGAAGCCACCAAACCACCACGTTCTCACTCTGCTCCTGGGTGAAAACCACTTTGTTTCTCTTCCTTTTTTCGGTGTGTGTGGTGATGGGGGTTGGGGGGATCATCCCTGCCCCAGGAGCATGAGGAGGACACCTCATTAAAGATGGGAGCTGCTCATCACATCCCTAACTCAGGGAGGGAGAGAAGCAGGTGCTGGGAGAGGAGGCACCACAACCTCATGCAGCACAGGCAGGATTTTCCATATGCTGCCTCATCAGTTATACATTTCTTAAAATGCTATTGCACAGATATTTCAGAGGCATCATGCAGGACCATCTGGCATGTTATATATTGCACCGAGCCTGGCCAATTTGGAGAGGCTTTAATTTTATCTCCTCCATTTCAGATGCAGCGCAGGCATTTTGCAAGGGGACCTGCCAGGGAATGGGAAGTTGCAGAGGGATGGAGGGCAAGGAAATGTAAAGCCAAGGCCTAAAAAATGAGTGGCAATGGCAGCTCCCACCCAGCCCAGACATCAGAGAGGAGTTTTGAGGCTGCACCTGGACATTTTGGGTCCTGCATCGCTCATGGCTTGGGGAGCTTCTCTCCATCTCTCCCTGAATCCGACAGCCATGGGCTGAAGAAACACCTCCAGCATCTCACAGATGTCCTTTTCCCTGTTTCCCATAGCTTTTCCAGGCAGTCTCCCCCACTCCCCATTGCACCAGTGAGCCCCATCCCAGCACATCTCACCATGCAGACCCCAGGGATGCTGCAGGAGGACAGGTTATCCCCTCCAGGATCAGCTTTTTCCAGAGAGCAGCAGCAAGAGGAGCTGGTGGAGGTGCCAATTATTCTGCAACTTGGCCCCACTCAAGAGCCCATCAGCAAAAAAAACATCCCTTGCCTGGCAGGGTGAGCAGTGACAGGCCCTGACAAGCATCACTGAAGTGAAACTCTCCACCTGAGTTATCCACATGGATAACTCCATGCTGGAAGAGCAGGGAAAAGAGCAGAAGCCAAAACAAACCCCTGAGGCTACTGCAAAATAACTTGACTTCAGCAGGTGTGCAGAGCAGAGTGGGGGGGGAAACCCTCTCCTCTCTGATAAAAAGTTACAAACTTGATTTTTAAAATGATTGGACAGGCACAGACACCACTTTTGTCAACCCTTTCACAACTTCCAGCAAAGTTTGCTGCCACTCCAACCCACTTCTTCTGATTTCATTAGGCAAAGAGACATTAAAAAAGGCAGAAACCTTCAGATTTCCTGTGTTTTGTTGGCTCCCTCCTCTGGCACTTGGAAATAATTTTATTTTGTGATGGGTTTGGCCATGAAGTCAACAGAAATAGATCTGGTGTCCTCCTTGGACCTGTTCTTCAAGACAAGCAGCTCTTCCAGACTCCCCACTGTCAGGGGATCTAGTGTTTCAAGTTTCTTTTTCCACCCATGGACAGGAGAAGGAGAATTCCCCAGAAATATCCCCCTTGTTACTGGCTAATATTAAAACCCAGCAAACAGAGGGGCTTGTGGTGGGGTCAGATTTTTGGGACTGGTTTTGTTTTAAAGATATGCCCATCTCCTGTGGAGCTCTGCCATGACCTTGACCAAGGTTTCAGTGCCAGGTATAAATTTCTGCTTTTAGTGGGATTTTATTTACTTGTTCTTAGCTCATTACTAAGCATTAATACCTCAGGTTTGTGTACATTTAACTTTCTTCCCAGCACTTCAGGTTTTCATTTGAAAGGGACAACTCAAGGGCTTCTTAAACATGATTTTGCTGTTGTCCATGAAACACTTGTGATGGAAAACAGCATTTCCATTCTGTTGTAAAGCTTGTAAACAACTTTTCCCCTTTATAAAGAATTAAAGTATGTTTATCCATCTACCAAATAGCAGAGAACTACAGGGAACCTGTTAATTCTGGGAGCTTGGGGTGGTAGGTGTTCAAAAGTAATAAATAGTAATGCCTGCTTCTCCAGCCTTCCTCTAAAGTTTCAAGGACTCTTGATGTCTCCACATCCAAGCAGCCTCAAACCCATTGGGTTTCTTTCAGAGAAGCCCAAAAGACCTGGGACCCAGCTCACTTCACCCTCAGCTTTCCTGCTTATGCCACAAAAAGCTGCTCAGGTCAACCAGCACAACCCAATTTCCATGTAATGCCAAGGAAAAGATCCACAAAAGAGAGCTGCAAATTCTAGCCAGAGGTTAAAGTCCAGAAGATGACCCCAGGGCTGGAGCAGCTCTGCTCTGGAGCCAGGCTGGGAGAGTTGGGGTGTTCAGCTTGGAGAAGAGAAGGCTCCAGGGAGACCTTAGAGCAGCTTCCAGTGCCTGAAGGGGCTCCAGGAAAGCTGGGGAGGGACTTGGGACAAGGGCAGGGAGGGAGAGGACAAGGGGGAAGGGATGAAAACTGGAAGAGGGAGATTGAGGTGAGACATGAGGAGGGAATTGTGGAGTGTGAGGGTGGTGAGAGCCTGGCCCAGGTTGCCCAGGGAAGCTGTGGCTGCCCCATCCCTGGCAGTGTTGAAGGGCAGGTTGGATGGGGCTTGGAGCAGCCTGGGCTGCTGGGAGGTGTCCCTGCCCATGCAGGGGGTGGGACTGGATGATCTTGAAGATCCAACCCAAACCATTCTAAAGTCCTATGATTCTATGAAGGTTGGTCCTTAATTAAAGCATGAGCTTAGTTTAGGGAGTTGAATCCCCTGAAGGAAATGGGGTCCCACAGGAAGCACGTGATCTTCTGGCCGTGATCCTCTCCTTTCCCCAGAGGAAAACCTGACCTCTGGAGTGGGAGTGGATGGGGAAGAGGAGAAGTTCAAAGCAAGAGGAGGGAAGCTGTGGGGGACAAGGGGAGGAAAGCTGCCACTCCAAAGCATTGCAAAATCACTAGACCCCTTGAAGTGCTGCCCCTCCTTCCCCAAGCACACAGCACTTCACATCTGGAGAGTTACTTCTGCACGTCAGTCATTCCCATGCTCATCTCCAATCCCCAGCCACCACGAGCTGTGTCAACACTGACAGGGGCTGGTATTAAACAAATAGATCTGCTCAGGCAGGCAATATTGACCACATCAAGAAGGCAGAACAACAGAGCCCAGGGGACAGGAGGTTTCACCCAGTGTCAAACTGGCAAAGCAGGGATGCAACCAACAAACTGGATATGGCCCTTTGCTCATGTCCTGAACACCAGCTGGGAGTGGAGGAAGGAGAGGAAAGCCCTGGAGAGACAAGGAAACAAAATCCTTGCACACAAACGATGCCTTGACAAGACATTTGTTTTTCTGGTTCTCTTCCCTTCAGGTCAAGTAAGTTGAAAATTCAATAGTGTGCATGGAAAACTGGAAGAAGGGAGGAGCAGGAAGGCAACGTGCTCCTCTGGGGATGATCAGTCACAGGAGGAAAGCTGCCAACTCACCCCCCAGCTGCCCACGTGTGCTAATGGATGGGATTAGAGAGCTCCTTCTGGGGATCAAAGCAAAGCTCTCCCCCAGGAGCACTCTGCCTTCAACTCCTGAAGTTCCAGAAAACTCCTTTGGCAGCAGCTCCCTCAAATCCTTTCTTTGAGGGGGTCCCAATCCCCTGAGTCTCATTAAGGATCTTGAAAGAGAACTGAACTTCTTTTGAGGGAACCTGGCTTGGGCTGGTTTCGAGTCAAGATTACACACAGATGCCAACGTTGTGTTATTTGCATGCAAGCCTTGGGTCTCAGTTTCTAACCCCACCCCCAAAAAAAAGATCTGTGCTGGTTCATCACCACCACCCCTGTGCTGTAATTAAACTGGAAATGATCATTCAGGCTTCTCAACTCTCTATGCAACCCACAGTATTCATCTCTCTGATATCAACCCATCAAAAAATAACAACTACAAGCAGAGTTTGCTGGAGAAAATCAGCTTTACAAGTTGCCTGGTTTGGATCACAAGAGATCAAAACCAAGAGTGGCAGTTGCCCAGCAGCTCAAGGTCCCTGGTAATGGGAACTCACCTATTTCATGAACTCAAAAAGCAATCCCAAGGAGAATCACTCTTCCTAATTGTTTCTCAACTTCTCCTCCAGCTGGAGGAATAATGACTGCACAATTCTCCTAACAACACGATCATAATCTATCAGCTCTATGAACTATAGAATGAACCCAAAGAGATAATTGGTGCAGGCACTGAATGATAAACATGTCAAGATTATGATTTCTTTGCTTAAAAATGAAACGAAGATATGATTGGAAACGCCAAGCTTGGGGAGTATGAGCAATATTCCCATGCTCCATCATCTAAATTAGTTTATAATTTGCATGCACTTGTATTTTTAGGCATTGTTGGAAGGCAGGGGAGCTGTAAGACATGAAGATCCAAACATCATCAGACTTTGTCCTTCAACAGCACCTTCCCAGGCAAGATCCCGACACGCGTCACAAAGTCCCGTTGTCCCCACAGGTGGGGGGGAGGGGAGCAAGGAGCTGCAGCTCTGCCAGGGGGTCTCCAGAGCATTTCCCACCTCTGTCCCACAGGTTTTCCAACCTCAGAGATCTGCTGGAAGTGAGAGTTTTTTACTTGTGCTCACAGGTGCCCAGCAGCCATGAATTTGAGCCTTGCATCTGCCAGTTCACACAGAATCCCAGAATCCCAGGGGTTGGAAGGGACCTGGAAAGCTCCCTCAGCCCAACCCCCCTGCCAGAGCAGGGGCACCCAGAGCACATCACACAGGAACGTGGCCAGGGGGGTTGGAATGTCTCCAGAGAAGGAGACTCCACAGCCTCTCTGGGCAGCCTGGCCCAGGGCTCTGGCACTCTCACAGCAAAGAAGTTCTTCCTGACATTCACATGGAACCTCCTGTGCTCCAGTTTGCACCCACTGCCCCTTGTCCTGTCACTGGACATCACTGCACAAAGCCTGGCTCTGTCCTCCTGACACTGCCCTGAACAGATTTGTGCCCATGGATGAGGTGGCCCCTCAGTCTCCTCTTCTCCAAGCCCAACAGACCCAGCTCCCTCAGCCTTTCCTCAGCAGGGAGATGTTCCCCTCCCTCCAGCATCTCTGTGACTCTGCCCTGGACTCTTTCAAGCAGTTCCCTGTCCTTCTGGAACTGAGGGGCCCAGTTCCCAGAAAGGACAAGACATTTGACTCATAACAAAACCTAAACCACAGAAAATTCACCTCATTTCCCTTTTTTGATTCAAGTGATGTTCTCACAGCTCTCTGAGCTTTACAGACCATGATGCTTCATTGGGTAAAGCATGAGATGGAGACACATCCAATCACAGAATCCTACAGTGCCAGGTTGGAAGGGATCACAAGGATCATCTGGTCCAAATTTTCTAAGTAATAATATAGTTTAAATGAGAGGGCCCAGCACCCTGTCAAGCTGAGACTTGTCCAGTTTCTTGCTCTTGTCCAAAGTCCCTCCCTAGCTTTCCTGGGGCCCCTTCAGGTCCTGAAAAGCACCTGTGAGTTCTCCATAATAAGACATTATTCCAATGTCTAACTGTTCTCACGGTGAAAAATTTTCTTCTGGACTTGCCCCATCTCAGAGCCCTGGTGACCAAACCCCATGTCACTGGAGTTGCTCACCAAACACACAGCCAGGGCAGGAAGGGAATTTCCACCAGCTCTTCCCACAATACTGGTTTTTATCCATTGTATTCACCCCTTCTTGCTTCCCATCAAGGCCCTGCAAACCCAGCAGACACCAAGCAGAAGGGACAACCCTTGGGCAGAAGAGGCCAAACCACCCTGCTGCCATCCCTGCCTCCACAAAAAAGCATCATCACTGAAGCCTTGGGAGCAGGATTAAGGGCTGTGTGATTTTTCCTGCATTTCCATGCATGCAGTGTCCCTCCTGTGCTGGGAACACAGGCAGCACAGCCCTGTCTCCAAGCTTAGGAACCAGCACTGAAGCTCACAGAAACACAACCAACTGAATTACATATTGCAAGGAATTTGTTCAAGAAACACTGACATTCTTGTCAAACCATTCACAATTCCTTTTTTTTTTTTAAGTCCTTTCCTTTTTGAAAAAAAGCTGTTTAGATCATTGGATAACATTCAGGAAATGACTGGAATGATTTCCTTTTCTTTCCCCATCATTGCCATCCAATGAAGTTATTTGTGAACTCATCTGCTGGAAACCAAACCAAACCAAACATGACAAGTCTATTTTCACCCTCAGTGAGGTGAAGTTGCTGGCACCAAGGTATGAACAGCACCATGAATCATCCCTACAAGGTGCTGGCAAGAAGCACAGGGAGCTGGGTGGCCACAGGGTGACTGCAGGAGGAGCTGGGGTGGGATTTTGCACTGGGGGAAAGTTGTGCAGTCACAGACTGACAAGAGAAGGTCAAGCATGCAGGGGAAAGGTGGCTGCTCTGGTAAGGTAGAATGGAGTTGCATTCATAGCATCATAAAGTAGTTTGGGTTGGAAGGGACCTTCAAGATCATCCAGTTCCCCCTCCTTGCATGGGCAGGGACACCTCCCACCAGCCCAGGTTGCTCCAAGCCCCATCCAACCTGCCCTTCAACACTGCCAGGGATGGGGCAGCCACAGCTTCCCTGGGCACCCTGGGCCAGGCTCTCACCACCCTCACACTCCACAATTCCCTCCTCATCTCTCACCTCAATCTCCCTCTTCCAGTTTTCATCCCTTCCCCCTTGTCCTCTCCCTCCCTGCCCTTGTCCCAAGTCCCTCCCCAGCTTTCCTGGAGCCCCTTCAGGCACTGGAAGGTGCTTTAAGGTCTCCCTGGAGCCTTCTCTTCTCCAGGCTGAACACCCCAACTCTCCCAGCCTGGCTCCAGAGCAGAGCTGCTCCAGCCCTGGGATCATCTTTGTGGCCTCCTCTGGACTCCCTCCAGGAGCTCCATGTCCTTCTGATGTTTGTGGCTCCAGAACTGGACACAGTTCTCCAGGTGGGGTCTCACAAGAGCCAGGTAAAGGGGAAGAATCACCCTTGCATCATCCCAGTCCAACCCATAACTAAGTTATTAGCATCAAAGGAATATTCTAGTAGTTAACAATTTGACTAAAAAGCCTCTGTGGTAAAGGCAGAAGCTCAGATAAGAGGTACTACTTGAATCAGCAATTTGTCCTGATGATAAACTCCTGAATCTTGAACCCTCCCCACATGGCTGTAGGAAACATCTCATCCCAGGGGCTCCTGAGATCTACCTGCTCCTCATCAGCCACCATCTACACCTGCACTGCCAACTTCTGGAGGTTACATGAAGATGAAACCCCTTGTTCAGCACGACCCCAGAGCCCACTCCCAGCCAGGCTGCACCAGTCCTGTCCTCTCCCAGCTCTGGCTGGAGCTCCTTGTTGAGGGGCTGCTCCAAGAGCAGCTAGAGGCCTCTGGACCTCAAACTTCACAGCCAAAACCTGAGATCTTGCAGGGTGGTGGACACAAAGCCCATGGACACAGCCCAGGATGGTAACTGGGAGCCAAATGCTCCCACTGCAGCCCCAGTGCTCGTCCTGGCCCTTTCTGGATTTAAAATCTCACTGCTTCTGAAATCTCCTCCCAAGAGGACGTCTGGAATAAATTGTCATCTGATAATAGCTACCAGGTGGTGAGGGAAGAAAAAAGCAGACATGCACAGAATGTTTTGACTTCAAACTCATGTGGATTGTCAGAGAGGGAGTGTATTTTGTGTCCCTTCCTCATCCCTGCTTCCCCCTCAGTGTTCTCACCCCTTCATGGATTTATTTCCATTTTTTTTTCCTTGCTGCCTCCAAGTGGAAGGCAAATTCCCTGGGGCAGCAGCTGAGAGGCAGAGCCCAGAGCAAATCCCCCCCAATCTTGAAAGGGCCAAGGGTGGCCAAGCTGGGGTCACCATGCCCAGCACCCAGCTCCTCTCTCATTAAGTGAGCAGATGAAGAAAACTTCACAGACATCCCTGTTCCTCTCATCTTCTCCCACTGGCCCTGCCCCCAGCTTGGCCCTTCTCACTCCAGTTCTCACTCCCCATCAGACCTGTAACCTTGCCCATTAACACTCACCCAGGCAGGGGAAACCCTTCCTGAGCTCCAAGCAGCAGCTTTTCATCAATTTGCCACAGAGTCTGGCTCAGCCTTGGGCAAGGAGCAGCCACAAAGCTCCCTCCCCATCCAGGATGACATTTCCAGGGCAGGGTAGCAACAGGAATCCTTCTCACCAGCTTCAGAGGTCAGGCAAAGGCAAGACCATCCCTCCCAGCCTGAATTTGGGGAATGCACATCCCTTTCCACCTATTCCAGGCACTTTGCACTTGCTCTAGGCAAACACACACACACACAGATTATATCTTGTGCTTAGCAGGAAGGAATATTGGCCTGGAAAGTATCAAAACCACCACTGAACCCACAGCAGCTCTTCTCACAAAACAAAATGAGGACAGAGGGTGAATTGAGGAAGAAAAGACATTTTACTACACAGATGATTCAAGGAAATGAACTTCTGCAATGAGGAGGTCAGCAAGGAGAGCAAGGAAGAACTTTGAAATGGCATGTTGAAATGATAGAGGTCTTTCCTGCAAGGCACATGACCCAGTAGGGGCAGGGGGAGCTGGCAGGAGAGCAGAGCTGCTCAGCCACCCCCAGGCCAGGGGACATCCAGCTGAAGGTACTGAGAAGTAACAGCCAGGAGAACATCCCTGCACAAGTGGGCAGACCTGCTTGGGTCCAGAAACCCCTGAGGTACATCCTGCTTAGAGTCAACCTCTCCAGCATTTCTGGTGGGTGCTGCTGGAGCAGCTCAGGACAAGCTTTCCTAGGTGCCAAAGGTGGGTGTCACATCCCTCCCTGTGCTGCCATCACCCTGAGCACTCCCAGCACCCCAGAGCCAGCCCTCCCTCTGCCTCAACCTCCAGAAAGGACTTGAGAAAAAAAGAAGGTGGCCACAAGCAAGCACTGGGGATGACTGCCAAGAGAATGGCACCCATAACACACTCAGCTCCATTGCAAATGTAATTGCAATTATAATGTGATCAATACCAATGGAAACACTATATTTATACAGAGCCTTTCATCACTCACATGGAAAGCAGGCAGTGCCAGTGCCAATGTGCCAGCATCTGAAATCAAATATTTGACATACTTCTCATGGATGTGCAGACCAAACACTGCATTCCAAAGAGCCTCGTGGTGCTCGAGGCTTTGGGGGGTTTCTGGGCATCTGACAAACTGAAAAAAAAAAAAAAGAAATAGAAATCCTGAGCCTGGTTATTCTTTGGGAAATAAACCCCCTCCCTTCACGTTGGATTCTCCTCAGTGTAAGTCCCAGTTTCCACATTTTTCTCCCTGTCAGTTCTGTGCCCTGGCATGTTGCTGTGGTCAGGGAGTCATTAACCTCCTGAGGGGGTGAAAATGTGGAGAAATGCTCTGGTCTGCTGGCTGGGGCCACGTGCAGATTGTCCACCCAACAGACACTTGCTCCTGCTTCATCCAGCCATGCCAACAGGAGCCAGCACCTGTGAGAGCACCTGAGGCCTGTCCTGGCTGTGGTCAGGCAGTCATTAACCTCCTGAGAGGGAGAAGATGTGGAGAAACACTCCTGCCTGCTAGCTAGGACCACATCCAGGTTCATCCAGCTTCTCCACCCAAGAGACACGTGGTCCTGCTTCATCCAGCGAGGCCAACAGGACCCAGCACCCAAGCCCCATCATGACCTGCCACCATCCTCAGGGCACCAGGATGGCTGGTCCCCCCCAGGTGACAATGCCCCTGAGGCCCTCCCGTTTTGGGAAGCACAGTCCTCCTGAGGCTTGTATGACCACAGAGGCTGGGAGAGGGGAAAAAACCTCCCTGTCCTTCCTTGCCATCCCACCTGCCCCGTGTGTCTGAGCCAGACAGTCCATCACCAGCCTCCACACATTTAATGTCTCAGGAAAGAAAAACACCAAGTGTTGATGCTCCTGCAAAGCTCTGACAACTGACAGCCTAATGGCTCCTGAGGTTTTTTTCCCAGCTGCAGTTTAGAAAATGAAATAAATTGAGTTCCTTAAGCTCACAGGGCTGGCTGCTTTGTGAGCAACGTGCTCCCTGAGGCCCCAGGGCTGAGCTGTGGCACCAGGAGAAAGGGTGACCCAGGGAAAGGACAGCACAAGGGTTGGAAGTAGATGAAATCCAGCCACCCCAACCCACCCAGAGGGCCCCTTGTTCTCTGCCACTTAGCTGGACCTGAGAGCCAGGACCCAAAACTCCAGCTAGAGGTGATGCTGCTAAGATGAGGGGCAATGGTCTTCAGCTAGAGCAGGGCAGCTTTAGGTTGGATATTAGGAAAAGGTTCTTTGCAATGAGGGTGGTGAAGCACTGGAACTGCCTAGAGAGGTGGTGGAGGCCCCATCTATGGAGATATTCAAGGCTGAACCAGGCTCTGAGCAATATGATCTAGTTAAAAAGGTCCCTGTGCACTGCAGGGGGGCTGGACTAGATGACCTTTAAAGGTCTCTTCCAACCCTACACATTCCATGATTCTATGATTCTGTGTCTAACCTGCCATGGAAGGGGTGGATGGGGCAAGAGGACCCCTCTGGTGACACCCACAGGGTAAAACCTGGTGCTCCTGGTCACATCAGACCCCTGAGTGAGCAGTAAAAGCCAGGAGTGAAGCTCAGAAGTCCTGTTCTGCTGGAGGCTGCAGCCTATTAAGCAGAGCTGCTGTAATTAGGCTGAAGCCCTGAGTGGCCATAGGGCTGGGAGAACATGATGGAAAGCCTTTCATGGAGAAATGGCCAGGTCCTTGTGGAGCACACACCAGCCATTACTCACCAGTGGCTCACCCAGACAAGCTGGGGAACTTCAAGCCAAATAACTGCAAACTCCTTCTCCAAAGTATTTCTGAGGTCATGAGTGATGAAGGATGGAGAAGGATGGCAGCTCAGCACAGGGTGGGCGCTGCAGCCCCCTCACTCACCCACAAAACCCTCACACACCCACAAAACACCCTCACACACCCACAAAACCCCCTCACACACCCACAGAACACCCTCACACATCCACAAAACCCCCTCACACACCCACAGAACACCCTCACACACCCACAAAACCCTGATGGCACCAGGGAAAACACTGGCACAGCCACTTCATGCAGCCTCACACCCCATCTGGAGCCCGGAGGGCTCATTCCACCCATGCTCCCTCCTCCCCCCTGGCACAGCCTGGAGCACAGATTGTTCCTTTCAGCACTTTTCTCACCCCAAATTCCCTGCTCTCCCCATGTCTCACTGCCAGAGGCTATTTTTCTCCTGATCCAGGCCAACTTCAAAACCAGGGCTACTACAGCCTCTCTGCAGGTAGCATCTCCATCTCTCCAGAGGAGCTAAAAGTATTTCCAGTCCTACTTGGGATGATCCCATTTCTTTCTGTAAGGATCCAGAAGCCAGAAAAGGGATGAGCAGGAAAAATATTGTGCAGGCCATTGGAAGGCAAAAGAGATTGGGATTTCCAAAGAACAGCTCAAAGGTGGGAAAGAAGAGGCAGCACTAAGTGAGGGAGAGCTGTGAGGGTCAGGGGGAGTGAAGGGGTAAGGAAGAAGCTGAGGAGAAATGAAGGGAGGTCCAACGTGTTGGGAGCATGAGGGCAAAGACTCAAGAAACCACATTTCCCTGACTCTGCTCCAGATGAGTTCATCTCAGCTTGAGAAAGTTGTTTCATAGAATCACAGAGGGGTGGGGGTTGGAAGAGACCTCTGGAGATCATCCAGTCCAACCCCCTGCCAGAGCAGGATCCCCTAGAGCAGATCCCACAGGAACACGTCCAGGTTTGAATGTCTCCAGGGATGGAGACTCCACAGCCTCCCTGGGCAGCCTGTCCCAGGGCTCTGCCACCCTCAGAGTCCAGAAGGATTTTCTCCTATTCAGGTCAAACCTCCTGTGCTCCAGTTTGTGCCCATTGCCCCTTGTCCTGTCCCTGGGCACCACTGGGAAGAGTCTGGCCCATCCTCCTGCCACCCCCTGCAGATATTGATCAGCTCTGATCAGATCCCCCCTCAGCCTCCTTCTCTCCAGCTGAGCAGCCCCAGCTCTCCCAGCCTTTCCTCACAGGCAGATGCTCCAGCCCCTCCAGCATCTCAGTGCCCTGTGCTGGATTCTCCAGCAGCTCCTTGTCCTTCTGGAACTGGGCAGCCCAGACCTGCTCACAGAGCTCCAGGTGGGGCCTCAGAGGGGCAGGAGAACCTCCCTGACCTGCTGGACACACTCACCTTCATGCCCCCCATGTCACTGCACCTCCCCTCTCCCCCCAAAAAGACCTGTTGCTGCAAGGAAGGCACATCCAGGAGAGCAAGAGGCAGCAAGGAGAAGGCAGGGAAGAGCCAAGCAGCCGAGTGGGGCTCAGCAGCTGCCAAGGGCCTCCCAGGGCCCTGTCCCCGCCGAGCAGCTGGAACCGGGACTAATAGTTGGAGGTTCTTAATATTCCTGCGATCCAATAAATCAATGGTGCTAAACAGGAGCCCAGGAAGGCGAGCAGCAGAGTGACAGGACAAATGAGGCCTGGCTGCAGGGAGAGGTTCCTCAAGCGGTTTGTTCCGTCTGAGCTCCCAAACCAGGCCAGGGTGCACGAAGCAGCCGCGTCCCCTCAGCCAGGCACCCCTGCTGCCGGCCAGGCTGCTCCCAGGGGCCTTGCACACCCCCAGGGGCTGCACAAACATGAACTGGTTGTTCCCTGGGTTCCAAGAAGATTAGATCTCCCTGCTGAGGAAAGGCTGAGGGAGCTGGGTCTGTTGGGCTTGGAGAAGAGGAGACTGAGGGGCCACCTCATCCATGGGCACAAATCTGTTCAGGGCAGTGTCAGGAGGACAGAGCCAGGCTTTGTGCAGTGATGTCCAGTGACAGGACAAGGGGCAGTGGGTGCAAACTGGAGCCCAGGAGGTTCCATGTGAATGTCAGGAAGAACTTCTTTGCTGTGAGAGTGACAGAGCCCTGGGCCAGGCTGCCCAGAGAGGCTGTGGAGTCTCCTTCTCTGGAGACATTCCAACCCCCCTGGCCACGTTCCTGTGTGATGTGCTCTGGGTGCCCCTGCTCTGGCAGGGGGTTGGGCTGGGGGAGCTTTCCAGGTCCCTTCCAACCCCTAAGATTCTGTTATTAGCTCCGTGTTTACCCTGTTGCTTTATGGGATCATGAAAACCACTGTTCAAGTGCCAGGAATTATTACTGGAGGTATGCAAGGGTTGGGATTTACAATAAGATTAGTGCCCCAAAACATTGCTGCTGCTACCCAGAGTGGAGACAGTGACTCCAATGCTGATCCTCCTGAGGATCCTAAGAAAGGCTATTGTATTCTGGGGGAAAAGGGGATGTAGAACCTTCAGAAGAGGAAGAAAAACAGGATCATAGAAGGATTTGGGATGGAAGGGAGCTTGAAGATCATCTAGATCCACCCCCCTGCATGGGCAGGGACACCTCCCCCCAGCCCAGGCTGCTCCAAGCCCCATCCAACCTGCCCTTCAACACTGCCAGGGATGGGGCAGCCCCAGCTTCCCTGGGCAACCTGGGCCAGGCTCTCACCACCCTCACAGCACAGAATTCCCTCCTCATGTCTCACCTCAATCTCCCTCTTCCAGTTTTCATCCCTTCCCCCTTGTCCTCTCCCTCCCTGCCCTTGTCCCAAGCCCCTCCCCAGCTTTCCTGGAGCCCCTTCAGGCACTGGAAGCTGCTCTAAGGTCTCCCTGGAGCCTTCTCTTCTCCAGGCTGAACACCCCAACTCTCCCAGCCTGGCTCCAGAGCAGAGCTGCTCCAAGCCCTGGGATCATCTTCATGACCCTTCTCTGGACCCTCTCCAATGGGTCTTTTTATTTCCTGTGCTGAGGGCACCAGTGCTGTACTCAGTATTCCAGGAACGGTCTCACAAGAGTAAAACAGAGAAGGAGAAAAAGAATAAAGCAGTTGAGCTTTCCCAAA
Source organism: Chaetura pelagica (assembly GCF_000747805.2). Taxonomy (NCBI): domain Eukaryota; kingdom Metazoa; phylum Chordata; class Aves; order Apodiformes; family Apodidae; genus Chaetura; species Chaetura pelagica. The sequence continues at coordinate 1,274,580 of NW_009954181.1, forward strand.
GCCACCTTGCAATTACAGGAGATCTAGATCAGATCTTAAACAAATGCCACAGCTATAACCTCAGTCAAGTGATAAATCATGCCTGGGGAGTAAATAACCTGAACATGTTTAGCATCCACTTCTGGGTTAGGGACCCAAGATCCAATACAAACAGCTTCTACCAAATTGATCTTACTCCATGCTCCAAACAGACTTTAACACAGCCCAGAAATGTGTTAGCAACAGTAAAAACTGGGTGGATGGATGTGCATCCATCTACTTATCCCTGTGTTAGCCAGTGGGACATCTGCAGAGAAACTGTCACCCTGGGCCATCTCCATCTTCTGTTCTATCCTTCAGGAAACAAGATGACCAGACTAAATATACCAGTCCCTGCATCCCTTGTCATATGGAACTTTTCCAGGTTCTTCAATCATTCTTGTCTCCATCTGACAAGGGATTGGAAGGGCTGAGATTATTTGTCTTAAAAAGGAGACAAATAGAAAGCCTTATGATAAATGTATATGAATTAATGAATGAGGGAGACAAAGTACATCTGGTATTTCTTCCTCCCTGCCTTGCAAGACCAGAAGTCCCCTTTGATTCCACTGAAATAGTGACAAATTCACAACTGATGAAAAGAAACACTTTCCACAACCAGCCCGTTGAAGCAAAGAGCTTGAAAGGTTTCAAAGCCGTTTATATCAATACCACAGCTCTCCAGAGCTAATGGTTAATGCTAATGAAAAGGAGATAATGAGTTTAAGCCCCTCTCTAATGACTGCATTGGGCTGAATAGAGGTCGTGGAGTTTAGGCAGCAATTCCAACCTGAAAAAGCTTCAATTCATACAATATTTGCAAGTTAGACTCAGCAGGGATTTACTGGGAGAACCTTGGGGTCCCCTGGGGTAGATGGACCCCTGGGATTAGAAGGACCCCTGGGGCCCTGTCAAGATCCGTGACCTATTATATCTCCTTATTGGAGTGTATTAACTTATCAGGATTTGCTGAGAGATCCACACGTGGGTATCGCCTCACACAGAGGATACAGGAACTTATGTCCCGACTTTTTTGAGTGAGTAACTCGCTCAGTGCTTACTAAATTTCTAACAACAGCAAGGTTTATTGTGGGGAAAACAAAGCAATTTGGGGCAGGAGGTTCAAAAGGAGTGATTACAACACCTTAAACATATATGGGTACACCTTAGTTACACATCTTATTCACGTGAGGGAAGCAGAGGGGAGGGATTTGCCCGAATGGCTGGATTATATTTTCCCCTATAAGCTGGGGTAGCCGGAATTGTCTCACCACGGCAGTGCAGGTTCGATGAGCTGGTAGCAAAGAGGCTGCAGGCACTCCAAGCGCAGGTCGCCCCCCCCACCACAAAGCGGCGGCAGTCGGTGCGCGGCTCCGGGACCGTAGGTGTGCAGACGCTGGAAACGCGG
>NW_009954181.1:1276407-1301078 GCF_000747805.2 Chaetura pelagica
TCGCACACACGAGGAGAGAGAGAGAGCGAGAGAGAGGGGCGTGCCGCGCTGCCTCTCTCATGGGGTTCTTCGGCGCCAGTTTTGCATTTCCGGGCTTTTCAGCCAATCAGACGGGACCTAGTCCTGCCCCTGCTTCCGGCCACGGCTCCTCCCCTGCAGCAGCTGCTCCCCCCCCACACACACACAGAGGGGGTTTCCTGCCATATGGAGACACCATTTTAAGTCAGTTTTGTCGGCTGACTCAAAGGACATTTCATGTTCGTGTAAGGAAATACCTGGTCCTTCTGGGGCCCATCTCACATCCCCAGGCTGGGCTGAGATCTGCTGTTGGAATTTGATAAGCTCAAAGTCTCCTGTGTCCCTTTTTTGGCTTCATCCTGGCTCAAACCAGGACACCCTGTCAATTCATGCAGGTTTCCTTAGATGTTTGCATTTCCCAGCCTTCCAGCCCTCCCAGGAACAAGAGCACAGGGAGGCCTGGGAAACTTGTTTCATCATACCACAGCTATTGGTCCACACCAGGACTTCACTCTGCAGCTCTCTAGTTCTTATTATTCCTTGTTACAACTCATCTATATTCCTCATCCCTGAATTACCAAATACAGGAGAGTAGCCCTGCTCTATTTTTCCTGGGAATCATTCCTTTGCCTTTGGCCTCTCACTCCCATGACTGTTCCTGATACCAAGAGCAGTGGCCAGAAGGTCCAAACAAGAGGCAAATCTCAATTAAATGCACCTTGTAGGAGACACTCCCTGCCCTAGAAAGCAGAGTCCAAGCAGACTGCACAGATACAAGAAGAAAAGAAAGAGATATAAAAACATTCCTAAGGTCACAGAAAGAGTCTGGAGCCCAAAACCAGTGCTGAGCCATCCCCATCCAGCAGCCCCACCAGAAATCCATCCCTCTCCTTATTTTCATGGCTGCAGATTTGATGTGGTGGTTCTGCAGGAGCTGTGATGGCAAACAAGCCTGGCCCACAACACCTTCCTCTTTTAAAACTCAGGCACATTGCAAGGACCTCAGCAAGACTTTAAACCCATAATATTAAAACCAAGCAATTAAGGCCAGATCTCCAGCAGGTCCTAATTACAGGTTGGGGAGGTCAACAGATGAAGTCAACAGAGGAGCAGACTCCGAGGGCACAACTTGGGACTTTTTTTAGAGAGCTAAGCTCAGATGGTGTGAAAATCCTCCTAAGTTTTAAATCACAAACCCAGAACTACTTGAGCAAAATGGTGTTTCCCTACACAAACATGTTGCAGAACATTCTGCACATCTGTCCTGGACTTCAGCAGCTGCAACGAGCACTGGAAAAGGTTTGAACACAGCAGAATGTTCTTTACTCAGGAGTGTAAACTGCTCATTACTAAGTGCTATATAATGCCAAGCTCCTGCTGTAAAAGGCTCTTCAGAAATGACAACATCAAGAAAAATGGTCTCCAAAGCAGGACTCAGGTGAAACTTGACAGTTAAAGCCAGGAGAATTTTATATCAAAATCCAGCAGGTTTCACAAGAACATAACACAAAGCCATAAATCACCTTGGCTTTGCTTACAAGGTTGGTGGAACTCAGGAAATATAAAACCTCTAAATGTTTGATGAACGTCCCAAGTCCTGAGCTTGTTACACGTTTCTGCACAACTGGATTTCAAGCCCTCTTTCCCACATGTCCTCAAATAATGCCCCAACTTTGGTTGAGTACAAAGTAGGTATTACTCAAAGGAAGAAAGATACACCTGAAGAAGGTGCAATATTTTGATGACATGAAGGGACCTTAAGGATCATTTATTCATAGAATCATGGAATGGTTTGGGTTGGAAGGGACCTTCGAGGTCACCCTCTTCCAAACCCCTGCATGGGCAGGGACACCTCCCACCAGCCCAGGCTGCTCCAAGCCCCATCCAACCTGCCCTTCAACACTGCCAGGGATGGGGCAGCCACAGCTTCCCTGGACAAATCCCACCCTCAGCCCTTGTGTCCCAAATCCCTCTGCTCAAAGCAGGGGCAGAACATTCCTCACAACTGCCTCACAGGCTTCACCAAGGAAATGATGAGCAAGTGCTCAAATAATAAAGAAAGGCCACTACAAAACCACACAAGAAAGAACAGGGTCACTGCAGCCACTGGGAGAAGAGTCAAGAGTCACTTGTCCCACCACTGAAAGATTCCAGAGCATCCATATGGTACCTCAAGCAGGAGGTCTGGGCTCCTCTTCCCATCCAAGAAGGGCTCTCCCAGGAGATGGGTGACTAATTACTATCCAAGCCAACAAATCAACCCTGTCCCAGGTACTCCAGGAGTTTGGAGATACACTTTGGAGGGGACAGAGTGCCAGGACCCCTACCATCAGAAAACTCTGTTATGCAGGTCTTCAAAAAAAGCTCATTACTACAAAGCTATGAGCATTCAATTGTTCTCCAATAAAGCACCAGCACTTTCCACCATGTTCTCCAGACAACATCTCCAACCTAGCCCTGAAGGACACAGCACTGCATGGCCCAGCCCTCTGGTCCAACCCTTGCCTGACGTGTCGTGGGAACCTGTCTATTAGCAAAGAAATATAATGCAAAAACATTAAGCTGGAGAGGAGTGTTAGTGGTTTCACTTAGGCTGTTTTGCTTCCACTCACCATGGACTATTGATCTCTCTGGAGAAGAAGCAGCAGACACAGCTGAGGTGCTGTCCCTCAGCCAGGGGTAATAGATGACCCTGTTGGGAGCTGTGGTTTAACTGATGAACCCATCAGGCTGGGGAGCTGGAGAAGTGATTGATTCCCTCTCTATCCTGGTGCTTAAGAGTTTTCACTCTCAACAGGCCATGAAGCCTTGTTCATCATCTTCATCAATCAAGCAGGTAAATATCATTAGATCTGCAGGCCACAGGCAGTAGCTTTTATATTTTGTTTTATTTTTTAATTTCTGAAGTTCACCACCTCCTATCCCCACATCCCTGACTCAAACTCAGGGCTTCCACCTGTCAGGGGCTCAGTGAGCTGAAATGGAGAAGCTGCACCTTGATAAGATGGGACAGTGCCAGGCTTGGGCTTCCTCAGCCCTCCTAAGCCACCAGGAATGCTCAGAGGAGCAGAGTGTTGCCAAATACTCCAGAGATGCCTGACCCTGTTCAGCCTCAGAGCTGGCTGGTTTCCTCCAACTAAAATGAACACATCAAGGGACTTTTGCTGCCAGGTTGACCCAAGGCACAGCATTTAAACCCACCATGCAGGATTTGGCACAACTCAAGGTGATTCCTCAGAATCTAGTGGAGCAACAATGACCCACCTAAGCTGTCCATCTGCCCCAGAACCTCCCAAGAACAATGTTTGGCTCTACAGGCACTTCCAGTTAATCACAACTGCTCGTTTCACATTGACTTGTCCCTGGATGCACTTTTGCAAAGGGTTTTTTTTCCATGCAAGGCCTGAGGACCTGACAAGAGCACAGTCAAGGATGGATGGACAGACTGCCAAGTTCACCACCTTCTCTCCCAGCAAGACACTGGGAGAAAAGGAAAGTTAGAAAAGTTTTAAAAGAAATAGAAATTTAAAACAAACAAACAAACAACAGTGGAAATTGTTAGAGAAAATCACCTGACCTGGGGACATTTCAGGTGAGTTCAGAAAAGCCTGGAGTGAAAATCCATCTCTAACAGAATCACAGAATTATTGAGGCTGGAAAAGACCTTTAAGATCATCCATCCAATCCAGCCCATGACCTGACACCACCACATCTCCAGCCCAGGGCACCAAGTGCCACCTCCAGCCTTTCCTTAAACACCTCCAGGGATGGTGCCTCCACCACTTCCCTGGGCAGCCCAGGTCTGATCACCCTTTCCATGGGAAGTGCTTCCTGATACCCAACCTAAACCTCCCGTGGAGCAGCTTCAGGCCAGGCCCTCTCATCCTGTCACTGGTTGCCTGGAGAAGAACCCAACCCCACTTGACTCCAACCTCCCTTCAGGTGGTTATAGAGAGTGAGAAGGTTCCCCTGAGTCTCCTCTTCTCCAGGCTGAACACGACTGAAAGAGCCACACGAAGGAACAGATGCAGCAGCCAGTAAATTAAATCACTGCAGAAAAGCTGGAAGAGCCAGATGAAATCTCCACCTGCCATGACTTCCCAGGCAGGAGAAGGGCCAGACCTGCCAAGGAGGGGGGTGGTTCTGCACCTCAGCAATGGACAGGCAGCCCAATCACTTTATTAGCCTTAATTGCCATTTCAATCCCATCCCCATGTCTCCACATAAGCCTTCATTTGGTGCAAAGTTGTCAGTTCATGTCCTGAATGGGCCAGGCTTGTTATCAGGAAGTCGTTCCCAGCCCCTGGGCTGTGCATTAATTAAAAAGGCTTTGTGCTGAGGCTCATTCATTAGCACACTGCTCCTTTAATCACTGCCTCTTCAGCCACCAGGACAATCTATAAATCTCCTCAAATATGAAATAATGAAGTGGAATGGTTCCATTTATTACCATGTAATAAGTCAGGAGAATGTGAGGGTGGACAGGGTGGCACTGGAGCTGTTTCCTTGCCCAGTCTTCCCAGCTCTTCACTGACAGAGAAGAAGAGCAGAGGGATGGAGAGGAGGATGGTGAATGCACAAGATGGGGGTGTTCCCATCTCCTGCTGTCCCACCCACCCAAACCCCACCTTGATGCAGGTGATGCTGAAAGCCAGACATGGTTTCTTGGTCTTGGGAGAGGCAAGTTTTGTCCTGAAGAGGTTCCAAAAATGTTGCTCTTTGATGCAAACCCCCTCTGTGGGAGCCACTCAGCTCTGCAGTGAAAGTCCACCCACCTTGCTTCCTTATTTCCCTATTTACATCCCCATTTCCACCCCCATTTTCCCACTTCTCCTTCCTCAAGACATTGTCCCATCATTCCTAGAAAGACCCAGGTTGAGATGCAGAGGGAAGCACCAAGGAGCAGGTGTTCCAGGGAACATCAACAAGCTACAAAATCAATGTATTAACTCAACACCAAACTGCTGTTTCTCCTCTCATGGCTCATCTCCCAGCAGCTGGGCTCTCAAGTCAATCTGCCAAATAAACTATGACCATACACATTGGGTTCATTAACAAAAGGAGAAGGGCAAAAATTAAACCTGGCTTTGCATTTCCTAAATAACTAGATATCAAGGTCACCTGACTAGCAAGTGGAGGCCTCACCTGAAAAATTTGGGACTAAAGATGCTGAGGGAAGAAAGAAAACTTCCAACTATTTTAGAAAACCAGCCAAACTAAACCAACCAAAACCAGCAAACCAGCAAAACTAAAACTGCCTGTACAAAAGTTAAGAGAAGCTAATTACTCTCCTGCACAAAAAGGAAACATTTAGAGAAAAGCAAGAGTTGGAAAGAACATCGTGGTGCCTTTGGAAAAATAACTTTGTCCTGTCAAAAGACACTTCATGAGAAATCCCCAGTCCCCACTCCTACAGCTCTAGTTTGCTGCTCTTTTTCAATTCTCTCCCTATTCAGGTTTAGAAAGTCCTGAATCCTCATGCACTGCTCTATAATTAATGTGTCTCTTCGTATAATTAATACTATATGTTGATTTATCCAAGTCAAAACTCATTCACAGGCAAGTCTGTGGTGAGAAATTGAATGGAAAGGGAAGAAAAAAAAAAAAAAATCATTAAAAAATCAGGAAACATTTAGAGAAAAGCAAGAGTTGGAAAGAACATCGTGGTGCCTTTGGAAAAATAACTTTGTCCTGTCAAAAGACACTTCATGAGAAATCCCCAGTCCCCACTCCTACAGCTCTAGTTTGCTGCTCTTTTTCAATTCTCTCCCTATTCAGGTTTAGAAAGTCCTGAATCCTCATGCACTGCTCTATAATTAATGTGTCTCTTCGTATAATTAATACTATATGTTGATTTATCCAAGTCAAAACTCATTCACAGGCAAGTCTGTGGTGAGAAATTGAATGGAAAGGGAAGAAAAAAAAAAGAAATCATTAAAATATCCCATTTCAACAGCTTCTTTACAATTGAAATCTGTCCTCAAGCCTTTCTTCATTTCCAAATCTAGGTTGGCATCTTTCAGGGCTTGTTGGTTTTCTTCAGGTGGAACAAATAGGCTGTAAATATGAACCATTTCACTGACCCAGCTGGACTTAGGTGGGAGGGGGGGACCATGAAAACACTCCAGGTTTTGATGTTTCCTTCCTGTTCATTATCAGAAGTGCATTCAAAATGGTGTTACAGGAGGGGAAAATGATTTCTTTCCCTGTGTTAGAAAGGCCTGAAGGTACAGACTGTTCAAACCCACAGATCTTTAATGACAGCAATCTGCTAAGTGCTCATTTGTCAACACGATCCCTTTCATCTCCAAGGGGCCCAAAACACTTCATTTGCTCAAGAGTCACTTGTCCCACCACTGCAAGATTCCAGATCATCCATGTGGTACCTCAAGCAGGAGGTCTGGGCTCCTCTTCCCATCCAAGAAGGGCTCTCCCAGGACATGGGTGACTAATTACTATCCAAGCCAACAAATTAACCCTGTCCCTGGTACTCCAGGAGTTTGGAGATGTTTTCTGGAGGGGACAGAGTGTCAGGGCCCCTACCATCAGAAAACTGTAAAATGCCCCAACTTCTGCTGAGTGCAAAGTAGATATTACTCAAATAAAGACACACCTGAAGAAGGTGCAATATTTTGATGACCTGAAGAGGATTTCTCTCTCTATGCCACAGGAATGAGCCCTCTGGCAATTGTAGGAGGCCAACATGACAGAGTCTGAGGTCAGCTGAGACAAATCCCACCCTCAGCCCTTGTGTCCCAAATCCCTCTGCTCAGAGCAGGGGCAGAACATTCCTCACAACTGCCTCACAGGCTTCACCAAGGAAATGATGAGCAAGTGCTCAAAAAATAAATAAAGGCCACTACAAAACCACACAAGAAAGAACAGGGTCACTGCAGCCACTGGGAGAAGACTCAAGAGTCACTTGTCCCACCACTGAAAGATTCCAGATCATCCATATGGTACCTCAAGCAGGAGGTCTGGGCTCCTCTTCCCATCCAAGAAGGGCTCTCCCAGGAGATGGGTGACTAATTACTATCCAAGCCAACAAATCAACCCTGTCCCAGGTACTCCATGAGTTTGGAGATACACTTTGGAGGGGACAGAGTGCCAGGACCCCTACCATCAGAAAACTCTGTTATGCAGGTCTTCAAAAAAACCTCATTACTACAAAGCTATGAGCATTCAATCCCATTAATAAAACACATCAGTATATAATTATAATATTAGGCACTTAAATTGCAGGTTTCATCTGAGGCTCTCAAAGTGTTTTACCATAGTAAATTAAGTCTCCCCTAATTTGAGCTGGTCATAGTTTTCCATTTGAAGCTGCTTCCTCAAGGAGAATTTGAATTTGTGTTGGGGGAAAAAAATTGCAAAATGGGTCTGTTCTTCCTTAAAATGTCTGTTTCCTTCTGGGAAGGGGGGGAAATCACCCAATATCTGGAAAAATGCTACAGGGAGTCCAAATGTTGCCAAGAGAGGAATTGCCAAGAATTTATAAACTTTCTCAGTGGCAGGAAAATTGTTTATATCTTTTTAGGAAGAAATTCTGGGCTGTGAGGGTGGTGAGAGCCTGGCCCAGGTTGCCCAGGGAAGCTGTGGCTGCCCCATCCCTGGCAGTGTTGAAGGGCAGGTTGGATGGGGCTTGGAGCAGCCTGGGCTGGTGGGAGGTGTCCCTGCCCATGCAGGGGGGTGGATCTGGATGATCTTGAAGGTCTCTTCCAACCCAAACTGTTTTGTGATTCTATGAATAAATGATCCTTAAGGTCCCTTCCAACCCAACCCATTCCATGATCCCATGAGACTGCAGAGCTGTTTCCTTCACCCCTCTCCACACTGTGGTTCTCCAGCTCACACCAAAATACCAGGAAAAGGCCAGACCAAAAATGTCATGTGAATAAAACCAGCCCCAAAACCTTTCCTTCTTCTCCAAAGGACCTGCCTATCACCAGCTTTTGGGGGTTGTCAAGTTGGCACCTCCATCCCAAGACCTTGTTTCAGGACCGATGGGGACAAAACCACTCCCAGTGACAGTGACACCAGGGCATGGCTGCCCTTGACTAGATGGAGGGTGACAGCTGCTCTCCAGAGTCACATCCTGGCCCACGTCAGAACAAATATGTTTTCAGCAGGCAGGGAAGCTGAGGAAATCAGAGATGACAAGAAAAGCATTGAGGAAATTCTCTGCCTGGGAGACAGGAGCACACCTGGTTCAGCTTTCATTTGTGAGGAGACCTGTGGGCTCCAGAGGTTGTCACATGAATACCAGAGCAAATCACATCACCACGGGCACCAAACAGGCAGCTCACTCCCTAGCCTAGCAAGTGGTAAACACCAAGCTTTGGTAATTCCAGCTATTAAAAACAACTTAAGAGAGAAATCAGATCTCGTTTTGCAGAGAGCACAGGGGTCTCTGTGGCACTTTTAAAGTTTTCCTTCATTCACTTGAGTTAAAAGCCTATGACTTTGGTATGTTCAGCTGCTGTGCTGCTTCCAGGTTTAGAAAATGTATAGACAGAGAGACAGGATGGGATGTTCTTTCTCCCAAAGACACCCTGAGCTAAAGGGAGGGTGTCTCAGGCATCACTCGGAGTTAGAAAACCACAGGGGTCCAAAGAACCCACTCCCCAAGAGCCCATCATAAACAGACACTGCCCTGTGCACAAATTCATTCCAATCCCAAGAAAATAATTATAGATGTTGCACTCCCACTATTTACTCCCATGGCTCCCCCTCAGAAGGGGGAGTTTGGTTTTGACATCTCAGAGACACAGCCTGGAAAGATTGCAGAAACCACCCCAGCAAATAGATCCATTTTGATACTTGAAAGCTCTTTTCCCCAAAAACCTGCTTGTCAATCAGCTCACATGAAAATTAAATCCCTGGTTTTGTTGGATCTGGAGAGTTTTTACAGCATGTTCTCATACTTTTTATAGCCAGAGGAGAGCATCCCTGGGTTTCTCTTGTATGTGATAGAGAAGATGTGAAGGAAGAGTCTCTCCCAGCACAGGTAAGAGGATTTAACAGACTTTCCCCCTCCCAATCTGGGTGAAACCCCATTCAATCCATCCCCTTTCTTAAAGGCATGAGAAAGGAGAAGAAAAGACACAGCCAGGCACAAACCACCACCACCTATTGTGCATCAGGATGGGAGAAGAGAAGCTAGAGGGAGATTTTTCTTCTGGCACTTATTGTCTTCTAAAGTCCTCAATCTATCCCACACTATGTTTGTAATCACTCAAAAATTTTCAATTAAATGTAAAAAACCAGAAACAAGTAAATCTATTCTTGCTTTTGACTGTTTTATTGATTAAAATGGATGCCTGAGCTGCTGCCACTGAAGCATGAAAAGCAATCTGTCTTGGATGGGCAAGGGATCGTTAGGAAATCCTTGTGCTGAGGCTACAGTCACTGTGAGTGTACACACAGCCACGTGCACAGCACACATCCCTGGGGTGTGGGCACCCATGTGCACCTGCCACCAGAGAATAAGCCCTTTGCAATGAAAAGATGAAACGTTTGAACATCAGGTTGGAAGTGACCTCAGGTGTCAGCCTGTGGCTTGGCCTGGTGCTCTGAATTTCATCCTTTGCTCTGCAGCAAAACTTCATCATAGAATCTTAGAATCATGAAGGTTGGAAGGGACCTTAAAGACCATCAAGTTCCAACCCCCTGCCATGAGCAGGGAACCACTAGACCAGGCTGCACAAACCTCGTCCAACCTGGCCTTAAAAACCTCCAGGGATGGGGCATCAACAGCCTCCCTGGGCAACCCATCCCAGCTCCTCACCACCCTGAGAGTGAAGAATTCCCTCCTCATCTCTCACCTAAATTTCCCCTCTCCCAGTTTTCATCCCTTCCCCCTTGTCCTCCCCCTCCCTGCCCTTGTCCCAAGTCCCTCCCCAGCTTTCCTGGAGCCCCTTCAGGCACTGGAAGGTGCTCTAAGGTCTCCCTGGAGCCTTCTCTTCTCCAGGCTGAACACCCCAACTCTCCCAGCCTGGCTCCACAGCAGAGCTGCTCCAGCCCAAGGATCATCTCTGTGGCCTCCTCTGGACCCTCTCCAACAGGTCTATACCTTTCTTGTGCTGAGGGCACCAGAACTGGACACACGATTCCAGGTGGGGTCTGACCAGAGCAGAGTGGGACAGAATCACCTTCCTGGCCACATCATGTCCTTTGCTGTGGAGCAAAAGAACCCACAAGGTGGGGGAAGGCAAACCTCAAGGTCTGTCCTTTGCTACAAGCTCCAAGAGCAAGAAAACCCCTTCTTGAGCCATTAGGTGGTTTTCAAGTCGATGACAAGGAGATGTTTCACCTTCCCCTCCTTCCCCTCTGGCCCTGTCCTTTCAGGGAGATGTGGAGGATGCTAAATGAGTCCTTAACATCCCCAGGAACATTTGGTTTTGCAAAACCTGGTGGTTTGGGCATGATCCACCCTTCAGCAAGGCAAGGGAGGGAAGAAACTTCCCACGTGAAGCTTTTTGCCACGAGCACTCAATTTCCAGACTGCAGTGGAGATATCTAATATTGGCTCTTCACAGCTCCAGGAACAGATGGAGAATGCTTTGGTCTGTGCTGACAATGCTCTTCTTTTGAAGCAAGACCATCCTGATATCTGCTCTATTTTATCTGAGCACCTCAAGTTGAAGCTTAAACTAACCCCATATTGTTTTTTTTTGTTGTAACCCATCACCATCCCACACACTAAAAGCCTCAGGGAGTTGAGCTCTGTGAATTTTCAGCCTCTGCAAGAGAAAGATCTTGCTTGCTGCAGCCAGCCTGCTCATCTCTAGGTACCCTCCATCCACACATCCACCCCAGGGAAGAGCCTTAGAGAGAGGTCAGCTCAGGCAAGTCCTGCTGCCAAGAGCAGCTCTGAGGAAACCTCAGCTATAAACCACAATGTTCATCCTCCCAGACAGGAGCAGCCTGAAACCCCTTTCAAAAATCCACTTTCTAACAGGCTTTTCCTAGGCTGGGACTGAGGCTTTTGCAGTTTTCTCCCATCACTGCAGGTCCAGCAAAGAGCCACCCTTGTCTCAGCCCGTGGAAAGGCCACCAGCAGCCACCCCACCAGCCAGGAGCTCCAGGCAGGAGCACTCAGCTCTGACTGGGCGAGACTGGGAATGCTGCTCCGAGCACCATCACTGATGACTTTGGCACTGAGACAAGCTGCCAGTTGGGAACCAGGGGATGGCACCTCCCCACACACTCATCCCTGGGATTTGGTGATGAGGAAGGAGGAGGCACAACAGCAGATTCAGCCTGACTCACACGGTTTGCAGCTTGATCAGGTGCCTTTTCCCCCCCCTCCCCTCACCCTAAAAGTGCAAACACCACAAGTGAAGAGGAAGGGGTGTCTGGGAAGTGCAATGCAGCTCCTCACCATTCCTACCCTATTTATTTGAGACCGTGACTGCATCCCCTGCTCCAGGGGGTCAGGACAGGGATGCTCACACACACCACGCAGCATCTGGCTGCTTCAGGAAGTGTCCCCAACAGCAAACAATTATTATTGTTTGGAAATGATTGATGATTGGGTGGAGAATGGATCAAAACAGCCCAGAGAAGGACTTGGGAGTGATGGTGGATGAGAAGCGCAACATGAGCTAACAATGTGTGTTGGACCCCAGACATCAGCTGTGTCCTGGGCTGCAGCAAAAGCAGCAGGGACAGGGAGGGGATTGTCCCTCTTTACTTGGCTCTCATGAGACCCCACCTGGAGAACTGTGTCCAGTCCTGGAGCCCCCAACATAACAAGGACATGGAGCTCCTGGAGGGAGTCCAGAGGAGGATCATGAAGATAATCCTTGGGCTGGAGCAGCTCTGCTCTGCAGCCAGGCTGGGAGAGTTGGGGCGTTCAGCCTGGAGAAGAGAAGGCTCCAGGGAGACCTTAGAGCCCCTTCCAGTGCCTGAAGGGGCTGCAGGAAAGCTGGGGAGGGACTTGGGACAAGGGCAGGGAGGGAGAGGACAAGGGGGAAGGGATGAAAACTGGAAGAGGGAGATTGAGGTGAGAGATGAGGAGGGAATTGTGGAGTGTGAGGGTGGTGAGAGCCTGGCCCAGGTTGCCCAGGGAAGCTGTGGCTGCCCCATCCCTGGCAGTGTTGAAGGGCAGGTTGGATGGGGCTTGGAGCAGCGTGGGCTGGTGGGAGGTGTCCCTGCCCATGCAGGAGGAACAGGGTGATCTTTCAGGTCCCTTCCAACCCAAACCCTTCCATGACTCTATTACTTCAAATATATCTATGTCTATTTGCAACACAGATACATACATGGAAGAAAATGAACTGCCAAGTCCTCAGACTCACCAGGCCAAGAAGGACACTGCCAGGCTTTATGGGGCAGATCAGTCCTGTCAACATCATGGGTGTCTTCATTGAGCAGTGTCAGAGAAAAAGCTGCAGCAAATAAGAAAATGGGAGATGATGTTGGGAGCCCCGGGCAGTGCTGGGGGAGCACCCAGACCTGCACCCGAGAGGAGACACCAAATGAGTTAGCATCTCTCAGATCCTTTCATATACTTGCCCTAATTAAGTTGTTCAGTTCACCAGCTTAAATAGCTGCCAATAGCTGCTACAAATTGATTTATCTTTTGATGAAGGTACAATTTGCTGGGGAAAAAAAAAACACAAACAAGAGGCAAACAACGTATGGGGTTTGGTGGATTAAATTACTTTGTCTTGTGTTAAGATTCAAACATATTCTGGAGGCAGGATGAGCCTTTTACAAGTAAATTGTTTTTATACTATACATTCTTTCTATGTAAACAGAAATACACTAATTTACACATCCACCTACAATACCTGGTAGCTAACAGAAGTATGTAATTAAAAGCCAGATGAGATCCTGAGCTCTCTGTGGGCACAAACACAAATAAAAAGCAATCATCCTGCAACACACCTCCCCCCAGGGAGGGAAAAGCCTTCTGGAAACAGAGACAATCCATCCATAATAGATAAGGCCTAAAGCAGCCTCAACCTGAAGGGTCATGAAGGGTCAAGGTGGAGGTCAAACTGCTTTTCAATTCCCACGGGCTGTGAGGCCCAGTCCCCCCATAGGGCACCTTCTCCACTGTTTTGGGTGAGAAAGACAGGGTGAAGAGGGGTAAATATTATGAGTCAATCCCAGTCAGCCTGACAAGACTGGGAAAGCAGCCCTGGATAATTTGCTTGATCTCAAATGAGGAGTTTCCCTGGTGGGATGGGACATCACAGCCCTGCTAAGTGAGAGGAGAGAGACAAGGAGTTGGTCTCTGCAGCTCCAATATCCCACCAGCCCAGGCTGCTCCAAGCCCCATCCAACCTGCCCTTCAACACTGCCAGGGATGGGGCAGCCACAGCTTCCCTGGGCAACCTGGGCCAGGCTCTCACCACCCTCACACTCCACAATTCCCTCCTCATGTCTCACCTCAATCTCCCTCTTCCAGTTTTCATCCCTTCCCCCTTGTCCCTCCCCCTCCCTGCCCTTGTCCCAAGTCCCTCCCCAGCTTTCCTGGAGCCCCTTCAGGCACTGGAAGCTGCTCTAAGGTCTCCCTGGAGCCTTCTTTTCTCCAGGCTGAACACCCCAACTCTCCCAGCCTGTTTTCAATACCCATCCTTCTCCATTTCCCAGCCAAAGCCATGCTCATCTCACCTTTTAGAGCAGAAATGAAATCTGTCTGTGCATTTGCTCACTCAACAGCAGTTTCTTCACTTCAGATCACCCCTGGCATCAGGTTCTCCAAAGAAGGAGTTCAAGAGAGTTCAGTGTGAGGGATTCAGCCATAGCCACGGGGGGGTTGCTTTTATTAACTGTTATTCTCTGCATCCACTTTATCAGCTATTTTGGACCCACACATTCTCTACCCAAGCACATTCCAGACACCTGAGAGTAGATAATTTGCCCAGACAGGCAGTAAATCCATCCCATCTCCTGCTTCCTCCTAGAATAACGTGCTTTGCAGTGTCACCTGCCATGTAAATCATCACCTTCCAATCTGCCCTGAACTACATTTCAACCTGTTCTGGACCAACCATGAAAAGGAAAAGACACCAGCAGAATTTCAGGAACACCTTCTGCCACGTGGAGGTTTCTTCCCTGGCTAATATTTGGAATTTATCACTGAAAAGACACCAGTGGAATTTATGGCTTCCCAACTGAATTTCTGTCTCTTAGATTTAGAGGAGTCCTAGGTTTTTTTTTTTATTTTGAGCTCTGCAAAAGGCATTTACATAAGTTTTTTGTGCAGCAGGAGAAGCTCATCCCTTCAGTCTGTTTCTCTCTCACTGGATGAGTATCCAACTACTACCCACCCCATGGTTACAGCAACTCAACAAGTCAGAGGTGGATCAGAACAACCTCACGAATCGCAGGAGAAATTACGTGCCTGCAATTTCCAGGCCCCCACCACCTTCCCCTGGCAGTTTTTGTTTCAATCTTCCCACAAAACCACGTTCAAGTCAAGAAGGAAGATTGATGGTGCTGCCTGGTTTGCAGCTTTCCAAAGGAAAAAGAGGAAAAAACCAGTTTTCTTTCCAAAAAGTGAGCCCAGAAATAAACAGAGAAACATCCACGGGAACTTTCCACTGGGAAAACAAGATGTTTTCCTCAAGCCTCTTTCTAAAGAATGCTTATTTCAGACAGAAATTCCTCAAACCAGCTGGGTTTGTAAAAAATAATGGATTTAAGGAGGTGTGTGGGCATTTTCAGCCTGAGTTGGCTGGGGAGGGATCACACAGGGACCCCTCTAACCTCTGTCCCCTCCGGCCGCAGAGAGAAAAAGCCTCTTGAGCACCTCTTGTCTTCCCAGTTTTATGCTCAAAACACTTGAGAATCTCTCTTTTGTTCTTTGCCTCCCTTAATCCTTTCCTCAGTCATGATTCAATATTTGGTTTCCTGACTTCATTCTTTCACTTGGGGGAGCATTTTGGGGACCAGCAGCATAAAAAGCTCTATTTTTAAGAATGGGAGGGGACCCGGCGAGCGGGGAGGAGACAGAGCTGACACCAAAGAGCAGATAAAAGCTTCACCCATCCAAAAAAAAAACCCCAACAAACCCAACAAAACCCTCCAGGGAAAGTAGGCTGGTAGTCACCAAATCTTCACTGGAAGGGATAAGTCACCCAAGCAAAGTTTGATGCAGGTGATTTTGTGACACAGCAAAACTGACTCGTGCTTTTACCATCAAGGAGCAGCTTCCCTGAGAAATGGAACCTTGGCATTTTAACATAATTATTTGTGCAACACTTTCAACGTTTGCAGCCTTCCCTGGCTGTCAACCTGGAAGCAGTGGGAAAAAAAAAAAAATTAATGAAATAAATAAAATTTTAAAATACTCTTCTTCAGAGACAGGATTAAAGGAAAGGAAAAAAAAAAAACCATCGATCTCCAAGCAACCTCCTTTGCATTTTGTTGTGACAAGCCTGAATTTAAACAGCCTGTGAAGTCAAAACAACAGGAGAAATATCAATACACGTTAATTTAATCAAGAAACATGATCCTGCCTTGCTGGGCCAAACTCTGCTTTGTTTCCACTGGGGTTTTGGCAGCAGCTGCTGCCACAATGAGCCACCCAGGGGGTCTTCTCAAAGCCTCCAGGTCCCCCCCTCCTTGTGCACACCTTCTCAACAAAGCAGAATTCATAGAATCATAGAAGGGTTTGGGTTGGAAGGGACCTAAAAGCTCATCTAGATCCAACCCCCTGCATGGGCAGGGACACCTCCCACCAGCCCAGGCTGCTCCAAGCCCCATCCAACCTGCCCTTCAACACTGCCAGGGATGGGGCAGCCACAGCTTCCCTGGGCAACCTGGGCCAGGCTCTCACCACCCTCACACTCCACAATTCCCTCCTCATGTCTCACCTCAATCTCCCTCTTCCAGTTTTCATCCCTTCCCCCTTGTCCTCTCTCTCCCTGCCCTTGTCCCAAGTCCCTCCCCAGCTTTCCTGGAGCCCCTTCAAGCACTGGAAGCTGCTCTAAGGTCTCCCTGGAGCCTTCTCTTCTCCAGGCTGAACACCCCAACTCTCCCAGCCTGGCTGCAGAGCAGAGCTGCTCCAGCCCAAGGATCATCTTTGTGGCCTCCTCTGGCCTCTCTCCATGAGCTCCAAGTCTCTCCTGTGCTGAGGGCTCCAGAGCTGGACACAGCACTCCAGGAGGATTCTCACAAGAGATTGCTGCCCAACCCAGCATCTTGAAATATAAAAGAGCTGATTTTGCTGGCAAACACACCCCACCTGGCTGTCCTGCTGCCACCTTCCTGCCCGGCTTGGGGCTTTCAAAAGGCAGGCAGATAAAAGGGTAAACACGTTCACAAAAACCATCTCCACCACCTCTTGACTTTGTCAAATCCAGGCGTGGGGCTTTGAGACCAGGATCTCATTAAGGAAAGGAAGGTTGAAAAGATAAACCCTGACAACACCAACTGCAGGAATCAGCTGTACTTGACCTTTCAAATGAATGTACATTTTCTGACTGACTGTTCGTGCCAGGGTAACTCAAGCAGACACCTGATAATCCTCCTAAAAGCCTAAAATTTGGATAGTGGGTAGAGCACAATGCAGCACGAGCTGTGGGTGGGCTCATCACTTCACCCAGTCTTGCCCTGGCCCCTGATTTTCCTGAGCACCTTCAAGTCTTCTCCCCTCCCTGGGTTTCACGTCCCCCCCTGCACACACAGGAGAGATTTCAAGCCTGAAATCCATTAACAAGTCAGTGTTCTCTGTGCTGGCACAGCTGGAAGCCCAAATCTGATGCTTCTTGATGCACATTGGGTGATGAAACACTGTGGATGGAAAACATGCCCCAACAGCAAGGTAGGAGAGAGATCTTCCAGGTGGGCTCCAACCATGGAGCCCGTGCACAAGTCACAGGACCACAAACTCCACTTCTGGGTCTCATATATCAACAAATACAACATACTCAGGCTCCTTGGGAAAGAGAAACCCCACGACTGAGCCATGAGGATCCCCAGAAAGCCCAGTGGCTTCACAGGGAGATCTTCACATGCTGGGTGGCTGCCAAGGGAGAGGTTCCCCAAGCTCAGGGGTACTGCTGCCTGCCAGAGGCAATGGTGAATGACCACACAGAGCAACTGCAGGATTTCTCCATGGACAATGTTGCTGGAGAGATTACCACAATGAGATTGATGCCTGCCTGGACCAGGTCCCATTGACAAGGTTGGGACATCTCAGAGATCCTGGTGAGATCCAGCTGCACACCTTGCTCTACAGTTCAGTTACCACCAACAACTTCTGGGCTTTGTTTGCCACATCCAGAAGAAAGAGGCACAGTTACTGCTGAGCCTTTGAGAACACATACCCTGGGGAGCCCACATCCCTTTAAACACTGGGGGAAAAGTGGGGTTTTGGTGTCTATTTATGACCTGGAACAACCACACACAGTGGGACAGACCCCATGCAGCAAACTAAGGGTTTTTGAGATACACAACAAATCAATAGCTCCACATTCCCAACAGAGCCTGATAGAATTTTTTGACCAGTAAAGAAGCTGGAGATACACCAGCCTGTTCCCTGCTCTGGCAGGAATGTCACCCCAGCCCTGCACAGGCCTGGCAGCCACTGCCATGCAGGATAGATGGATTCCCACCTGGAATACTGTGTCCAGTTCTGGTGCCCTCAGCACAAGAAAGGTGTAGACCTGCTGGAGAGGGTCCAGAGGAGGCCTCCAAGATGGCTGGAGGGCTGGAGCAGCTCTGCTCTGGAGCCAGGCTGGGAGAGTTGGGGTGTTCAGCCTGGAGAAGAGAAGGCTCCAGGGAGACCTTAGAGCAGCTTCCAGGGCCTGAAGGGGCTCCAGGAAAGCTGGGGAGGGACTTGGGACAAGGGCAGGGAGGGATGGGATGAGGGGGATGGATGAAAACTGGGAGAGGGTAATTTAGGTGAGAGATGAGGAGGGAATTCTTCACTCTCAGGGTGCTGAGGAGCTGGGATGGGTTGCCCAGGAAGGTTGTTGATGCCCCATCCCTGGAGGTTTTTAAGGCCAGGTTGGACGAGGTTTGTGCAGCCTGGTCTAGTGGTTCCCTGCTCATGGCAGGGGGTTGGAACTTGATGGTCTTTAAGGTCCCTTCCAACCTTAATGACAGGTCAGACCTCCCCCTCCTCCTCACCCTGAGCTCCCTGGCGTGTAATATTTATTGCCTAATATTTGTTTAGATCCTTCCTGACACTTCTCTGCATCAGCAGCTCTGGCTGGAGCAGCAGTGCTTTTGGGGAGGGGAATGAAGGATGTGGTGGCCAGGCAGGGAGGGGGACACCAGGGGGGTGCCCTGCTCACAACTCAGCCCCCACACCCACACAAGAGGCTGCAAAGAAATCTCATGGAAAAGTCAAATGTCAGGGGACAAAACTGGCTCATTGCACAAGGTGAGTGGCCCAAACACGTGGGTGGTGCTGGGGGGAGCTGAGTCTCTGCCCCAGCCCTCCTGAGCTCCAGGGAACAGAGCTCTTTGTGTGGATTCCCACCCAAAGAACCACAAATTCCAGGGTGCCCCAGCCAGCTGAGCCCTCCTCACCCCAAACACCCCTCACCACAGCCTCTGGGCTCTGCCCCTGGCAGCATTTCTGTCTATGTGAAGCCCACAGGAGAGGAGCACGAGGCTCTGCAGACCTCCCAGCCTGGGGAGCTGCACATGGGAGGTGTCACCAGGGGAGCTGAGCATCTCTCCTCTGCTGGTGACCCCCCTGCACTGGGCTCTCAGGTGCTCCCCCCACCTCCAAGCCCCACATTGTCCCCAAACCAGGCCCTGCCAGGCTGGCATGTGCCAGCACCAGGTCCCTGCTGCCTCCCTGGCACGTTCCCCTCCCTCTCTGTCCCTCCTCCCAACACCTCATGAATTTTATGAACTCGACCCATTGCAACCAAACCATGAAATTGCAAATTTCACTCTGTCAACAAAAAAAAGCTGGTGCTGCTGGAGGCAGGGCTGCCCTGCTGCCTGGGGGGGCACATCCTCCAAGGGACACTGCATCCTGCTGGGTGCCCCCCTTGGGGTCAGTGACACAGACTGGGCTGTGCAAGATGCTGGAGCATCACAACCTGTGCAGCTCTGCAGCCTCCACCACGACCTGCACCCAGTGCTTTTGCCAATGCTGGTTGTTCCCATCCCCTGTCCTTGTTAGGACCATCCCAACCATGGACCAAAACCCTCAGCAGCCCTCAGGCCAAGCCCTCCCTGCCCCACTGCAGCCCCAGGTCCAGCCAAGCCTCCTCCTTGGCTGCAGACCATGGCCATGGCCAGGGTGGCTGGGAGAGCCCTCGTTAAGTTAATGGAGTGTTAATTCACTGGCAGATCGAGGGGAGGGAGCAGAGGTTCTGCCTCATTTGCTGGGTGGAAGTGGGCCATTAAAAAAGGGAGGGTGAGGGGGGTCTGGAGATGGGGTGGGTGGAGGAGGCTGCCAGGCTGCTTGAGGGATGAAGAAGGGTGTCCCTGGGGACAGCTGGGGCTGCACAGCTCGTTTTAGCAGCATCAAGAGTGGGAACAAACTGCATTGTTGGAACAAGCTGCCTCTGTAGCTGCCTGGGGCCAGGAGGGTGGCTGAGAACCACCATCTCCCCATCACCCTCCATCTCCAGGGCTTGGCTGTGGCCACACAGCCTCCCCAGCCAGCCCTCCCCTCCCAGGCTCATCACCTCTAGCCACCAAAAGCACATGCAACCAGGTTGGAAAAGTGCAGCAACACCTGCAGAGATGTGGTGTGTCCACACCAGGCTCCTGCCAACCTCTCAATGCCATTTCTATGGCAACAAGCATCTCCAACCCAGCTGGCATGGAGACTTCAGCACCACCCTGCTGACACAGGAGGCCCTGGTCCTTCCAGCTCCCCTTGCTCCAGGCAGGACACCCAGGGCAGAGTTCCAGCCATCAAGAGGCTCCAAAACTGACTTGGTGCTGCTCCCCTGGGACGGTCACAACATCACAGCCCATGTGGGTATCCCTTGGTCTCCAGCCAAGGGAAGGACACTCCTGAGAATGTCACCCACCCTGCAGCACCAAGCCTCTGGACTGCAGCCACCAGCCCTGAGAGCAGCAGCAGCTTCAGGGGTCATCAGTCACAGAGCCAAGCTATAGGCAGCCTCAAATCCCAGACCCACCTCCCCATCCATCTCCTTGTCTCCATGAAATTAAGAAAAACACCAGAAACACACACACACACACACTGAACACCCCCAGGCAGGCTGGGAGGCACTGGAGCAGCACCAGCCTCCTCAGCAAGGCTCAGGGAGCTGGCAGGCAGCACCTAGGAAACAAAACCTAACTCCAGACAGAACAAAAACCTCATCTCAAACATCACCCCTGGACCTCCAGGGCTCCCAGCGCCCACAACCACCTTCAGCTGCTCCCCTGGAGGCAGCAGGAGGGGGGATGGGGCTGGCAAAGACCTCTGTGATTTCTACAGGCAGTAAGTTTGTCCTCAAAGGCAGTGAGAAACCACACCATAGAAGGCCTGGAAGGTCTCCCTCCCCCACAAAAAATCACTTCTCAGAGCTGAATCACACTTTGAGGATAAAATGTGGCCACATAACTCAACACAACATCATTAATGTCTGTTTTTGACGAGTGTCTCCATTCCACTCATCCTTCTCTCTTCTTTCCCTGGCTTTTTTGACCATCACTTTCAAGCCTTCCCTGTCCAACTGTGCCTTGTGAAAAGACCTCTCTTAAAAAAAAACAACACAACCAAAAACCCAAAAGAAAACACCAAAAAAAACAGAGTAATAAAAAGAATTGAAAAAGCTTTAAATCCCCTTCTCCAGTTTCTGACCCCCTGAAGGTTCCTGCACAGCCAATAAAGTGCTCAGCTGCCCTCCTTAAAAAGATTTCATCTGCCATATTTCCAGAGCTTGTATGATTAAACTCCCCCTCTAATTCTGTTTTCAGAGCCACAGCTGAAACTCTGCTTAAAGGGAAGCAGTGTGGGCACCTCTCCTCCCATCTCCCTGACCTGTGGGCTGTGCCCACAAGGACATGGGGCAAGAGCTGGAGGCAGAAGGCAGCTCCAAGCATCCCTAACTCCCAGGGCTTCCTTCCCAGAGATGGAAATGCCCATTTTAATGAAGCCTTCAATCATGGTTGAACCTTCTCATAAGCAGCTGTGAAGGAACAAAGAGGGATGTAGTGCAGACCAGCTCAGCATTTCAGGAGCTCTCAAACAGCAGCAGCTCTATCACACCCATGGCAGCAGGGAGAGAAAGTGTCTCCAATTAGCAAGGAGACCCAAAAAAACTTCATCTGAGGGAGTCAGGGCAGGACAGAGCCAACATCAGCCTGAAAACCCAGTACATGAGAATCCAAGCAAGAGCCTTGGGGGGTCCAACCAGGTATCTCCAGGATGAGATGCTGCCCATCACAGCAGAGAACTCAATGTGAGCAGGGGACATGCTGGAAGGAAGAAGTTGGTGAATTTCTGACATGCTAACCACTTGTTTACCCTCAGCTACCCATCACTGACCATGGACACCAAGCAGTGTCCTACAGGAGAGAGCAAGAGCCCTCCCTGCCCCAGAACCTTCATCTCCCAGGTCAAGATGGACCATGGGACTGCATAATAAGTAGCAAACGTGTCCCAGGGCAAGACAGAGATAAACCTGCAAGGAATGGGGTGTTGCAGCAGCCAAGGAGATGGTCTTTGACATCAGAGTGTTGGTAGTTCTCACTGGCTTGGGTTTGATGGGAAAACATCCCCTGATGCTCCTGTTGGGGAACTTCTGCTGGGTTCCCACCAGCAAACTCCACCAAACCAAGCTGCAAACCTTCCCCATCCCCTTGCTCAACAGAGACTTGGATGGTGCCAACAAACCTACTGATTGCTTGCAAATCTCTAGGAGCTGCTGCCCGTGAACAGAAATGCTCTCATCAAAAACCTGCCAGGGTTTTCCACGGAGAAGCTTAAACCCAGTGTTTTCAGGGGGAGGCAGGTGGCTTTCTGTGAGCAAAACCACCTCCAACACCCCCTCGGGGTGTGTTTGCTTCACAAAACTAAAATAAAATGTATTTTAGGCACGTCAGCTCACGAGGTGGGAACATAAAACCAACACCAAGGCTTCTGAGCTTGGTTTCCAATCACTCGAGCACAGACGTGCCCCTCAGCCCTGCCAGCCCTCCCAGGGCACCCCAGTGGGACCCCCCAGAGACCCCCCCATACTGGAGGGTGTGCTGAGGGTGAGGAGCACTTGCTGCCTGGCTGGAAAATGCCACGGGGAGGAGGAAGCATGTCCAGGAGCACATGGAGCCAGCAGGGTCATTTATCTTCATTTTTCTCAGCGAGACCAGCAGAGGCTGGAAAATATCAGCTTCATTTTCTGATTTTGAATTTAGCATTAGGCAAAAAAAAAAAAAGAAGGAGCAGGGAGAGAAGAGCTGGGGCAGCCTGGAGGCTGCTCTGGGATCAGTGTGTGCCCTGCCAGTGCCAGTTCCCTGTGCACATCACTGTCATGAGTGTCCCAAACTAGGAAAAGGACAAAAGACTGAGAAGCCAGGCTGGGAGAGTTGGGGTGTTCAGCCTGGAGAAGAGAAGGCTCCAGGGAGACCTTAGAGCAGCTTCCAGTGCCTGAAGGGGCTCCAGGAAAGCTGGGGAGGGACTTGGGACACGAGCAGGGAGGGAGAGGACAAGGGAATGGGTGAAAACTGGAAGAGGGAGATTGAGGTGAGAGATGAGGAGGGAATTGTGGAGTGTGAGGGTGGTGAGAGCCTGGCCCAGGTTGCCCAGGGAAGCTGTGGCTGCCCCATCCCTGGCAGTGTTGAAGGGCAGGTTGGATGGGGCTTGGAGCAGCCTGGGCTGGTGGGAGGTGTCCCTGCCCATGCAGGGGGTTGGAGCTGGATGATCTTTCAGGTCCCTTCCAACCCAACCCATTCTATGATTCTATGAAAAGGGGTTTAGGTTCAATCTCTGCCCCAGTAGTGCCCACCCCCTGTGAGCTGCTGGAATGACTGGGACAAACTGCAGGAGGGGGTTAGGGCTGCTGTGCATCTGTCACCTGTGGGTGCTTAATTGTTGCCACCTCCTCTTGGGATGAAACTAAACCCCAGAATTCGAGGCAGACCCGTTGTCCTTTCTGAAAGCCTAATGGCACTTCAGAAATTGCTGCATCTGTTCTGTTTGGATTGCTCTGGGGAAAAGGAAATAAAGAGGGAGGGGGGGGAAAAAGCAACAACCAAACCAAACCAACAACCCTAATTTCAATCAAGGAATTGTCTCCTCAACCCTGGCGAACATTTCCAGGCAGAAGAGAAAAAGCATCTCTGGTCCCAACCACCAGAGATCCAAAGGGCAATGATATGCCTGGATAAATGAACAGGTAGATGTACTTTCATTAAAATCACCACATTCAAATTACTCACAGATGAGATTGAAGACATGAGGTTAAAAACTTAATTGACTAAATCAACTGAGACGCCGAGGGCTGATTATATCATTTAAAATAAATGCAATATTGGCCATCAAAACCTGCACAATATATTATTATATATCAAAAGCCATTATTCAAGAAGCACAAACAATATCCTCCCAAAGCCCCAGCAGATTTAAAAGCATCTCCCTTGCTGGTTTTCTTTGATTGTTTTTCCTCTTCCACACACCAGGCTGGAGGAGAAAAGCAGATGCCTTCCCAAACCCTCCTGAAATCCTGCATGGGAATAAAACCCTGTCTGCTTTCTCAGCACAGACTGGGCAGTCACCAGGTTTTGAGGCTCCAGGGGGGGTCAGGCACAGCCACCCTGCCTGACCTGGTGAGCAATTTGGGCTGCACCCTGGTGTTCCTGTGTCACCCCACTCACTACCCAGGCACTTCACCCTGGTTTTTCCTAGGAAAATCTGAACACCAGCACTCAGAGAGGTGAGAAGCCCTCTCCTCTCACCAGAAATTGTCCCCTGCACAAGCCTTTGGGCTTATCAAACCCTCCAGCTTCATGTCTGAGCTTCATTTCTGCCACCACCAGCAGCCCCAGTGCTGGAACCAGGGCCTGTCACCAGCCTCGTGCCCAGGGATGGGGGCTCAGTCCCCACCTCAGCATCCTGGGGACAAGGAACATGCTGCCCATTCTCCACTTGCCAAAACTCATCCTCACCATCCACTTTAGAGGAGCAATCACCACCTTCTGCCTCTCCCCCCTCACACCCTGAATGGGAATGAGCCTGAAAACCTTCCAGAGAACAAGCCCATTCCATGGAAACCCAGACCAGTTTGCAAACAATTTCCCAGCCCAGGGCTGGGAGTTCATTCCAGCCTGGCCATGACCAATCCTGGATGGCTCTGGTGCCTCTCAAACCTGGGCTGTGGTGCCACGAGGAGCTGTTTTCCCACGCCCTCCTGCTCCCCACCCAGACCCAGCAGCAGCATCACTGAACCCCCCCAAACTCAGGCAGGGGGAAAGGGGGAGGAACAACCCCCCAAACCCTCACATGAAGAACATGCCCATCAACCCCTAGGCTCTCAATGACACCCATCCCATGCTAATTCCAAGCGGTGCCATCCAGGGTTATCTCCAAACCCAGGTCTGGTTTCAGAGCCAGGAGAGGCTGCTCTGCAGGAGCACATTGCCATGCGGGTACCACGCACAGCCCGAGCCTGGGGAGAAAGCTCCTCACCACGTGTGCTCCTCAAAAGCACCAGCAATTTGGGGTCATTTCAGTGAGAACGTGATGCCCCCTCTCCCAGCCCCCCCCC
>NW_009954181.1:1301127-1302839 GCF_000747805.2 Chaetura pelagica
CCCCCCCAGCCAGAACAGCATCCAAGGTGCTTTTGAGGAGGTGAAGCAGCAGGCTGGCCCCGGGGGGGTGCCCGGCAGGGGGGCTGCATTACAAAAGCCATTTGCTGAAAAAAGCCCGAGATCCGACCAAATTGCACCGTCATTTGCGGGGTTCTCAGGCACCAGCTGCACTGGTCCTGCTGGGATCAACTGGGCTGCAGGAGCCCCAGCCTAAACCGGACCTGTGCCCTGCCTGAAATGCTTCCCAAGCACACGGCACAGCTTCTGAAACCCTCCTCCTGCCTCCCCTTCCACGCTGGAGGAGGGAGGTTGGTGACAACCAGCAGCCCGGCTGGGATGCTGCACATCTGGCTGGGATGCTGCACATCTGGCTGGGATTGCTCCTCTCCCTGCACCCAGGGGTGACACAGGCAGGAGGGGGGGGGTGAGCTGAGGTGCTGCCTCCCCTCCCGGGGGTTCCCAGCTGCTTTGGGAAGAGCAGGAGAGGTGTTCAGATTCCCTGCACAGCCCAGGAGGAGCCATCCCCAGCACCCTGCTGCAGAGCCAGCTCACCCTGCCAGCTGCATTCCCTTCCTCGGTTCATCCCAGCTTATTAAAACCAGCAGAGGATTCATTACCTGTGTCACCTGAAGGCCAGGCTGGGCCTTAACAAGCTGAGGACCAGGGGAGCATCATTCCCACCAACTGGGTCCATCCCAGATGGGGTGAAACCTCCCCCCCATTCCCAGGGGCAGAACCATGACGGAGGAGGAATGTGCAGGACTTTTTGCAAGGTCCTGAGCTCTACCCACACAGCCTCTCACTCCTGCCACACACCAGCCCTCTCACCCAACACCCCAGCCACACACACTGGTGCTGAGCTCCTCTGTGCTAAACCTGGGGGGGGGGCAAAAAGTTTCTCCTGGGGTGCCTGGGGTGGTTGAGCTCCATCCTGGGGTGGTTGAGCTCCATCCTGATGTGGTCCAGCTCCATCCTGATGTGGAGCCCTGGCCCCAGAGCTCACTTTGCTTTTATTTACTGGGAATCACTGGCAGAGGGCAAAAGGAGATGGATTTTCCAGCTAGGTGAGTGAGCACATTACCAGCCAGAGAGATGGCAGCTGCTGCAGTACATCTTCATCCCTTTAAATAGTTCCCAGCCTTCCCCCTGCAGAGCCAGGCTGGCTGTGTAAAAGAGATCTCTCCTAATTAATCTAGTCCTCTCCACTGCCTCTGAAACAGAGCAGGAGCTGGCAGAGAAAATCTTGCAGGAGCTAACAGAGGATGGCAGGCTTGGGTTAGCAAGGCAGAAAGCAAGTGGTGGACTTCAGCTGAAGGGACACAATTATTTTACCACCATGCTATGCCTCTATTCCCAGACCTGTCTGGCATCTTCCAGCTCCAGCCAGGCCTTTTCATCTGGGTTTTATTCCCCCCCTTCCCATTTTTCAGTCCAATCCCTTCTTTCTCCCCGGGTGGCTGTTGAATCTGTTGTATTCTGTGCTTTCTGTTTCACGAGCTAAAAAGAACCAAACTTGCATCTGGGCTTTCTTTTTCTCTCTCTTTGTTTCCAAAAATGTTGCTTTTTATGGAAAAGGAAAAAAAAAAATATCAAGAAGAATGGGAGGGAAAATGCTAAAGGAGCCAGGAGATGAAAGCAGCTTTTACATACAGGCAGGTGAAGAAGGATGCAAGGAGGGGAGGCAGAGGATCAGCTGCCCCTCCTGCCAGGGT
>NW_009954181.1:1302856-1311829 GCF_000747805.2 Chaetura pelagica
GGGTGAAGAAGGAGGCAAGGAGGGGAGGCAGAGGACCAGCTGCCACTCGTGCCAGGGTTTCAGCCCTAGAGGTGAGATGAGTTGGGCAAGGAGCTTCCAGGGGCTGCAGCAGAGCAAAAAGCTGCCCAAAATCACAGTGTCATCCAAAAGAGCTGGAAAAAAAAACCACTCTGGGGATGCTTGGGAATCACTCACCTCCTGCACTGGGCTGGGGGGCTGTTAACACCTGGATGTGCTGCCTCTCTCCCCCCTA
The DNA here is from genome assembly GCF_000747805.2 of Chaetura pelagica. NCBI lineage: Eukaryota > Metazoa > Chordata > Aves > Apodiformes > Apodidae > Chaetura > Chaetura pelagica. Next base: position 1,303,110 of record NW_009954181.1, read on the forward strand.
AGTCATCATCTCAGTTCTGCTCCACCCTCCCCAAACCATTCCTGGGAACCCCCAGGAGCAGCATTTTGGGGGCCCCCACAGCTTTTGCCACAGAGCAGCTCAGCAAACTCTGCTCAAGACCTGCCTGTGGGAGCCCAGGCAGGACCATGATCTGCAAGGAACAGGGTGTCTAAAAACTCCTCTTTGCTGGGGATCAGAGAAATGGAGACAACAAACAGAGGGCAGGAAGGATTCGATCCCTCATTGATACCTGGGCAAGGAATCTGACAGCCAGATGTGGGCTTTGCTGATCAAAGTACTGCAAGATTTGCAGTTCAGACACTTCAGGGCTGGTCCCTGGTTCCTTGGGCTGTCACACCTCGGTTGGGCCACAGGGAACAGCATCAGGCACAGGGGGGTGGGGGAAAAAAAACCCAACCATCCATCATCTAAGCACCCACAGCCCAGGCAGCCACCCTGAGCAGTGCTGAGGGCAGGGCTGGCCAGGTGTCCCAGCCTCCCAAAGGTCAGAGATGCCATCAGAAGACAAAAGTAGATGACAACTGGATGTCAGCATCCTACCAGCCAGGAGGAGCTGGGGCTCCATGCCTGCCAGGGTGCCCAAGGCAAACCTGCTGACTATTGAATGCCTTCCTCCCCCAGCTGTGTGACCCTCCCTGCTCCCCCCAGCAGCCTTCCAGAGCCTCCAGCAGCTCCAGTCCCAGCTCTCAATTGCTGCAGGGGCAGGTGTTTGGGTTCAGGAAGTTTTCCTAAGGAGCTGTGTGTAAAGAGGGATGGATATCCCAGCTGGGAGCACCCAGAGGGGGCAGCATCAGCTCCCACCGCTGCCCTTGTGCAACCCTGCACATCTCCTGGGTGGCTTTGGACACTTTTCCCTGCTTAGTTGCCTTGCTTCTTAGCCTGGGGCTCCCTCTGCCTGTCACCAGGACTTGCTGTCCCCATTCCCCAGGGCTGCCCTGCAGGCACCATCAGGCTCTGTTTGCTGCTGCTGAGAGTTTCAGCCACACATGTCCTTGCCACAGCACAAGGATGGACCTTCTTCAAAGCTGAGGCCTCTCCCTGCCTGCCCATGGAGGTGCTGCCTGAGGAGGGAGCAGGACAAGACGAGCTCCCAAGCATGTGCAGGGGGGAAACTGAGGCTGCTGATGACAACTGGTGCCCAGACTATCCCTCCCAGCATCACTGGTACCTCCTCACGGATCTCTCAGGCTTCCAAAGCTGGTACCCAGAGCACAGTCAGCACCACATATAAGGAGACATGGGGAAGGATTCTTCCAGGTTGCATCCAGCCAACCTCAGATCTCCTCTCCTCCTGCCTTCTCCTCCTCTGCAGCCTCTGCTGCAGGCTCAGCCAGCTGAGAGCACCTGTGGGGCACCAGGAGCACATCTCCTGCTCCAGACACTTGCACCACTACAGGAATTGGTTGCCAGCTCAAGCCCAGTTTTAAAAATACCAATAGAAAAAGCAGCAGCAGCAGCTTCTGTGCTAAAGTACCAGCTAATTGCAGCCATCAAGAGGTTCCAGCAAGAGCACAGGCCCTGTGCAGGTGACACATGCAGACATGTCAGCACTGCTGGGCAGAGGGAACTGGCAGCATCCACGTTACCATGGCTCTGGAGTTTTTACAGGCTTCCCCACAGCAACAGAGAAAATAAAACTCCACAACCTTTCAGAGCTCAGAATTGCCTTCCCACTAAGCCTGGGGTTTGCATGGCCCAGCTGGGCTATGTTCTTCAGCAGCATCTCTTCCCAGGGAGGCCACACGTGGCAAGTTGCAAAGCCAAGAGCCCTGGCATTGCAGTGGCAGAGAGAGAGGGACCTGGGAAACCTCATCCCCTGGCCCAGGAAGGGCTGGTGAAACCCACCCAGCCTGGGCAGGAGACCAGACCCCCACGTGCTGGGGGCTGAGGTGGCAGCAGCATTGCTGATGAGCTCTGACTCCAGAGCTCTGCTCCCACGGGGCACAAGGGGATGTAACTCCATGGCTTCAGGACACTCAAGTGCCAAAAACCTTCTGCAAAGCTTTGGCAAAGCCACGGGGAGCCCTGCCAGCCCACAGCACCCCCCTGGTCTCCAGCCCAAGGCAGGAGCCCTGTGCCAAGCCATGGGGAGGGCACATTTCAGCTTCATACGGATCCTGCTCTTCCCAGGCATGCAGCTGGATCCCTCCACACCCAGGGCTGCAGAACCTCTCCTCCAGCCCCTCCTCCAGCAGGACCCAGTAAGCTCCACTGGGCTGCACTGACCCTTGTCCCTCCATCCCCAGCACAGGAGGCTGGGGACACCCTAAGAGCTGGGCAGAGCTGGGGGCAGGAGCAGCCCCCTGCTCCCCAGCAGAGCAGGGCAGGAGCCAGCCCAGCCCTCTGCAACCCTCTTTAGCAACCCCCAGCCCTGCCTGCCTGCTCCCAGTCCCAAGCCTAGCTCCCTGCTGCAAGCAGAGCTGCCCAGCAGCACATGGAAGGTGCTGCTGTGCCTCTGACCCCCCCAGAGGGGAGCTGGGCAGTGGAGGTGCTGGCAGGGCTGGCACACAAGAACCTGCTGCCATGAGTCCACTGATGTTGTTTGCCCAGTGCCACCAGTGTTATCTCTACCACCACCATGCCAGCAGCTGTCCCTGCTCCAGCAGCTGCCCCTCAGGAGGTGGTTTGGAGGATTGCATGAACCTCCTTGCACCTCAGGTCTTCTCCCTCCTCCCTCTGCAACCCTGGGCCCACCAAAACCCAGAGACACTGGTTTGGGCTCCCCCCTCTCCCTGCTCAGAGTCACAGCATCCCTGGCAGGGTGGGTGCCCAGCCCAGCTCCCTCTCACACCTCAGCAAGAGAAAGATGGGATGGGAATTTTAAACTACCCATCAGCAGGATCTGAAGCCCTCAAAAAAGGGAGAGCATGAAAAATCCACCCAGGGAACCACAGGCACTGAGTGCAGTGTGGTGACTTATCCCTCACCATACACACAGATTTATTAAAAATTTAAAATTGCTACACAGATCTAAAGGGCCCAGTTATTTATTTTTGCTAGGGCTGATCAATCACACGTGTCCCCAAAGGATGCCAGACCTTTAACTACTCATCTGATTATGCCTGTTGTGCCCATGCTGCTCCAGCCCCTGTGCTTAATATTTTATCCATATGGCTCCTGGGCAAAGCTGGAGTGGAATCTGATCTCCTGGCAGAGCAAAGACCTGCCCTTGGTTTTTTAGCAGCTCCTACTCAATGGCAGAGGTGGAAGGAAAGACATAACTTTTTATTTTGCCCTCTGCCCCTCCTTTCAAAGCAACAGATCTGCTTCCAGTCCTTGGCATCTTAAAAACACAGGGCTGGGGGTTCTGGCCACAGCTCAGCATCCTCCAAGGCATGTGAAAGAGCTGAGGATGCAGCAGGGAATCATAGAAGGGGATGGGAGGGACCTTCAAGATCATTCAGTCCCACCCCCTGCATGGGCAGGGACACCTCCCAGCAGCCCAGGCTGCTCCAAGCCCCATCCAACCTGCCCTTCAACACTGCCAGGGATGGGGCAGCCACAGCTTCCCTGGGCACCCTGGGCCAGGCTCTCACCACCCTCACACTCCACAATTCCCTCCTCATGTCTCACCTCAATCTCCCTCTCCCAGTTTTCATCCCTTCCCCCTTGTCCTCTCCCTCCCTGCCCTTGTCCCAAGTCCCTCCCCAGCTTTCCTGGAGCCCCTTCAGGCACTGGAAGCTGCTCTAAGGTCTCCCTGGAGCCTTCTCTTCTCCAGGCTGAACACCCCAACTCTCCCAGCCTAGCTCCAGAGCAGAGCTGCTCCAGCCCTGGGATCATCTTTGTGGCCTCCTCTGGACTCTCTCCAGGAGCTCCATGTCCTTCTCATGTAGGAGAACACCAGGCTTCTCCAGCCCCAGCACCACCATTGCCCTGGGGGCTGATACATCCTGTGGGAGGATGAAGATGCTCAGAACAATGTGGCTCCCCCTGGGTTTTGCAGAAGAGATGGAATCAGCTGCTCTGCTAAGCACCACAGGTCTGCAGCCAGAGCACTGAACACCTACATCACAGAATCATGAAGGTTGGAAGGGACCTCAAAGATCATCAAGTTCCAACCCCTCTGCCATGAGCAGGGAACCACCAGACCAGGCTGCACAAACCTCATCCAACCTGGCCTTAAAAACCTCCAGGGATGGGGCATCAACAACCTTCCTGGGCAACCCTTCCCAGTTCCTCACTACCCTGAGAGTGAAGAATTTCTTCCTAACATCTCACCTAAATCTCCCCTCTCTCAGTTTAAAACCATCACCCCTTGTCCATTCACTGTCTTCTCTGCTGAAAAACCCCCTCCCCAAATCATATATGATGCATCCCTTGGCTTGCTCCAACTGGACCCAGCATCCTGGCCCCAGTGCCCACCTCTATCCCAGAGGATGAGCAGCAAGGAATGGCACGTGCCATGTGGCTGGGAAAGCCCCAGAGCTCCCCAGGGAGCACTTCTCATCCAAAGGCTGTTATTCCAGCCCCTCTCTTCTGTGTGCTGGGGCTAATTGGATGGTGATGGCCTTTCTAAGCAGCCCCCAAGAGCCAAGACCAGAGCCAGCTTCATTTCTGGAATCCTGACATTTTTTTTGCATGGCTGAGTGTGCAGATGTAATTAAAAAAATAATAACAATAAAAAGAAAGAAAAGGAAGAAACAGGGGAAATCAGACCTTGAAACAAATCAGTGATTGACAGAGATAAGTGGTTGGAGGAAGATGAGTTACAAAGTGGTCAGTGGGGAATTTTCCCTCTCTGACCATGCCAGGGACAAGTAGCAGCCCCTGGTCAAAGCTGTGCCCCCCTCAGAGCTCAGGTTCTCTGCAGGACCCACTTGCCAAGGAGCAATAGGCTCATTAGCAGGCCCAGAGCTCATTAGGGAAATGCAGACATGGCAATTACCCCTCCAACCATGCTATGCCAAGGGTGGACACGGTCTGGTTGAGGGGAAAATGATGGGAAAGCAACTGGGAGAGAGGAAAACCAAACCCAGGCTGAGATCTTCTTCCACCCATGTCCCAGGAAAACCCCCCCAGAGCTGTCAGGGACCAAGATGTTTCCTTTGAGAGCCAGAGGAGCACACACAAGTCCTGCTCCCTCCCTCCTTTCCCAGTCAACATTTCAGAGAACCACAGAATGGAAGGAGCCTCTGGGGACCATCAAGTCCAACCCTCCTGCCAGAGCAGGACCAGCACAGAATCCCAAGGCAGGTCACTCAGAAACTCCACTCAACTCCATCCCAGGGCTCCCAGCAGGGCCACCAAGGTGCTGGGCTGACAGGTCCCTTGGCCCCTCTGCACATCTGCTGCTCCACATGCAAAGCAGAGGTGACAGTTCCCTGGAGCCAGACCCAGGGTGGCATCTCATGCTCTTGTTTCTCCAGCTGAACAAACAACACAGACAGAAATTCCCCCTCCCAGCCCAAACCAGACACTTAAACCTGCTGCTGAGCCTTCGTGTGACCACGGGCACAAGGGCAGAGCCAGGTAAGATTAATGAAGCCTGCACAGGATTGACAAAGAAGAGGGGAAAGGGGAATAGCCAACTTTGATTATTATTCCAGGCACACCAGGTGCCCACATCACCTGCATCAGGAGAAACCAAAAAAAAAAAAACCACCCCAAAAAAAAGACTTTTCAGAAGAATCACAGTCAGTTAGCTAAAGATTTATGAATTTTATTCCTAGTGCTTTTTAATTGCACCTATAAATTAAAAATGAACTGATTCTGCACTGTGTAAAGTGGCTGGATTCACCTAAAAATAAAATGAAAATTGCACTTCAACTTTGAATTCCACTTCAATTGCAGCCACAGACCCAGGCAGCACCACAGCCTGGGAGCAGCAGCTCTGGAAATTAACCCCTCTCCCCATTTCATTCCACCTCAGCTGCTCACATACATTTTTTAGAAGTTACTGCTGTGCTGTACAGAGAGACATTAATTGAGTGTTAACGAGCTGTCTGATCAGCTTCCCACTGTCCTTATTACTGGACATCAGGGTCCCTGCAATGTCCCAATTAAACAGAATCAAAGAATACTTAATACACGGTAAACTGGTTCCCAACCACTTGAACTGATTAACCAGCTGTTCCCCTTTCTCTGGGTCCCAGTTAAGTGATGCTGCACAGTCTATATTGCCCAAGAAGCTCCTAAACTGTGGGAAGAAGCAGGGTTTAAATGAAGATTTCTAGGAGAGACTCAGGGAAGCACATCAGTCCAGGAAGGAGGACTGAGCACTTCCCATTTCATCCCACAAGGTGCAAAGAGACAGGAGTGGGTGTTTCATTCAGAACTCAAACTGGGCTCCCTAAGTCACACAAGTCAGTTTGCAGGAACTGCTTCACTTAAGCAGCTGATAAAGACAGAAAGAGAGGAAATAACTTGGATCACTGGAAAAGAAATCCTCCCATCTTCATGCCAACATCTTAATACCTCCCATCGTAACACCAGGAGAAGCTAAGGACCTGCAGAACCCCACTGGCAACATGAGATCAGCTCAAAACATGAGGAAGGACAAGCATTTACTCAGGGCTGAAAGGCCCCTTTGCCATAAAATAAAGTGCTTTCTGGCTTTGAGTTCACCTCAGCTCAGACAGAAAGTACAAGCTCCAAAGACTCTTGCAGGAAAAGCACCCTGGGACCTGGCCCTGAGGTGGAAACACCCTGGGATGCATCAGATCTCCCAGCTCAGGTAAAGCTCTTCATCTTTCCTCTTCCCAGGTGGAACCAACACCAGAAATGGGGGTGGGGGAAGGAAAAAGCCTCCCATGGCACCCAGCTCCCTGCTCACACCACTCATTGCTTTTGACACCCTGGGAGGCTGGCAGTGTCCTGAGCATCCTGAGCACCCTTCCCACCAGGACCAGCCCTCCCATCAGGACCAGCTCTCCCACCAGGACAGCTGCAATGCCAAGGCACCCACAGACCATTGCATCCTCCTTATCACCAACCCTGGGCTCCTCCTTCATCCCATGCAAAAGCCAGGGATGAGGACAGAGCTTGGAGGCCCCTCAAGCATTTCCCAGCCACAGGAGGGAAGATGTTACATCTGTTTGCAGCCTCAGCACTGACACCAGTTGAGATAAAAGAGAATTTAAGGTGCAGAGGAGAACTCAACAGATCCTTGTAGATTAGAACCAAACAAGATAAGGGAGCAATGATGAATATAGATGCATTACAGGAGGACAATTCAAAGCACATACAATTTTGGTGGATGGGGAAGAACGATAGCACCACGTACTTACAGTCCCTGGGGGATTCACAGAGCAGGTGGCCAAGGTTTCCTCTTGTCAGCCTCAGCCAGGCCTGGGCAACCACCCTGTAGGGGCAAAGAAAACAGACTTTTAAGAATCATCAGCATCTAACCTCTGGAGAGAAAGCCTTTTCTTTCCCATCCAGGGCATTCCTCAAACCCTGGAACATTTCTCCTCGCTGCCTGTTTCACGAGGCCCGGGCAAAGTGCACAGCACAATTCTCAAAGCCTTTCAGCTCCCCCTGCTCCTAAATGGAATAGGCAATGAAAATAGTCTAATTTGACAATTTGCAGCCGGTTGAAATGAGACGTGGAAGAGGCATGGAAGAAGGGAAGCACATTATTCACCCTTTGATAAATGAGCCCCACGTACGGAAGGCAAATGGGAGCCTGGGAGATGCTCAGGGCTGCTGGGGACAGCACGGGTGGGTTTGGCAGCCACCAAAGGGCACCACTGCTGTGCCAGGGGAGAAACCCTCCTTCTCTGCTCAGCCCTTGCTTACAAAACCACAGGAAAAATCAAAGGAGAGGAGGGCAAACTGTTGGTAGAGCTGGGTGTGAAATTCAAGCCCTCTGGGCATCCACTGGTCCTCGGAATGGCCTCAGCTCATCCACACTGTTCATAGAATCATGGGGTGGTTTGGGTTGGAAGGGACCTTCAAGATCATCCAGATCCAACCCCCCTGCATGGGCAGGGACACCTCCCACCAGCCCAGGCTGCTCCAAGCCCCATCCAACCTGCCCTTCAACACTGCCAGGGATGGGGCAGCCACAACATTCCCAGGCAACCCATCTCATCACCCTCACACTAAAGTGTCCCACCACTTGCTCAGCAACTCTCATCCCAAGCACCCACCCAGGCAGGGACCTCCTGCTGCCCCCAGCCCCAAATACAGCTGCAGACAGGAAGGCCATGACCAGCACCCCCTTGGGGGGCCACCATGAGACCCCATCACCCCAGAGAAGGCAGCTGGGACCCATTGGAACCCAGACACCCCCTCCCCACAATCCTCCAGCCTGAGCAACCATCCCCATCCCTCCCAATCCACACAAATATATTCATAGATGCCTTAAAAAAAGAAAAAACACAACAGCCCTCCCTGGTGCTGCCTGGAATTGCTGGCGGCCAAAATCTGTTCTGTTTTTCCTGGCTGAGGTACCAGGCAATCATCAGCTGTAATTATTTCGAGTCTCGTTACAGATGGAACTCCGAGCTTTTCAGGCTCCAACAGAATTCATTATTCAAATGCTGGCCCCAGCCTTCTGCCAGGGGGTGGGCAGGGGGGCTGCCCACCCCCCCCAGCAACAAATGGTGGTGGGAAAAGGCGAGGAAGAGGAGGAGGAAGGTGGGATCTGCTTGTCAAAGCCACCCCCGCTGCAGTTCCCACCCAGCACGGGTTTTGGTTCATGTTCTGCCCCAGGGTGGGGGGGGAACTTGGGTGCCCATGGGGTGCTGGGATGGGGG
>NW_009954181.1:1316559-1317372 GCF_000747805.2 Chaetura pelagica
ATTTTATATCTATTTCTATATTTTTAAATTTTATACATTTCTATATTTTATATATATAGATATTTAAATATATTTTTATATTTATCTCTATATATTTTTTTATATTTATTTTTATTTCTATCTATAGTTGCCAGTTTCAAGGCAGCCTTCGTGTCTCTCAGAAAAAAAAACAAAAGCCCCCAAGAAATGCAATTAAAATATTATAATTATTGGTGCTGGAATATTTGCTTTTTATCGGCTCCTATTTAAAAAAGATGCAAATAGAGGTGATTTTAACATTCCAGTCAGCCTGGCTCCCTCCTACAGCGATGGAAATATTTGGTTTAGTCAACTTTGTTGTGTTGATTTTCTGGTTTTCCTTCTTTTTTTACCTATTTTTTAGAACAATTCACGAATCAACTCACCCTCCTGTTGGGGAAACCGAGCCCCCTTGTTTTGCTGCAGCTTCTCTTCGAGCTGGGGAGGTTTTTTGGGGGGTCTAAATCAGCCCTGGGAAGGGGGTGCTGGGCTGGGGGGACCCCCTGAGCCTGGGGGGGGTTGCATGGCAAGGGCTGTGCTGGGGCAATCGTTAGCCAAGGGCACCCTCCGGTGGCCAAAACATGATCCCGCTGCCCCAAACTGGCTGTTCCCAACCTTTTCCCAGCACCATCATGTACACGGAGCAAATTCCCTGCTGGTTGAAGCCGAAGAAGAAGAAAAATCAAGAAACCCCAACCCCACCAAAGGGTCTTGGTCCTTTACTACCTTTACCCAGCAGCTCCAGCCCCTCTCCAGCTCCCCCCCCCCCCACCAAGCTCGCCCCAGGGGCGGTTC
>NW_009954181.1:1317455-1334979 GCF_000747805.2 Chaetura pelagica
ATAATGGGGGGGTTGGGGGTTACAGCCTTGGCTGCATCATCCCCCCCCCCTTCCAGCTCAGGGTGATGGTGCTGGGGCAGGACAGGGGGGTGAGGAGACACCCCAGGGGGGGTGAGCAGCAATCACTGGTGACATCAGCCCCTTTTTCTTTTCCTTCCTCCTTTTTCCAAGGCTAAAAAGAACGGTTTGGAAAAATAAATACATGTTTCATGAACTTCCAGGCGGCCCGTGGGAATAAAACCCTTCAGAAAAGCAAAAAGGGGGGCAAAAAGGAGAAGCCCCAGCCTCACATCCCACCTCCTGGGGGTCCCAGCAGCACCCCAAGTGCCCTCCCCAGCCCCTCTCCCCTGGCTTTTCCTCTCTGCAGGACCTCAGGGCAGTGCTGAGCGAGGCTCCTGCCCCACCTGATGCAGTTTCCCTGGCCCAGGAAGCCCCACAAGATGCTAAAAACGCACAAAAATAAAAGAACAGGCCCTTTGCTCTTCACCTCCCCTGTCCTTTCTTCTCCCCTTCCCACCAGGCTCCAGAAGACCTGACCCATTTCCCTGGTTCTACCCCATTTCGCTGCTGGGCTCCCAAAGCAGGAGGGGAGATCCTTGCAGGAACATCCTGAGATCTGGGACCCCACTTTCCTCCTAAAACAACCCCCCCAAGCTTGGGGCAGGAGGATGGGCTGGGGGGGGGGATGTTTCCCCAGCAGCTCCAGCCCTTTCCACCCTCCCTCAAGAAGCCTCCAAGCAACAGGCTGATAGAAATTCATCACGTCGAGCCTTCCTCCTTTTGATTCCTGGATTGTTTGCCCTTGTTGTGGAGAAACTCCCGTGTTTGAGCCCTAATTGCCTCCCGATGGTCATGATTAAGGCATGGCCGGGGGATTTGCATTACAAATGCCACTGGGCTGGAATCACCAGCTCGGTACCCAAAGCCCATTAACCCGCCCTTGTTTTTACCAGGGTTGATGAATATCCCGCTGGAGAAGAAAGCTCCTTTCTTCCTCCAAAGGTCACCGGTTCATCTTCTCCATCAGAGCAGCATCAAAGAGGGGCAAGATGAAGTCTGTCTCTTGAGTTTTGTTTTCCCCCAGAGGCAGGAGAATCGGGCTGGAGCTGCTTTCAGCCCAGAGGGACTGATTCTTGTCCTGGGCTGCAGCAAAAGCAGCAGGGACAGGGAGGGGATTGTCCCTCTTTACTTGGCTCCCATGAGACCCCCACCTGGAGCTCTGTGCGCAGTTCTGGAGCCCCCAGCATAACAAGGACATGGAGCTCCTGGAGAGAGGCCAGGAGAGGCCACAGAGATGATCCTTGGGCTGGAGCAGCTCTGCTCTGGAGCCAGGCTGGGAGAGTTGGGGTGTTCAGCCTGGAGAAGAGAAGGCTCCAGGGAGACCTTAGAGCAGCTTCCAGTGCCTGAAGGGGCTCCAGGAAAGCTGGGGAGGGACTTGGGACAAGGGCAGGGAGGGAGAGGACAAGGGGGAAGGGATGAAAACTGGAAGAGGGAGATTGAGGTGAGACATGAGGAGGGAATTGTGGAGTGTGAGGGTGGTGAGAGCCTGGCCCAGGTTGCCCAGGGAAGCTGTGGCTGCCCCATCCCTGGCAGTGTTGAAGGGCAGGTTGGATGGGGCTTGGAGCAGCCTGGGCTGGTGGGAGGTGTCCCTGCCCATGCAGGGGGTTGGATCTGGATGATCTTTCAGGTCCTTTCCAACCCAAACCAGTCTATGATCCTTGACAGCAAAACAGGTGCTGGAAAAGGTGACAGCTCAGATCACCCTCACTTGGCTTTGGCCACAGTTTCAAGGACTTTCACAGGTTGGAACTAACTGTAGTAACTCAGGAGGTAAATCTGTGCTTGGGGAACAAACAGAGCTAACCTGGAGAGAAGTGATGTGCTTTGAAATCATTTTTCTGAGTCATCCCTCACACATCTGAGGGGACAGAGACACAAACCCCCAACCCTGTCTTACACTTTTCCTTCCCCTGACAGGTGAGCTAAACATCACTCCAGCACTGCTGTGGTTAATGCAACTTCCCTAGGAGGGGGGGGAGAAACCCTAAATAGATCCTTTGGGGAATTCAGAAGTTATATTTGGAATTAAATACAACAGAACTAGATAACTGCATACCTATCTATAAAATATTGTATATGAAATCTGCATATTAAAAGAATTCCCAGGGGAGAGCACACAAAGCAGGAAAAAATTTGAGTGGAAACAAGTTTGTAAATAATGAATATGTATTAGAGAGAAAAAAATACATGAGATATGTTCACTTAGAAAGTAGAGCAGTTGCTAGGCTGGTAAATATCAGTCTATAAAGAGCAAATTGCTGCTGAGCCTTTGTTTATTTAGTCTGATGTGAGGTTCTGTAAAGGCTCAGTCCAACTCAGCAGCTCCATAAATGGAGTTTTCCATTATTGTTTTGCAGATTAAAAAACACAGGCTGCTAGTTGAGGAAGGACATTAACCTCCTTTTTTATGACTTTTTTTCTAAAAAAGATATAACTTGTTTCATTCCAGTTTCAAATCTCAAGGAAATGAGCAGTTTTAGTGGGATTTGCTCATTCCCCTGCACCATCTGAAACTCAGCTGGGTTGTTACAGGTTATGAGACCCTGGCACCAAGAGAGTCCAAGCAAGTGTAGCTCAGGTCTTCCTTCATCTTTGTCAAAAAGCCACAAAAACAGCCACACAAAAAGGGTGGGAAACCAGCACACACAAGACAACATGTCTTGTGAGTTAGAATAAATTGCAGAGGATCTGCAAATCCTGCTAGAAATCACTATTTGGGGAAAGTGAAAGAAAAAAACCCAACTATGTTTCTTGACATGAAGAGCTGCAAACACATCCAATTCATTCTGGCTCCAATTCATTCTGGCTCCACTGCCTTCCCACAAGAACACACCCCTGAAATGGGGTTTTTCACCCCAAACACCCAGTCCCACCCCATTCCCTGAAGGAAATATCTCCAGCCTTCCTCACCAGCAAGCCTCAGGATTTGCTAAAGACAAGGAAAAAATAAATATAACTTTATATCTAAATTCAGTGAGGTTTGGGTTATTTCAGCACCCTGAGCAGGAGCCAAGGGCACAGCACTGGACTCACCACATCCCTCCTGCCTCCCCAGCAGCCCCAGCCTGAGCTGAGCAAAGAAACACTTCCCAAAAACCTCTTTTCTTGCCCCAAGATGAGCCAAAGTATCACAGCTCCAAGGTGAAGCACCAAAAACCAGGACCTTCCCCCATCCAGACCTGAGCTCATCCCTCTGAGGGGGCCTTAGAAAGTCAAGAAGGAATTTCTCCCCCTGTTCCCCATCAAAGTTAATTAATGTGAAGCACTAACGAGCCTCTGCCAGCAGCTACATTGGGTCTAGGCCTTTGGCTCTAATGAGAACCTCACTGATTCAGCCCCCCTCAATCCTAGGTGGGGAGAGGCCAGTGAAAAAGCCCAACCTCACCCCAAAAGCTGGAGGAGAGCAGCAGGAGGAAGGATTTGGGGTGATCTGCCCCCTTCCACGAGCTCCCCACTCTGTAAAGGTTGCCCAAGCACTAATCCCACTCTATTTCACCCCAAAACACAAAGCCTTTGGGGTCACAGAGAATGAAGGGGGGTGGATCTGGGGCATCACCACAGCACTGGGCTTGTGGTTGAAGAAAGGGACAAAGAAGCAGTAATTCCTTCTACAGGAGGTGAACTGAGCCCTGGGGTAAAGAGAGAGGGGGTAAAGAGGGTTTCATGGGCTGGCACATATTTATTGATGGTAACACAAGATCACAGGCAGCAGAGAAATGAGTTTCAGACCCTTGGAGGGGGTTGGTTCCTCCTGCTCCAGGTAACACCTTGCAGAAGAAGTGCCAGGGCTGCATGAGAGCACCCACATCTGGGAACTCCAGAACCACAGAATCATCAAGGTTGGAAAACACCTCCAAGATCACCAAGGTCCAACCATCAGCCCAACACCCCCACGGCCACTTCACCCTCTCCCAAAGCACCACATCCACCTGATGGTTTCATATCTCCAGGGGTGGTGCCTCCACCACCTCCATGGGCAGCCTGTTCCAAGGCCTTTCAGTGAATACATTTCTCCTAATACCCAATTTGAACTTCCCCTGGTGCAACTTGACCCCGTTTCCCCTGGTCCCCTCGCTGGTCACCAGGCAGAAGAGCCCAACACCACAGTTGTAGAAACCAGTGAGGTCTCTCCTCAGCCTCCTCTGGGCTGAAGAGACCCAGATGAAGAACTGGAGGGAGCAGGAGGCTGAGCCAAGCCTGTCTCACCCTGCAGGCTCAGGAACCAGCCCAGCCTCTTTGGAAGGGGCTCTGGAGCTGCACGGGCTCCGTGTGTTGCTGGTGGTGAACGTGAGGGCAGATCTGATATCCATAAATCAACATATTATTCATTTTCAAGCATTGCAGCCTGACAGCTGTTACATGAGCACATTGTTAGGAGCTGTCAGGCAGTGATACATGGTGCCTTTTACAACATATGTTGACTTTTATCTCATGTTGTTCCATAATTAGCCCCAGGGAGCAGGAATCTGGCTGGGTGATCCCAGCTAACCTTTCCTGCCAGGGGGAACAGGGCAGAGCTGGGAGGACTGGGAGCCAGGGATGCTCCAATGGATGCAGGGGGTGGTGCATGGATGTGGGTGGTACCCACAGCTCATCACCCAAGGACAGGCTGGATCCCTCTCCCATGTCCCCGAGCGCTTCAAAACCATCACAAGGAGGAGAATAAAGCCCCAAGGGATTTGGGAACTTCCCTCAGGGTGGAGGCCTGAATTTCCAGCTCAAAACAAGGTCGTGGCCCTGAAGGTCTGGGCTGAGGAGGGGACCCAGGGGTACTTCTCCCATGCATGGAGGGAGAGGGAAGATGTGGGCAGGGGATGATTTACTGACAGGGACAGTAGATAAATGAAGGAGCAGATGGTGGAGTTAATGAGTGGAAAGGGTGGATGGATGGATGGACAAAGAGACAATGGAGAAAATGCAATAATGGATGGCTGGGCCTTTGTCTGAAAGAGGATGAATGTGCTGAGCTCTCCCCCCAGCCTGGCTCCCATTGCTGCCTATGGAGCAGCAGCTCCCAGCAAGCTCCTGGGAAAGCAGGGAGTGGGAGCCCAGCAGGAGAGGACAAACCAGGACAGATCCCAAACCAGCTGCAGATCACTCTCCTGCATCCCAGGGCTGTGCTGCTCCCACCCAGCAGCCCACAGTCACCATCCTGCTCACCCCCCCATGGTCCATGACACCCTCCCTGAGCATCTTTGCTGTCACCACAAATTATTGCCCCTTTGCTGAGCTATTCCCAGTCTCTTGCTCCACCCAAACGAGCATCAGAGGACTGAGAAGATGATGGTTTCTCTAAAGCAATGCTCAGCTTGGTGATTTCATCCCACCAAGTGGAGAAACCCAAAGGGGTGACCTGGCTGGGAAGGGGGGGCTGCAGCAGCTTCCCACCCACCTGGGCTGCTTTCCTGTCCTCACTGCAGCTGCCCGAGCTTGCAAAAATGGGGAGAGGAAGATAAATCAATAAGACACAGAGATAAAGATGCTTTTCAAGCCCTTTACATGTTGCAGCTGATTCCTCTGGACGTGCCCTGGTGGCTGCATAATTCATGAACTCACCAGAAAGATGCAAATGGTGCAGCTCCCACCAGGCTGGCCCAGACAGGCTCCCTCCTCACCAGCACAGGCAGGTGAAATATTGGGGTGGGGGGGAAATAGTACCTCCCTACCCCGCCCCCCCCATTTGCATTCAGCCCATCCCTGCTTCCACCCCCTTGCTGTGCCCTGTGGGGGCACCAACCCCTCCAGAGCCTGACCCAGGAGGTTTATCTCCACCCCGCAAAAGCCTTTTCCACTGATGTCTCTGTGAATAAACCCCCAGCCAGAACCAGGAAAGCTCTTACAAAGCAATGGATAAAAACCCACCCAGGTCTGATGCTGCTCACCCATAGCACAGGGCTGGGCACCAAGCAGAGATGAGCTGCACAACTCCCTGGGCCCTCTCACTGCTGGGTTTTGGGGTTTTTTTTTCTGGAGAAATACACTTGTCCCCACGTTTTTGCACTGTCCCCATCATCCTGATGGAGTGGAGGGCTCAGGGATGAGGCAGCACAGGATCCCCCTGGGTGCTGGATGCTGTGAACCAGGGGGATTTGTGTCACAGGGGCAAGAAAACATCCCCCATCAGACATCACCCCCATCCCAGGGAGCCCATTTCCTCTCCCAGCCACCCCCAAAGGGTTGGACACCCCCAAAGGGTTGTATCTGAGTATCTGGATTTTTAAAAAGGAGGATTTTAGGGTCATTTCCTTCCCATCTTGCAGACAAACACAGCAGTGAAGGGAAGTGCTGGGCTAAGACCTTGATGAAGCAGAAGGGCAAAACACCTCCATGCTTTTATGAGGGATTAGGGCAAACTTAGTTTCATCTCCAGCTACTAAAGGCTTATAAAAGCCTCAAAGAACAGGCTGCATGCCTCAGAAAATCCTCCCAGGCCCTCACTAAGAAAAGTCAATTTAAAGTTAGAGGCCAGCCTGCTTTGGTGGAACCAGAGTCATGCTCTGCAAACTGCAAACCTGGCCTGGCCAGGCTTTTCAGGGGGAAGAAGGGGGTCTGTGTCCATCAATATAAAACACCACCAGCTTCTCAGGTGGAAAAGTACTTTATAAGTCATCCTGGCACCATGAAGATCTTCAGTTTCAGCTGGCTGGGGGGCAGCAGCAGCTCTGCTAGGGATGCTGAGGCTGGTCCCCAGCTCACTCAGCCTCCCCAGTTCAGGATTTGCCCCCTCCCAGGGGCTTCCAACTGCCTTCCCTTGCCCCTGCCTCCCCCAGGTCACTGCTGTGCTCACTCCTCCTCCATCCTGACAGCAGTGCTTCCCAGGAGAGGCTGCTTTTCTCAGATAAACGGCTTAATTAGCTTCCTATTGACTCAGGCAAACCCCCTCCTCAGGCAGCAGCAGGGAGAGAGGCAGCACAGCCCAGGGAAGGATCCAGCAGGAAGGGCTGGAAGTTGCCAGATTTGAGGGGGGGGGTTAAAAAGTCTTTGGTCCATCTCACCCCACAGAATCAGTGGTTGGCCCAGAAAGGCAGATCCAGCCCCAGGAGAAGCATCTGGTCCCTGCTTGATCCACACAAACATCCCTCAAGCAAATTCCATCCTGTTTTCTGGAGGAGAAAGACACAGAGGATGAGACAGAGGGTGAATCCAGGGGGGGAAAATAATAAATAAATAAATAAACCAGTAATTCTTAAAAATTAAGCATCTGCTGGATGGTGAGGCTGGAAATCAGAGCACAAACAGCAAGTATGTTTGCAAGATGCAGGGGAATGGGGTGGGGGGGAAATAGTACCTCCCTACCCCGCCCCCCCCATTTGCATTCAGCCCATCCCTGCTTCCACCCCCTTGCTGTGCCCTGTGGGGGCACCAACCCCTCCAGAGCCTGACCCAGGAGGTTTATCTCCACCCCCCAAAAGCCTTTTCCACTGATGTCTCTGTGAATAAACCCCCAGCCAGAACCAGGAAAGCTCTTACAAAGCAATGGATAAAAACCCACCCAGGTCTGATGCTGCTCACCCATAGCACAGGGCTGGGCACCAAGCAGAGATGAGCTGCACAACTCCCTGGGCCCTCTCACTGCTGGGTTTTGGGGTTTTTTTTTCTGGAGAAATACACTTGTCCCCACGTTTTTGCACTGTCCCCATCATCCTGATGGAGTGGAGGGCTCAGGGATGAGGCAGCACAGGATCCCCCTGGGTGCTGGATGCTGTGAACCAGGGGGATTTGTGTCACAGGGGCAAGAAAACATCCCCCATCAGACATCACCCCCATCCCAGGGAGCCCATTTCCTCTCCCAGCCACCCCCAAAGGGTTGGATCTGAGTATCTGGATTTTTAAAAAGGAGGATTTTAGGGTCATTTCCTTCCCATCTTGCAGACAAACACAGCAGTGAAGGGAAGTGCTGGGCTAAGACCTTGATGAAGCAGAAGGGCAAAACACCTCCATGCTTTTATGAGGGATTAGGGCAAACTTAGTTTCATCTCCAGCTACTAAAGGCTTATAAAAGCCTCAAAGAACAGGCTGCATGCCTCAGAAAATCCTCCCAGGCCCTCACTAAGAAAAGTCAATTTAAAGTTAGAGGCCAGCCTGCTTTGGTGGAACCAGAGTCATGCTCTGCAAACTGCAAACCTGGCCTGGCCAGGCTTTTCAGGGGGAAGAAGGGGGTCTGTGTCCATCAATATAAAACACCACCAGCTTCTCAGGTGGAAAAGTACTTTATAAGTCATCCTGGCACCATGAAGATCTTCAGTTTCAGCAGGCTGTGGGGCAGCAGCAGCTCTGCTAGGGATGCTGAGGCTGGTCCCCAGCTCACTCAGCCTCCCCAGTTCAGGATTTGCCCCCTCCCAGGGGCTTCCAACTGCCTTCCCTTGCCCCTGCCTCCCCCAGGTCACTGCTGTGCTCACTCCTCCTCCATCCTGACAGCAGTGCTTCCCAGGAGAGGCTGCTTTTCTCAGATAAACGGCTTAATTAGCTTCCTATTGACTCAGGCAAACCCCCTCCTCAGGCAGCAGCAGGGAGAGAGGCAGCACAGCCCAGGGAAGGATCCAGCAGGAAGGGCTGGAAGTTGCCAGATTTGGGGGGGGGGTTAAAAAGTCTTTGGTCCATCTCACCCCACAGAATCAGTGGTTGGCCCAGAAAGGCAGATCCAGCCCCAGGAGAAGCATCTGGTCCCTGCTTGATCCACACAAACATCCCTCAAGCAAATTCCATCCTGTTTTCTGGAGGAGAAAGACACAGAGGATGAGACAGAGGGTGAATCCAGGGGGGGAAAATAATAAATAAATAAATAAACCAGTAATTCTTAAAAATTAAGCATCTGCTGGATGGTGAGGCTGGAAATCAGAGCACAAACAGCAAGTATGTTTGCAAGATGCAGGGGAAAATTTTAATCTTGGAAATTGGCAAAAGATTGGAGATAGCTGGAGAACAATCAGTGCTTCCCTTCATGCCTGGAGGAACTGACAAACTTTGCATAAACAATTTTCCTTCCCTCTAATCTGGAAATGTTGCCACAGAGCAGGAGAGGCCAGTGCTGGTCCCCAGCACCCTGCCCAGCAGCTGATCCCAGAGAACTAAGCCCAGGAGGATCCCTCCAGAAATGCCATCCATGGCCCAAGAGCCCCAGGAAGAGGGTGATGCAGTGAGAGAAGGACCAGCAGCATCTGCCCCAGAGTTCAGCTTCTGATTTCTGGTCCAGGAACCCTTGGGCTGCTTGCTCAGCAGCAGGGCCCTGCAGCCCTCAGCCCTGAACCCCTTGGGCAAACACATTTTCCCTGCCAGGTGAAATGCCATCCCCCAAAACAGAGCAGAGGGAGGGGATTAAAAAATAACAACCTCCCACCTACAAAACCCCACGGGCTGCACTGCCTGGACTTGGGGCAACATCCCTGGAGAGCACGAGCATATTAAGGTGATGGAGGATGTCATTTCCCAGCCAGACAGCAGCTCCAGCCCAGGAGAGAGAGACACCAGGAGCTCAGTTTGTGTTTGCCTGAGCCAAGAAGAAAATCTAATTAAACGTGGCGTTGGGGGCTTGGAGGAGCTGGGGATGGGGCTGGAATACCAAGTGTGGCTGCTTCCCACAGATCAGAGGGCAAGATTAATAAACCCACAGAGGGGGAGGGACCAGAGGATCAGCTGGTAATATTGATATATGTAAAGCAAAGTCAAAACAGCTGGGGAATATTGGATGGGAATGCTGATAAAAAAATGGGATGGGGAAGGTCTCAACAGCCCTGCCAGGGTGGGCACTGCAGCTGCCTCCTGGGCAGGGGGAGGCCCAAAGAAGCCCCACAGGTTGCCATGAGGGGGATTTTGGTGTGGCAGGCTGCTACCCACATTGCTGTGCCCCCCAAACCTGCACCCCCAGAGCAGCAGAGCATCCCAGGGACAGGTCCCAGAGGAGAGGAGCCACCAAGAGCAGGACAGGGGCAGTGTCTGGCATCACCTGGGCCAGGAACCAAGGGTGGCAAAAGATTGGAGATAGCTGGAGAACAATCAGTGCTTCCCTTCATGCCTGGAGGAACTGACAAACTTTGCATAAACAATTTTCCTTCCCTCTGATCTGGAAATGCTGCCACAGAGCAGGAGAGGCCAGTGCTGGTCCCCAGCACCCTGCCCAGCAGCTGATCCCAGAGAACTAAGCCCAGGAGGATCCCTCCAGAAATGCCATCCATGGCCCAAGAGCCCCAGGAAGAGGGTGATGCAGTGAGAGAAGGACCAGCAGCATCTGCCCCAGAGTTCAGCTTCTGATTTCTGGTCCAGGAACCCTTGGGCTGCTTGCTCAGCAGCAGGGCCCTGCAGCCCTCAGCCCTGAACCCCTTGGGCAAACACATTTTCCCTGCCAGGTGAAATGCCATCCCCCAAAACAGAGCAGAGGGAGGGGATTAAAAAATAACAACCTCCCACCTACAAAACCCCACGGGCTGCACTGCCTGGACTTGGGGCAACATCCCTGGAGAGCACGAGCATATTAAGGTGATGGAGGATGTCATTTCCCAGCCAGACAGCAGCTCCAGCCCAGGAGAGAGAGACACCAGGAGCTCAGTTTGTGTTTGCCTGAGCCAAGAAGAAAATCTAATTAAACGTGGCGTTGGGGGCTTGGAGGAGCTGGGGATGGGGCTGGAATACCAAGTGTGGCTGCTTCCCACAGATCAGAGGGCAAGATTAATAAACCCACAGAGGGGGAGGGACCAGAGGATCAGCTGGTAATATTGATATATGTAAAGCAAAGTCAAAACAGCTGGGGAATATTGGATGGGAATGCTGATAAAAAAATGGGATGGGGAAGTTCTCAACAGCCCTGCCAGGGTGGGCACTGCAGCTGCCTCCTGGGAAGAGGGTGGCAGGGGGAGGCCCAAAGAAGCCCCACAGGTTGCCACGAGGGGGATTTTGGCCTGGCAGGCTGCTACCCACATTGCTGTGCCCCCCAAACCTGCACCCTCAGAGCAGCAGAGCATCCCAGGGACAGGTCCCAGAGGAGAGGAGCCACCAAGAGCAGGACAGGGGCAGTGTCTGGAATCTCCTGGGCAAGGAACCAGGGGTGCACAGGGGACAGGGGCTGTGTAGGACAGCAAAGCCAGGCAGACCAGGGCAGACAGCACTGGAGATGCTCTCTGCTCCCCAACATCCAGCCCCTGCCTGTTTGCACAGCTCCCAGGGAAGGGACATGGACCACAAAGTGACCCTGAGCATCCCTGAAGCTTCTCAAACTCCCATGACCACCCCTCTCCAGCCCCCCCTTCCCCAAACCAGGGAATCAGCAAGAGCCACCTGGTGCCTTTTAAAGAACAGCTCACATCCTCCAGAGATGGGAGTGAGGGGTGGGCACGGGCCCCCCTGGGTGGGAAGTACATCTCCTGCCCTTGCTGCCACCTCCTTGCTCCCTGCCAGCATCAGCCACCCTCTCAGCAGAGGTTTGGTCCCCACCAGGGGCCAGAGGAAGGTGCTTCCTGGCCCCAAAGAGGAGGAGCTGAAACAAATTCCTTACCTGGAGATGTTCAAAATGCTGGAAACACCTTGGCTTGTTGGGGGTCACAGCCCAGGCCTTTCTTCAGCTCCTGCACTCCTGGAGAGAGCCCAAACCACCTCTGAGGAGCCCAGGGGCTTATAAAGCCCTGGGGAGGGACACTTGGGTCACCCCCAGCCCACCACACAGCTGAGCCACCCACCTATACTGGGTTATTATGGGGGGTACTGGGAGTACTGGGGATAGCAGGGGTTAACCACTGACAGCACCACCCACACCCCTTGTTGAGCACCTCTCACCCTGCCCCTCCAGCTCATGACCCACACACCCTTTGATGAGCTCCTGCAGCATCATTAACCCTGCAAGTGCCTCCAGCCCAGCCCAGCAACTTCCCACTTGCATTCAGGATCCACAAGGGAACACCCAGAGCAAGCTGGGAAAGGCTTTGGCACCTGCCTTTGGGGAGTGGTATGGAAAGGAAGGCAGCCAGGGAGGGGTGTGAAGGGGTCCTTCTTCTGCACCCCACCTGCCCTGGCTGGGGGGGTTTCACTGGGAAGCCCCAGAGCAGGTACCCAAAGATGCTGTGATGCCCTGAGCTGCAGCCCCAGCACGGGAGGGGTGAGGGCAGCACCCAGACCCCCAAATCCAGCACTGCGAGGGGGCCAGGGGGTCTAACAGGGATGGCTGAAGGGAAAGGGGGTGGACAGAAGCAGCTTCTCCATCCCCACCAGGGATACCTGGAGGGCAGAGATGCTGGAGGTGGTCAAGGTGGCCTCTTCTTCACGTGTCAGCACCGGGAGCAGATGATCCAGAACCACCAGATGGTAGAGCCACTGGCTGGAGACCATGGGGCACCACACAGCAAGCACCTCACACCAAACACCAGCCACCTCACACCAAACATCAAGCACCTCACACCAAACACCAGACATCAAGCACCTCATACCAAACACCAGACACCTCAACACCAAACACCTCAACACCAGACACCTCAACACCAGACAACACCAGACAACTCAACACCAAACACCTCAACACCAGACAACTCAACACCAAACACCTCAACACCAGACACCTCAACACCAGACACCTCAACACCAAACAACTCAACACCAGACACCTCAACACCAGACACCCCACAGCTCACACCAAACATCAAGCACCTCACACCAAACACCAGCCACCTCAACACCAGACACCTCAACACCAGACACCTCAACACCAGACAACTCAACACCAGACACCCCACACCAAACACCACA
The DNA here is from genome assembly GCF_000747805.2 of Chaetura pelagica. Classification (NCBI taxonomy): domain Eukaryota; kingdom Metazoa; phylum Chordata; class Aves; order Apodiformes; family Apodidae; genus Chaetura; species Chaetura pelagica. The sequence goes on from NW_009954181.1 coordinate 1,330,242, forward strand.
CATGCCCAACCCTCACAGCCCTGGCCCAGGCAAATGCTTCAACAGGTTACAGAGGTTTTATTAGCAGGGGAGGTGCCTCCGGCTGAGTCAGTGCCAAAAAGGTGGCAAAAACCATCAAAGGCAGCTGGAAAAGGGGAATGGAGAGAGGATCAGCCTGGATAAAAGAGAGGGATGAGAAAGGGCAGCTGTGGCAGCAGGTGGGATGTTGAGCCTCCAAGAAGCCAGTGAGGGACCCAGTTGGCTGCCCAGCCTGGCCCATGGGATGAGGGTTGATGCTCTCTTACCTCCTACTTCTTGCTCTACAGCAGGACTCAAAAATCAAAGCCCATCTCATTCTTGGGTTGAGTTTCTAGCGTGGTGTCCAGCCTCTCCTGAATCCCCACCCGGGAGGTGCTGCAGCAAGCTGAGGTCAGGGGGGTGCATGGGAACCCCTACCCCGGGCAGGTGGGGAAGGGGCTGTGGTTTCTACCAGGACCAACCAGCCCCTTCTCCATGCAGGGGCTTGAAGCCCTCAGGCTTTGCTTGCCACGAGCAGGGTGACCAGGGGCTGCAAGGTCATCCCCTCAGGTGCTGCAGCCATCGTGTCCCAGCCCATCCCCACCCAGTCCCAGTGGGCACCGAGGGGCTTTACCTCTGCCTCAAGGGCTGACCCACGGTCGTGTTCTCCAGGTGTGACTGTCCCAGTGGATGTGCCGTGGGGGCCGTGCTCAGCCACTAAAAGCAGAGTGGGACAAGGTGTTCAGGGGCTTGGCACCCAGACCCATGAGGAGGGGGAGAGGCCCTGGAGGTGGCAGGGACACAGGGCAGGTGAAGCTCCCTCCCTCCCAGGGTGCAGATGGGATGGTTTCTCATCCAAGGGTGTGTTCCACCCCAAAGGATCCTCCTGGGACAGCCTCCACCCCTGCATAGCCCAGAGCTCCCAGACACTGCCCTGGGGCATGGAATCCACAGATCCATGGATCCCAACCTGTGAGTCCTGGCTTGCTGGAGGAGCTGATGTGGACTCTCCCTGCTGTGCCACCGCATTAGCCAGGATCCACCTGAGGAGCCTGGGCACCCCAACTCGGATCTGCAAAGGCAGCAAAGCCCCCCATCAACCACAGCCACCCCAGCCAGCTCCCTGGGCTCCAAGGGTTACATCCTGACTCCCAAACCCCACCCTTGGCATGAAATCTTGGGAAGACACCTCCCTGGATTTAAATCCAGGGCATTTGGGCACCTCAGCCTCACCTTGTGCAGCCAGTACCGCACCAGCGCGGCAACTCCCGTCTGTACCACAGGGATACCCTGCAAGAGAAGTGGATGCTGAGCCCAACCTGGGCTGGCAAACCCCCCCAGTAAACCCTGTTCCCCCCTCCACACCACTTACAGGAACAGGAAGGCCAAAGTTTTTCCGTGCCATAATATAGGACATCCAGGTGGCCACGATCATCCTGGCGGCATCCGGGCGCCCCGAGCCCGGCTCATTGTTGGGTCAGAGCTGGAACCAGCCCCACGTTCCTGCCCCAAACAGCAACAGGGACCATGGAACTGCAGAGGGGCAGAGAGCCAGAAATGCTGCTGGAGAGAGCCAGCAAGGAGCTTCAAAGCCCACAGAGACCACCCCAAGGAGGGCATCCCATTTAGTGGGCCAAGAAAAGCCCAGAATCCTCCCACATCCCATGGGAGACACATCCCTGGGGCAGCCCACCTCCTCCCTATGGCCCAAACCAATGACACCCCAAAGCCTTCCTTCGTTATTATTCTTTCTTTTTTAGCAAATGTTTATTTATATCAAAATACAAAACATTTCTGAAGCAGGGTAATGTTACATGAGGAGCAAGTTCATCGATCCCAAACCCCACCGTTCTCCTACAGCATGGCTACTTGTACGTAACATTGCAACACTGCCAGAGTTTCCTCAGAGTGGAATACATTAAAATGAAATTTCAAAAAATGAAAGTCAATCTATGAACATGCAATGTTACCAGCAATAAATTGATAAGTACTCAGCAGGCCTTAAAAATCCCAACAGGCAGAGACCGAGGGAACCAGCTACTCCCAGTAAGGCAGGGCTACAAACTCTCATTTCTTCCCATTTTCCTTGGCTTATTAGCATTTAACTTGTTAACTGACAACAGTCCAAGAGCCAAAGGGACCCAACTTTCTTGGCAGAGTGGGATTATTGCTTAGAGCTATCAAAGCAGACCCAGCTCCCAGCCATCCCTGGGGAGGATGGGGAAGGGCAGGTTTGCCTTGGCCAAGTGCTGCGCAGGTCGGGCTGAGCTGGAAGATGTAAAAACCCCCCTCTGGGTGAGGGGGGCTCAGTGGGTCATTATCCCCTTAAGAGAGGAGCTCTGAGTTTGCCCGGGCAGTGCAAGGGCTGGGAAGAGAGCCAGGAGGAGTGGGAAGGGCTCCTGGCGAGGTCTAAGTTACCCGCCCCAGGGGCAGGTTAGCACCCAGTGGAAAGGAGAGTTTGGGGTGAGGGACCACAACTTGTACCCCACATCTAGGAGAGCAATTTGGCTTCCACTCCCCAAGGTCCTGGATCAGCTCTGGGCCATTCCCAGGAATGCCAGTGCTGGGCATGGCACCACCAGTCCCTCCTGCTGGCATTTTATCAGCCTTCAGAGCTCAGAGGCTGAGAGCAACAATACAGATACAGAGAGATTATATAGAGCACGGAATAAGTTTCATATAAGGCTTTGGTACAGCACCATCATGTCAGATTTAGTAGTAAATCCTTCACAGGAAAAAAACCCCAAACAAACAACAAAAAAGCTCACTGAAAAAATAGTGTTTTGTTTCTTATTTTATTTTTTTTTTCATTCTTTTTATTATTGTTATTATTTTCTTCTTGTGAGGAACATACCTGAAGTTCTAAAATGTAACCCTCTAGTTGCCATCTAGGCTCCCATCTCTTTTTTTTTAGCTGTGTGCAACTTTTCAAACTCAAGTGACTGGAACCCAAGGCCAACTAACCTGTTACACAGTTCCTCCCCCCCTTACCCTGCCCAACCAGGCAGCAGCCAACAAGTTTACAGTCCACAAATCAGTCAAATCAACACCACAGAGATTGGGCAGCTGATTAGCTACTCACTTTTTAGTAAGAATTAAAAGAAAAACCAACCCAAACAAACCCAAACAACAAAAGATTAAATAAAAGAAAAAAGTCACAACAACAAATATTATGGAACCAGCAGTACTAAAGTTTTTCTTTATTGTTATTGTTATTAAAAAAAGTCAGTTCCACTGGTTACCATTGAAACAGCACCAAAGAGCACCCTAATGTGTGTTATACATTGTAATACTTGACATTCAAGAAATGGAAACGAGGTTGGGTGGTCTAGTCTTTATATCCAGAGGCAAGACATTCTTCTTCAAATAGAGGAAAAAGTTGTCCCACACAACCAAAGACCTGTTAGGTCCAGAAGAAAATCCTGCCTTAGGGGAAAACACTATGGAGTTAGGTGGGAGTTAAATCAAGAGCTACCTATGGAGGTCTACGAGGGTTCAGAGACTCTACAAACCTATCAAAGGGGATTAAAAAGTCTGGGCTCCCTGGGGAGCTAGGGATGTTCCCCTGGGAGAGTCAGGAGTGCTCACCCGAGGGATCCAAGTATGGTCCCTGGGGAGAAGCAGAGATGCTTGTCTGGGGGATTCAGAGATGCTCCCCAGGGAGAACCAGAGATGCTCCCATAGGGGATCCAGAGATGCTCCCCAGGGAGAACCAGAGATGCTCCCATGGGGGATCCAGAGATGCTCCCCAGGGAGAACCAGATATGATCCCCTAGGGGATCCAGGGATGTTTGTTCCCCAGGGATAGCCAGAGATGATCCCCTAGGGAATCCAGGGATGTTTGTTCCCCAGGGAGAACCAGAGATGCTCCCATGGGGGATCCAGAGATGATCCCCCAGGGGAACCAGAGATGCTCCCCCAGGAGATCCAGAGATGCTCCCATGGGGGATCCAGAGATGCTCCTCAGGGGATCCAGAGATGCTCCCCAGGGGATCCAGAGATGATTCCCAGGGAGAACCAGAGATGTTCCCCAGGGAGAACAAGAGATGTTCCCCAGGGAGCTGGTGCACAGATGTGATCTCTGACTGCCCAAAGGAAGGCTGGAGAAACCTATGGCAACAGAGGTGTTTCCAGGAGGATTTCCACAGGGTTTCCCCAGGAGGGAAATGCAGAGGGACCAGAGCCTGCACCAGAGCCATACGGAAGGTCCTGCATCTCTCCAGGGCTGTGGGAACACCCTGTGCCTGCTCCCTGCCAGCCCCGTGGAGGAACAGAAAGGAGAAGTTTGGCCTTAAAGTGCATATGGGAAGGCAGGGGGTGGATGATGGCATTTCCCACCGAGCCAGAACCTCCCTGAGCAGAAGCAGGTGCTTGGTGGCACAGCCATTCCCACTGCTCCCAAGTGGGAAGAGTCTGGGAGGGGGCAAGAAGCAAATACCACCCCCTACAAAAAAAAACAAAAGCAAGCAAGCTCCCCCCTGGATGTGTGCCTGGATGGAGCAAGCAGGGTTGTGGGTACTACTCAAAATCAAGACAGACCCAAGGGAAGCAGGACGAGGCTTCGGTGCCTGGGGAGGAGCAGCTCTTGGTGTGTCTGTTTGGCATCCAGAGGGTTAATGGTACTGTGGGACGTGTGCTTTGGAAACTGATTTCTCTCCTTGTGTGCCTGTTTGGCTTTTTTTTTTTTTCTGTAAGTGATTCCAGGGGAGATGGGGAAAGGAGAAAGCTGCCTGTCCCCCCC
>NW_009954181.1:1335210-1342981 GCF_000747805.2 Chaetura pelagica
CCCCCCATCCCCTGCCCTAACGAAGAAGACAGAAAGATCATGGAAAATACAGAGGTGCCACTGTGAGGGACCCAGCTCCTGGGCACTAACATCTGTGTCTCAGCCCATCAAGGACACAGGGTGACAACAGGGACCTCTGCCCTGCAGGGACATCTCAGCCCCAGATTCAGCATCCAGGGGCCAAGCGCCATGGAACCCAGCCCAAGGGGAGCAAAAGACCCCCCCACACACGCCATTGCCCAAAGGTAATCCTGCCCCCAAGGAAGGCAGAGGGGATGGTTTGCCACTCCCTGGCATTGCTCAGTCCCAAAAGTGGCTCTTCTTGCCCCACAGCCTGTGGGTAGAAGGGAAAGGGGACAAGGGGGCCCGGCGGGTCCATTCTGCTCTGCAGGAAAAGCCCCCAGCACCTTCCCCACTGCACCTGCTGCCCACCCAGCTGGGGATTGGGACCATTTCACCCCACCCCGGGCACCCAACTGGGTCCCAGCAGCCTCCAACACCACCAAACCCTGGTGGTCAGAGATCTTTTGTTGGTTGCAGAGGTATTGACGTGCCGCCGGAGAAGGGGTCCTGCTCCAGCCAGGGGCAGGGACCTGGGGGGACCCCACAGCAGCCACCCAGGCTCCATAAACCACACCAGGGGTTTCATAAACCCCCAGGATTTATGAAGGCAACAAAGACGGGTTGGGAAACAGCACCTGGTGAGGTAGCAGTGAGGGGAGCTTGTCCCCACAGTGTCCCACACACACACATCCTGTGCCACCACCAGCCTCCCCCTTCCTTGCTAGAAACAACACCCCTGGAGCTGAAATTCCACTGAAAGACAAAAAAAACACCACCCAGGCAAGACACAGCCCTCAGAAGAAACACCACCACCTCCAGGTGGCAAAGCTCACAGCAAACAGGGCATCCCTGGCCTTCTTCCCCATTTCCCGTGTTTTTATTCCCTATTGAAACAGCAAAGTGACAGCAAACAGCAGCGACCCCGAGCTGGCATCTGGGCTCCTGCTGTTCAGACTCCCCCCCACCTCTGACAGCCTCTCTCATGCTGCACAGAAGTTTCTGACACCTATTACTAAGGAAGTATTTTAAATATTTATTCTCCCCCACCCCCTTCTAAAATAGAAAGTAAATATATATTTGTTTAATTTTATATACAACGTGGTTTCAATACACCAATATCGTTTCTTTAAATAGAGATACTGGGGCTTGTTTCTGAAGTCTGTTTTTTTTTGTTTGTTTTCTTAATACAAGTGCTGGGGAGGGGAGTGGATGGAGATCAGAGGGGCTTTCAGACCACAGGACAGCCTTGTCCTGGGAAAGATGGGCACCCCCCTTCACTGCCCTCTTGGTCCCCTGTAACCTCAGGAGAACAAGAACAAAGGCCCCTCTGGGAGAGAAATTGTCAGTTGGCTGGTAAAGCAAAAATCTGGGCTAACTCTCCTCCCCCAGGAAGGGTGCCAGCCCCACCACACCACACGTCCCACCCCACTGAAACCAGTATAAAAAGCCTTAGCTACCACTACAGAGCATGCTTTCCACATCAGAACCCCCCCAGCCCAGCCCACCTGCCCCCCATTTCTCTTGCCCACCCCCTCCCTAGTCATGGTCCTTCAGCCATCCATGCACGTATCAAAAAGTGGGCAGAGCCCTGGGAGGGGATGCTCACCATCACGGGTCCTGAGCTTACCCAGCACCACTGCCACCCAAATGCCAAGGAACTCACAGCTTAGACAGCACAGACCTGTCAGGCCAAACCATCCAGGAATGGGAAAAATGGGGGAAAATGGGGAAAAACATGGCACCCCACTCATGCCATTCACCTGGGACGGGGAGCAGGCTCCCACCTCCAGTCCCTTCCCAGAAACCAGCAGCTCCATACTGGTTCTTGGCACTTGGGGGCTGTACAGGCTGATGGAAATGAAGTGAAATGCTAAGTTTCTTCTTTTGCTGGCACCAGTGTTCCCAAATCAGAGGTGCCATCACTGCTTCCCCAGCCTCCAGTACTTGGCTCCTGCACTTCCACAACAGATTTCAGCCGTCACCTCTAATAGGAACAAACTGCACTTCCCAGCCTCTCCTCCCCAGCAAACACAGGCAGAGAGGAGTGAACATGTTCAGCAAAAGACAAAAAAAAAACAACAACGCCAACACCCAAAACCTAAGCTGAAGGGGTAAAATGGGAATAAAAACCCTGCAAAATGGGAATAAAATTGCCCTGAAGAGCAGCAGGCATCCAGCCCAAATTGGGCCGCCCCCAGAGCCTTCAGTCACTTTGCCTGTACTCTGGCATCATTGGTGAACAAATCCCCTCTTATGTTTCAGATCCTAAAAAGTCCCACTAATGAGGCTTATAAAAAAAAAAGAAAGACACTGTGAAGAACATCTTGTCCTGCTGAGGAGCCACTGTGGGACCGGCTGGCACGGCCGGCGCCGCGTTCCTCAGCCCAAGGGACAAATTTAGCTGCTTCCCTCTCATCCCTTCTGACTCATGCTTTGCTGGGAGGAACAGATGCAGAGCAGAACGTTTTCACATGAGTAACCAGAGAGCAGCATCTAGAGGGGCTTTCAGGGAAGGGCTTCTGCCTGGTGGTGCTTTTTCTTTCAAGGCTCGCACCAGAGATGGGATGTCCCCTTCCTGTGTCATGCCCCATGTGTGTTGGCCATGCAGGAGAGGACCTGTGACTCCTGCTCCTCAAGGTTGTGGCCCAGGGGTGAGTCACATACAGTGAATTAAATAAAAAATAAATAAGATTGAAAGGGGGGAAAATACTTAAAAAACAAAGTGATCTGGATGCAGTGCAGGTCCTGCCTGCCATGGGGCAGCTGTGCCTGGCCACTCCCAAATCTCCCCTGGGCTCTGGCTGCTCCCAGCCCCTCCTGGCTTTCCCATCCCAACCCCTCCCCTTCACCATGGCTCTAAACTCTCCCCTAGACACAAACGTACCCCCCAACATGCAAATCTACTGGACTTCTGCATACCTACCAATCCTTGTCCTACGCTTCTCTATATATTTATATCTCCTATATACAGTGCATTTTATTCCAGCTCCTTGGAAAGATTTCCTTCCTCAAAAAGCATCAACTCTGCCAGCCCACACGGGACCTGTGGGAAGCCCTGAAGGCAGCTGGTCCAGCCTCGCCAAAAAATACCCCCAGCCAAGAACTACAGCTGAAAGCAACCCAAAAGTCCAAGAAATCCCAAATCTATGTCACTGCCTGAAGGAGGAGGATAAACCAAAATGTCAGACAGGTCCTGTCCTAACGCAAACTGCAAGATCTGAGCAGCTCTAAGTCTGAACTTGTGTTGTGCCCAGATGCCACGAGACGTGACTAAGCCCTGCCAGGATTGTGCCTGAGCCCTCTGCACCCCTGGAGGTAGGTACAGAAAAGTTATTATTCCCTGTACATTTAGACACCCGAGCACTGTCCCCTCCAGCCTTCCCCCAAAGCAGGAGGCACTGAACCAGCTGACAAGGAGACAAATGCCAGATCAACAATCTGGAGGCCACCAGCAACTGAAACCAGCCTCCAAGACCCAAGTGACCAGCCAGCAGTGAGGGTTCTGCCCTGGGAAACCCACTGCCTGCTCGCACAGACCCCCCCCACCATCCTGCCAGCTCTGGGGGGCCCACAAACACCCCCAGAGAGACCACAAACCATGCCGGCGGTCCAAGGATGCTGGTGCCTCCCAATGAAGGCTCCAGCCCAGGTTCACACTAGAGGGAGTTGGGGAACAGACCTCCTGACCCTTCACCCTACAACAACGTCACTCCAAGTGCCTGTGGCTGCAGTGAAGAGCAGGCACAGAAACGGGGCCCCACAAGTGAGCCCCAAAGGCTCCCTTCTCTCCCCGCTCACCAACTTCCATTTTCATTCGCATCGACGTCGCAAAATCCAAACCTCTGTGGGTTTTCCCCAGCAAAGTCACCTCCAAACCAGGCCACCTCAATTGCTCAGCAGCTCCCGAGTTCGCTCTGCCCCAACCACCTGCCTGCAAAGGGACGGCGCGGGCTCAAGGGACAGGGTGTGAGGGGCAGCACCCCACAACCACCCCCTCTTTCTGAGGGATCTCAGCGACATGCCCCGTACCTACCTCTCCACTTTATCTCCCCCAGCTTGGGGTGGCTGAATCCTGCAACCCCCCCCAGCAGCATGAAAACAGCACCAGAGCATCCCCACCTCCACCATCTCTCAGGTGGGGGCACCAGCAAGGAACCATGCCCACCAGAACTGACCCCTCGGCGGAGCCCAGGGACAAATATACTTGGAATTCAGAGGCATTGTTTTTTTTTCACCATGGCCCAGGATTTTCCAAGGGACCTAATGAAACACATTGTGTTTGCAACGTGCAAGGAGGAATCGTACGCTTACTGATAAAGCAAGAGCCATCTACCTCAGACAAGCTTACAAAATAAGAGAGTTTGGCCCAGGAAGATAAAAATCAAGATATATTTTTTTGCAGCATGAAAGAGAAAATAAAAAGGAAAAAGAGAAAGAAAAAAAAAAAAGAAAAAGAAAAAGAAATGAAGCAGCAGCAGCTGTGTTTGCAGAACCACCAAAGCGAAAACGGAGTTCAAACAGGGATGATGAAATGGGGGAAGCGTTTTGGCATCGTCTGACACAGCTTCAGCGTCCCAGGTCCGCGGGAGGAGAGAGGAGAAACCCCCTGCAGGGCATGGAAACCAGAGGGCTGGGAGAGGCGAGGAGGTTGCCAAAGCAAGAGGTGAGCTTGTCTGCCAAAGCACGGCCCGAGTCTATCGGAAGGTAACTCGGTTTAGCTGGGAAAGGAGTTAAGGATGGTTTTAGGGAAGAGCCGCTTCCACGAGGCACCCGGGCGGGATTCCCCACTCCAGCAGCGCGGCAGGCAGAGGGCTGAAAGAGAGAGGGCTGCAGCTCCAGCCTCTAAAGGTCGAAGACCATGAAAAGCAGGGTGCCCAGCGGCTCAAAACACCTGCAAAAGGAAAACAACTCTCAAAAAGACTGACCCCGGCAAGCCGGCGCGCTCTGCCAACCTTCCCTGCACTCCAGGTCCTCTTAGAGCTCCTTAAGACGGGACAGGGCCACGGTCTTGAGGTGGCAGCCTCAAGAGCCTGAAGACATCGCCTTGCCCGTACGAACGGGTGTCATGAATAGTTTGGAAAGCACTCAAAGGAAAAACCAGCCTTCTGTTAGAGAAGTCAAGGCAATGAGAGCGAAAGGAAGAGCAAGTCAGCTACAGCATGGCCAGCACAAAAGCCTCTGCGTGTCCCCCCCAGCTGGGACATCCCCAGGTTGTCACCTGTCCGTGGGGAGCAGCCCGGCTCACCGCTCCGCTGGAGTGACCGGCGAGCTGGAGTTTGCCAGGCAGAGTTTTCCCCACTGCCGGAGCGGGAGAATGGCATGAAATCAATTCAGATCCGAGCAGATTCTAGGGAAATCCCTAAAACACACTCAAAGAAAAGAAACTCGCAGTCATACCGTTAAGCAAAGTCGAATTCTCACGTGGAGAGCTGAGGGTGGTACATCAGGTCGCTCGTCGCGGACTCAATAAAAAGCCCTGGCGTAGGCTGGGAAGAGAGGGCATTTCTAGGAGAGCCTCCCTCCTTCCCAAACCTGCTCATGGTTTGAAGCCCACCTACACAAAGCTGTTGAAGCTCAGAAGCATCTCGTTACTGATTTAGAGGATTTGTTGTCAAGTGGTTCAAACCTGAAGTCAGGGCTTTGAGAGTGGAAAAGACGCAGTGCTCGGCTTTTCGTGGTTGCAGGTTTCTGAGTATCCTGCTGGAAGAGGAAGCACAACCTCTAAAACCAGGTATTTCTAAGGCAGAGTGATAAACAGGTTCCAACCTAAAAGCTCCCAGGGAGCATGGCATGGTTGGAATGCTGTATCCCGACTGCCCAGCTGAGAGCTCATGTCTTTCTCCAAACATCTAAGCCCTTCGAGGTTCAACCAGCAGCAAGAGCAATAACCAAGGCAAAGCAGAATTAAAGGCGAGATTGTGGAGAATCTCTTGGCAATTCTACCTGGGAATAAACAAAAGTTTCATGTGCAAATGAGGAGCCTGGGGCAAAAAAAAACATGCCCACAGGCTCTTTGATTCTCCTGATGCTTCTACAGCCTGAATCCACTCCCAGCAAGAATATCCACATGAAACAGTTGGTATTTTATTCCCAGGCAGGCTGGAGGGTTTAGCACTTTACCACAGAGGAAGAAGTGTGCAAACCTGGATGCAGTGGTTGATTTCACCACTTCAAAAAAAAATAGGAATAATCTCTAAATACCTCAAAGGTAGGGATCACTTGGTATTAGCACTCAGCGTTTACGTAGCACTTGCACTCTGTAGGTGACCAAGTGCTTGTCCAAAGTGCTCAAATATGACTTATCCCCATTTTACAGATGGGAGAACTGAGGCACAGAGAGGTTGAGTGACTTGCCCAAGGCCACGCAGTCAGAGAGTGGAGGCAGAGCAGGAAAGTGAGCCCGGCTGTTCTGGGAGTGGGCTACAACTTTCCTGCTAATTCAAAAGAAGGAACAACAAAAAAATAAAAAGGCCTATGCAATCCAGAAAACCACCGGCCACCAAACCTACCCTAAGTGTTTTGAAGAGGAAATACATTCTGGTGAAGAGTTAAACCAGCATTACCAGGAGGGGAACAGCAGGTCTCCTGGGATGGGGCAAAGGGAGGGACACAACCCCGGCGGGTGTCACAGCCTACACGGCCAGGCTGGAGCAGGAGAAAGAAAGGAAAACCAGTGAAACCAGCAGCAACATGACACAGAACACTGGGCTTAGCTTTGCGTGGTCACTCCCAGGAGCCATCATCTCCATCCACAGAGCTGAGGGATTTTCCTGGGCTCAGCATCTGCCAACAGAGGCTTTGGGGACCACGCAGCCAAACCCCCTTCGCCCACAAGCCTGTGGCAGCATCGCCCCGTTTTGCAGTTATGAATAAAGATCATAAATGTTACCCTGGTAAGAAACATCACTACACAGCACTGGAGAACATTTGCCAGTGGTACACGGAGTGACGGGAAAACTGAATCAAAACCACCCTCATCAAAGCTGACACACACTGTGCTTGAGGGGGGACAACCTCTTGGATGGACACAGTCCCATACCTGTGTGTTCATACACCTCAACAAGGTTCAAATGCATTTGCACAGACAAATGGGGATTTCTTAGACCAATTTGAAGGCTCAGGGTCTGTCTGGTTTTTCCCTTTCAGAGACGGGTAAGGAAAGATGTCACGGATGGTTTTGTTGCTGTTTTCTTCAAATAAAAGGAGGCTGGGAAGGGGGAGGCATGGAGATTTTTCGCTATTACAGCTTTCCTGGGATTATTTGGCCATGTTTTTATCATAATCAGATTCATGGGATTACCAGTTCCCGTCTGGGTTGTTAGTTTCTTGTCAATTAATTACACCCCTGTGTCATTTAATTTCTTCCGGCGACTGAGGGCCAGCTGCTCGAACCACACACCCTCCCTAAATACACGCTGCAGAAGCAGATGTCAAAAGCTCCATCTATGCCTTTTAACCCTAAGAGATCTTTCCCAAAACCGAGATGCAACACTCCCCCTTCCCACCCCACAGAAGCCATGCGGGGTGGGAGGAGAAGCAGATCCAAGGGGCACCCAGCCCCCAGGCATCCTCCCCACCCCACCCCAAAGCCCCCCCAGCTCACCCCCAAGCCCCCCAGCAGAGGCAGCAGCGTGGTGGTGTCCCCCCCCCGCTTCCTCTCCCACTGCCTCCATTTCCACCTCAGCCCCGTGGCGAGCTGTTTGGCTCC
>NW_009954181.1:1343356-1352579 GCF_000747805.2 Chaetura pelagica
TCGTCCTCCAGCGCCGAGAGGCGGGCGAAGGGGTCCTGACGAGGGTGTCTCTTCTTCTTGCGGAGGCAGACAGCTTCGTCAGGCCACAGTACCTGAGAGCTGGGAAGGTGCTGAACCTGGGAGGCAGAGCCATCTAAAAGGGGGGGGGAAAAAGAAGGCGGATGGGACCTGAGGTGGCGGCTGCAGGTGGAGGGGGTTATGGCCCCCAACCCTGGCTGCTGGGTGAGGAGGGGAGCATCAGGACTAATCAATGAACTCTCAGAAAGAAAAGCCAAAAGAAAGATAGGAGGGACACGGAAGGGGTTTGGAGGCAGGGAGGAGCAGGGGAGGGACAGCCTGGAGGTGAGCATCCCAGCAGCCATCCCTGCAGGGGGCTAGGGGTGAGGGACACATCCAGGCATGGGCTGGAGACCCCTTTCTGGCACTGGAGCCAGCAGGGACCTGCCTGAACTCTGCCATGGGGGACAGAAGGGACGCTGTTGGGGACCGCGGGGTCCTCACACTCACTGGATTGTTTTCCGGATTTCGAGGAGCCCTTGGATGACTTTTTGGGCTTCTTTATCCGCTGGTATTTCAGAGCTTCGAGCCTCTCAGGTGCAGCAGCGTCCCCGGACGAAGGTGGAGGTTTTCTAGGAAGGAAAAGCAGACACGCGCCGTCAGCGGCTCTCGGCCACGCTCGGGCCTCCGGACATCCCCGGCGGGGGATTTGGTTGATCCCAGCCAGCTGTGCCATGGAAAAGGAAAAGGTGAAAAAAGCAGGGCAGGAGGAAGCCAGGCACCCAGGTGTGCTGCTCCACGGGGTACCTGCCAGTCCCCCCACGGCTGCTCGGCATCGCTGATGGGCACCGCCAGCCCGGCCGGTCCCACCAGCAACGTCCAGCGCTGGCCCCACAAGAGAGCTGCCAGCACCCCAGCTCACCTGCCTGCCATGCCAGCACTGCTAAACAAAAAAGGATGGGGCAGATCCTATGTCCGATAAGGCATTTCTGGGAAGTGGTGGGAAACCCCTTGGGATGGAGAGAGAGGAAGAGACAGGCAGAAGCAGCACGGCAGCACCGAGACGGGCACCAGGAGCCACCCGGGGAGGACAACACCGGCGCCACAAACAGCAGGGAGGGAAGATCCTGCCTGGCCCTGCTCCCACAGTCAAAAAAACCCAACAAACCAGGAGCCACATGACAGACAGGGACACAAAGGGCACACGCCAACACAGCTGGGAGCAGTACCTCGGTCCCAGGTCCCTGCTATAAGTGACAATAGAAACGCAACAGCACGGGAACATCTACCCCTCAGCAGCTGAACAGGACATCAACATGAAAACACTGACAAGGTTTTACTGCAAGGGACAAGGAAGGGATTTGCAAAGGGGTGTTTTCCTGCAGGAGGGCCAGCAGTTGTGATGGTTTTCCAGCCTTAGCCCCTGAGAATGTCTTTACAGGAACCAGCTCAAGGTTAAGTGCTCTCCCCTTTGCAAAGGGATTTGTTTGCTCTGTTTTCTCCGCTGTACCTTTTTTTCCCATCCAAGGATTGGACAGTACAACTCCTGTGGAAAGCAAAGCAGTAGAGGAAACCCTTCTCCTTAGGAGACCAGTTGGTCCAGCTCTCCTCTCTAACACATCACAGCATCCCCCCCTCCTGCTGCTTTCCCATTTCCTTCCCCCTCTCCATTTCACTTCGATGTCCTTCCAAGTTGCACCAATAACACCAAACACTGCAGAAGGAGAAGGCTGAGTCAGGGCAGCAGAGGCCACATCAATGTGAGTCATCACAGAGCACCCTGCACACAAAGTACCCAGAGATGACAAGGCATGCAGCCACAAAGCACCTTTCATTGCAATAAAGGTTCAGGAGAGAAAAGCCTGGAGATTTAAACCTGTGTGCCTCTAACCAGCCTGTCCTACCCTTCAAAGGAGGAGATGACACTTCTGGTCCAGCAACTCTGTCACGGGAGGTCAGTGACCAAACAGCATGTCCACCTGCGGTGAGTTTGGAGCTCCTCATCTCCCCTGGGTTTCAGGTAGAGCCTCTCAGGCTCTGGGGACACCCCACAGGCTGTCCCCTCTGCCCTTGCTGCCAAGAGCACAGTCCCAATGCAAGGCTGCACGTTCTGGATCCCAAGCGGCTGCCGAGCGCTGATACTTCCGCTGGGGCGGCACAGGCAAAGTGGTCCCAAGGGATTTTTTCCCCTTGGGAAGCAGAAAGGGTTGTTTTGAAGACATGTTCTGCTAGCAGCACTGGAGAGCACCAAGGGAAGTGCAGGGTGAACTGATGAAGCAGCTGAGGCTCAGCAGCAGAAATCCAAACGCTGGGTAGAGAAAAGCCCTTTTCACGCTTCCCATCACAACAGAGACATCAAGGTGTGGATGCTCCTGGAGAGTCAGTTCCAGCTCCCAGCTGAGTAGTACATCAGCCAAAGACGAAGCAATTCATTAGACAAGCTGGTAGTCCTGCTGGCTGGATCCAAGTGAAAGCTCCCTCGTAGGACAGACAAGGTTTAGAGCTGCAGTGCTTAAACACCTTCATCCCACATGCAACCAGGCTCTTGTGAGAGATGCTGTGAGCAGCCCTGAGCTCCCTTGGGACCCTCCAGCCAGGCTGCACCCTGTGCACATGCTGGCTCACAGTAAGGCCACAGTGACCCCAAGGGCCAAGAGCATGGGACTCCCCTGAAGCAACTCCTTCTTGAATGGTCAGTAACCAATGGCTTGAATGGCTCTTCCCATTTATATCTACCACTCTACGACTTGCACAGGAGTTACATTCATTGGTGAATGGTGACCTCAGCTGCTCCAGCTGCATCCATCTCCTGTGGAGCTTATGTGTGCCAAGCCCTGGACCTTGGTGAGCTCAATGATCCTGCCACCATCCTGGCATCTTCCTTCCACTGCCTGCTCCCACCACCCAGGCAGCTTTGCTCATGTTAGTAAAGTTCAACTTGTAAAAGGCTTCTTGCTCTTTCCATTCTTTTCTTCCTTCTAGTAAGATGCCACTGTGGCATGTTGTCAAAATTAGACAGATTTACGGAAGGGATTAGGAGGAAATTGCCTGAAGCTCATTTCCACTAGTTCTCTGTAATTGGACTTGCATTTACACACACAAACATAAACAGTGAGCGCACTGAACCCACGTGTCACCATAAATACTGTCTGACCTCTGGCAAGAAGAGATGCAGAGGAGGATGAAACCAGGCTACTCACCAGCCACATTTTATCTGCTCTATCCACCCTTTATTTCTTCAAAGGACGTCAGTTCTTGCCAATTAATTTGCATTTTAAGCTCAGCCAAAAGCCTCTTCCTGCCCCCAGAGTTAGCATTTTGGGCAGCTGCCCATGCACAGGGGAGAACTTGAAGACCAACAGAAGAGAGGTTCAGAGAGGTGGGCAAGCTTCTTCTAGAGACTTTAGAGTAGAGCCAAGCAAAGGAGCTTCAAGAACACATGAATTCCTGATGCAAACCTTCTGCAAGGCATCATAAACACCTGCAGCAGCAGCTTCCCGAAGTCTTCAAAGGACAATCCTTCTGAACAAGCATGGTACTGGAGAGGCTGCAGAAGGACTGAGGGACCACAGAGAGCCCTAGGACAGGAGGAGATAGCCAGGGGAGAAGACCAAACCAACACAGATCTCAGCTGCTCTTCTTCAAACATCTTTCCACATAGGAAGCAAAGATGTAAGGGAGAAGGCCCATGAAAGCATCACTAACCTCTTTCTACTCAAAAGAGTCCGGGAGATTCAAGGGCACAATACACATATTTCACATTCTGAAGATCTCAACACATCTTGCCTGTCTCCTCCTCATCTTGAGTCAAGACATTGACATCCAGAAATAGCCTGGACATGTTAGACCATCCACTTGGACCAGTTAGAGCATCCACTTGGACCAGATCCCAGCATGTGCCAGCCACTGTGTCTTTCAACCCTTCATCCTCCCCAGACAAAGAGTTCAACTTGCCTACACAAGGCTCCATCTCCACCTCAAGTCCTGCACGATCCCATGAGATGTCCTGCAAATTGGAATTCCCCCTCTGCTCCATCCCAGAACGGCACTGGCGCATCGCTGAGATCCTTCAGCGTGAGAGGTGCTAGAGAAACACAGCAGTGATGGACCCTCACCCCAGAGCTGCTGCTGCTGCTGCTGCTGCTGCCAAGGCACCACAAGGAGGGAGGAGTGGGCTGGTGACAGCGGGGAGCACACCTCAGAAGGGGGTCCCCTTCCACAGGTCTGCAGACACCAAAACTCATCTACACAACGGACTCCACCATGCTGAGAGGAGAGAGGGCAAGGGAAAAGGGGCTGGACTGGAGAGGAAGAGGGGGATACAGTCACGGGGGGCTAGGGGAAGGGGAGAGAGGAAGATAAATGAAAAAAGAGGAGTGAGAAAATATAGAAGTAAATTAAAGAGACTGAAAAGAAAGAAAATAATAATAATAATAAATTCAGAAATAAAAGGAAAACGCACTCAGACAAGCGGACTCACAACTTCTCCAAGCGGGAGGAGGCATGAAACACATGCAGAGGATCAGCACATGGACAGTCTTTAAAGGGGAACCCGTTTTCTTTCAAGCAGGGAGCAAGGAGTGCTCCTCCCACACGCCTGGCACCCATGTCCCTTTGTCACTCAACACTACTCCACGGCCAAGCCCCCGAGCTCCCAGCACCGGCAGCGCTGCCCCAGCAAGGAGGCCAGGGGGCCACCCAGGGCAGGCTGCTCTGCCAAGGGGCATGGGAGCTTGGTGCCTTGTCTGTGGTTTTTGGGTTTCCCTCTGCAGGGAGAGGACAGCCCCCTTTTTCCCATTAGGAGATGAATCCCCGCGTGCTGCATCCAGGGAGAAGCTAGGAGAACTGCTCGTGCCAACTCAGGAAGGGCATTTATTTTTTACCCCTGCCCATCAGGAGGAACTGCCCATCAGGAGAGTAGTGTAGGTGAAAGAGACCTGGGGGTCCTGGTAGACAGGAGGATGACCATGAGCCAGCAATGTGCCCTTGTGGCCAAGAAGGCCAATGGCATCCTGGGGTGCATTAGAAAGGGTGTGGTTAGTAGGTCAAGAGAGGTTCTCCTCCCCCTCTATTCTGCATTGGTGAGGCCACATCTGGAGTATTGTGTCCAGTTCTGGGCCCCTCAGTTCAAAAAGGACAGGGAACTGCTCGAAAGAGTCCAGCACAGAGCTACGAAGATGATTAAGGGAGTGGAACATCTCCCTTGTGAGGAAAGGCTGAGGGAGCTGGGTCTCTTTAGCTTGCAGAAAAGGAGACTGAGGGGTGACCTCATTAATGTTTACAAATATGTAAGGGGTGAGTGTCAGGGAGATGAAGTTAGGCTTTTCTCAGTGATGACCAGTGATAGGACAAGGGGTAATGGGTGTAAATTGGAGCATAGGAGGTTCAAGGTGAATATCCGAAAAATTTTTTTTACTGTAAGAGTGACAGAGCACTGGAACAGACTGCCCAGGGAGGGTGTGGAGTCTCCCTCACTGGAGACATTAAAAACCCACCTGGATGAGTTCCTGTGTGATGTACTCTAGGTGACCCTGCTCTGGCAGGGGGGTTGGACTAGATGATCTCTTGAGGTCCCTTCCAGCCCCTAAGATTCTATGATTCTATGATTCTATGACCTTCACCCAACAACAGCCACCATTCTGCTGCCACCACTGAGCCCAAAAGCTGCCTCTCCCTCTCTTCCTCTCAGTTTTTATTACTGCAGTACAGAAATCTGGCTGGTCTGGCATCAAATCCCTGTGCTCTGCATGCACTGACAATTTTACGACCCCAAATAATCAAGGAATTACTTGGCTGGGCTCTTTACAAGCTTCCTCGCTTATTAAAGGGAGATTTAAGGGAGATTATTAAAGGCTTCCCCTTTTTGGGGATAATTATTCCAGAGTCACTCTTGTGACTCCAACCCCCAGCCACATCTCAGAGCAGGATGCATGGCTGCTCCTCAGCAAGTGTCCTGCTGGGCAATGTCACCCTGCTCCTGAAACCCCCTGAGCACCCAGCACCAGAGACAGGAGCTAGCCAGGATCTGTGCTACAGCCACATCAGACTCACACACAAGCCTGGGCTCAGCTCTGCTCTGCTCAAGCCATGTTCACTTGTGTCCCTAATGCTGCCAGAGCTGGGAAGCACCACAGAAATATAAGAAAAGGGCCACATCCTCACTGAGGGCTTCCTCACTTCTTGAGGTGTCTTGGCACAGCCCAGATCTCACCAAGGTTTGGTGCTGGCCTTGCTCCTCATGGGACACCCTGCTCTGGGATCAGCTGGGGTAAACAGAAGAAGCTCAAGATGTTTGGAGGGGTCCTCCATGGAGCACACGTTCCAAATGCCATGATCCAAAACTCCTTCCTTCCTCTCCTGCTCTCCTTACCCCCAAACAGCTGTGTGTGGCAGCTGGAGGGATTCCTCTCTCTGGAAACATCTACCTGACTTCTCTAGGCATCTCACCTCTCCCTTATGAGGCCCTTTCCCAGTCCAACACAGTTTCTCAGGTTGTTAGAAGAGCATTGGCCAAGACCTTGACTCTTCCCATGTAAGGCAGCAAAACTTAAGTTCTTGTGAGCCTTGTCCTAAGGAAGCTTGGGCATGGCCAGGCCTTAGAAACCATCCCACCTGTAGGAAACCATCCTACCTCTCCTTTCACATCCAGGTTGGCCAACAACCAAACAGATCAGCATTCCCAACACTTGGGGTCAGGAATTACTATTATCTCATCTGGCTATAGCAGTTTTAATTACATTCTGTTTTAGGGTCTGAAAACTGTCTCCCCATTACTCCATTCCAGTGCCAGGGATGCCCATGGCCATCTAGGAAACCAGCCCCATGAGGACAGCCCAAGAGGTGTTTCTTTGGAAGTTTTTCAAGATCAGCTTAGGGCTGTTTAAGTACAGCTGGGTTAGAAGAAGTCTTAGAGGTTTCTCCAAGGAGTACTTCAGAGAGGGAGAGCTTTTACTGTGACTGCACCTGTGACAGGAACAATCAAACACCTCATTGGCAGCCTGAAAATGCAGTGATGCTGCTGCCAACCATAGAGTAAAAAAGACTTCTCCCTTTTTCCATGACGTGGGAGACTTGGGAAAAAGAAAACAGATGCAGGTACTGATAGGAACACCATTCTCCATGTCCTGGACTGCAAATGGAGAACCTTTTTGGAGTGCCAGCCTGCAGGTGGTTGCTCCAGATGTGGCTGCTCTACCTGGCTCCAGAGGGTGGCCATGAGCTCCTCCTGCTTTGGATTGACCAGGACAACCCCACTGCAACAGGCACCTCCCTACCACTGCACAACCCTCACACCACACAAGCCCTGACAGGGCCAAGGGTGCCACGTGTTGCCACCCTCCAAGAAAGGAAGGGTGGCCACGGGGAGACAGCAGCTTGGCTCATCCCAAAGCCCACCTTGAAGACACGGCTGCCACTACCAGGCTCTCCAGCTCTACCACCTCCCTGAAGGCAGGGGAGCAGTGGTGTGCTGCTGGGAGGGGAAACCCAAAAGCCACAGAGACTGTGCAACCAGAGGTGTTTCCTAGTGTTTTCGGATTCCTTATTCCCCTTTAAAGGAAGAGATGGTATTGGAAAAGCCCCTTTCGTGTCCCCTCTCATGCCCCGCTCCCGGCCACCCTCCACAGCACCCACACCATCCTTTCGGACATGGATCACCCTTACCTATTGAGCTGAGGAGAAGCTTGTCTCGACAACACTGCCCAGATAGCTGAGATTAATCAAAAACAAAGCAGTTATCAACACCCGCAAGGAGCCGAGCTCCGCAACACATCAGCACGTCAACAACTCCAAAAGGAAAAAAGGAGGGAAAGAAACCAAACGGAAACACAAATGAAACGAGGCTGGAGAAGAAAGGGGGGAAAGAAACGGAAGAGAAAGGAAAAGAAGAAACGAAAACAATAATCAATCAAGCGGATGGAGACACTGCATTAAAGCACGGACAACAGGTCTGCTCTGACACGGATCTGTCCTGGAGCTGGGTCTCCTGGGGGTGCCCCAGCTAGGAGACGTGGACCTACATCTAGGTGCTCAACTGCACGGCTCCGTAGCTGTGTTTTCCAGAAGCACACAGAAGTCATCTCAGGCTGGTTCAGCTCCTCTCCCACCCCATCCTCTCCCCTGAGCCCTCCTTCCTTCCCCCTGTGCACCCCAGCTGTGCCGGAGGGGTTTCCTATGGCCATAACGCTTCCAGGTACCAGAGGGCGGGAGTGAAATGCAGAGGGCACTGCGGGGTGGGAACGCTGCCTCCCCCCTCCCCAAAACACATCCTCTGCTCCCAACGCCTCCGACCGCGCCAGCTCTGCGGGGCTGGGCTCCCCAGCCCCCCGACTCCTCTCTGCCACCAGCTGGAGGGCAGGGAGGGGGGTTGAACCCCACCAGACAACAAGCCGAAATGAAGCGAGACGAAAGGATGGGACGGAAGCACAGCTACGGGGTCTAAGGTGCTGTGAAAGACGGAGGGAAAGGGGAGGAATACAGAGAGAAAGAGAGAGAGGAGAAAGAGAGAGACGCTTTTTTTTTTTTTTTGCCTGGAGCAACCCTGGTACCTGGAAAACCAGCCGCTACTTGTCTAGTGCAGCCACATCCCTCTCTGGGGCAGGATCTGAGCGTGCCGGCAGCCTCCCGATCTCCGCTGGGGTTAGTTTATTTTTATTTTTTCCTCCTCTCCTGACATGCTGCTGGTGTGGCTAAGTCCTTGATCTCTCCCTGCCCGCGTCCCGGGGCTGCAGCATCCCTTTTGCAGGTGGGGTGGTGACCGTGATAGCTGTTTCTGTCATGCATTAAAGCTCTCTAGACTCCGCGGGAAGGAAGAGGAGGAAGACAGAGGCGCGGCGGCCCTAACGTTCGAAGAAAGCCAAGAGCCAGCAGCTAGAAGAGGAAACAACTGCCAGTGACACCAGGACACTTACCTACACAAGCCAGGTCTTTGCACACCTGGTAGGTGACCCACACAGGCTGAGTCCCAGGTGCTCCCAGCTTCCCGAGGGAGGAGCCAGGGAGGAGGCAAGCGTGAAGGTCGCCTGCCTAAAACCCGGCTCCCTCGGGCAGCGGCCATGCAACCCGCGGCACCAGCCTCTTCCTAGCAAAGCCCGCAGGATGCCATCTCCAAAAGGGATGCTGCAGCACGCCCAGAGAGACCCTACGAGTTGGGATGGTGATGGTGGGGAAGGGGTGGGAGGGAGCAGGTGAGGCAGGGTGGGGGAAGCCAGGAGGAGGGGGGGAGCGG
>NW_009954181.1:1352827-1353167 GCF_000747805.2 Chaetura pelagica
GGGCGCGAGCCGTCAGCTCCGGGGAGCTGTTGCGGGAGCTGAGGGGACTTTGGGTCAGCGGAGAAAGCCTCGAAGGTTGTAGCACCACCTGATGTAAACTGGGCTCGGCCCTCCTGACCTGCCGAGGGCTGGGCCGAGGTCGGGGTTGGGGCTCGTACCACCTGGTGTCCAGGCTGAATGTGCTTGTGCCGCTGGGGCCGACGGGCTCGGACGGTTCGTGGTAAGGCAACACGGGTATGCCCATACCTTGGCTGGTATGTCTTAGCTGCCCTTGACATCCCATGGGTTGCATAGGTTTGTCCTGCCACTTGGTGGTGGTGGGCACGGGGGGGGGTCCCCA
>NW_009954181.1:1353562-1356978 GCF_000747805.2 Chaetura pelagica
GCCCGGGGGCCGGGCGGGCGGGCCGGGCCCGTGGGCTGCAGGGCGCCGGGACCCTCCAGCGCCCGCTGGAAGCGGGGGCTGTATGCTGGTGGCTGAAGGTAGGACTCCTGGCTGGAGGACAGAGGGGTGAGCTGGGCTTTCAGGGCGGTGACGGAGGCGGGGACAACGGGGTCGTCGTTCTCCTCGTCCGACTGCCTGAACTCGGGGTACATGTCCGTCTCCTCCACGAAGGGGAAGCCCTCGATCCGCCGCGTCTTCAGGGAGGGCTCCATCTCCGCCGGGTCCATGACGAAGCGGCCGTCGGGCCCGCGGCTGATGAGCTCGATGGGGGTGGTGGCCTCGGCCTCGGCCTCCGCCTTGGAGACGCTGTACTTCTTGCTGCTGATGGCTCGCTTGGTCTTCTTGTAAAGGGAGAGCTCCTTCTCCTTGGTGGGGCTCAGCATCCGCTTGGCCTGCGGGCCCTGGTCGTCTGAGGACTCCGAGGGGGGACGGAGAGTGCGGATGCTCTCGGGACTCACCTTGCCGGAAGACAACCTGGACCACAGGGGAGAAAAAGCAAAGAGAGGGGAGAGTCACCTGGAGGGGAAAGGAGGGCTTCTCGCCCTGCAGGTGGATCCAGAAAACCAAGCTCTACCAGCTCTCAAAAGAGGAACTGCTGGGATAAGCAGGATGGCAGAGTGTTGCCTGGCCACAGGACCAGCAGCAGGGAACATCGTCCCTGGTCCTCAGGAGCAGAGCTGGGTGTGCTCAGCTTCCCTCCCCCAGGGCAGGCAGCCCACACCAGGGCCTTGCAAACAAGGTTCACAGCCCCAGCAGGACAAAAGACAGATCCAGAGGTCACTTCCAACTCTGTCAAAGGTTCACCTGAGCTACCCACACCTGGGAAAACCCCTGAGAGGAGGGACATAAGGCAAACAGCCCCTTCCACAGAAGTCAGCATCTCACTTGGAGATGCTGATGGATCTTCTCAGACCAAATTTTCCCCTTTCTCAACACTCAAACATAAGGCTGAGAGCCTCAAAGAGAGCAGCAGAACAGTTCACTCAACCCTATCCAGAAAGCCTTGGACAAACAGGATTGAAAGGGAAAAGGTAGCAGATCCAACAGAGACAGTGCAGCCATGGTTATTTCACCACAGTGGATGAACCAAAAAGAAAAGCCACAACATGATCCACCAGCACTGAGAGTGGTCCAGGAAGCAAGAGGTATCTACATCCCAAACTCTGGAAGATGCTCCCACTGATGATGCTCCCACCAATCAGCAGCTATACGTGCTTTTGATGGGCTCCACAAGGAGCAGATCCACCACAATCCACCACCTTGGGGCACATGTGGAAAGAGGATTCAGCAGGGTAATCTTCATGGGATTCTCCCAGTTTCCCAAGAAAAAAAAGCCAACAGAGAACAACTCAAAAACTCCACCAAGCTTGCATAAAGGACTCCATATGCAGCAGGCTAGCCCTTCTCCTAAGGAACCCCTTCAAGCTGGGTGTGTCATTGAGTTCCATCAGTCAACTCCAGCTTTGGTGAATGTCCACAGATCCAAAGGGGTCAGCTCTTAGCTTAAAGTTTGCTGCCTTTGTCCCTGCTGCTTCCAGCTCCAAAGTCTCTTGTGAACTGTTGTGTTCCCACAAGTTCAGGGAACCCCCAAAACAACTTGTCAGAAGCAACCCAACCAGGTCAGACATTTCCACTGGAGCCTTGCAACAACTGTAGGAACCTTGAAGACCCAGAGCCTGGGGTTGCATCTAAGACAGATACTTACGGGGACTCCAAACTCTTCCTGCAGTGGGTTATCGAGAGAGGAGGGTCTGGAAGAGAATAAAAAGGGGAAAGAAGAGAGAAGGCTAAGGAGGCGCAACACGACAGAGACAAGACAAACTCAACATCAAGACAACAAAAGACACTCAACAAGAGGCCAAGGTTTCATTGCTCCAGCGCTTTAATGGTTGCTGACAACAAACAGCTCCCGACACAGGGTCCTGCCCCTCCTGCTGCCACAGCCTCCCTTGAAAGCTAGAGGAGAAGGAGCCACTCCCTGCCCTCTCCAGCTCCCCAGCCACCCTTTTCTACAGGCTGCTCCTGCTCAGCCACTGCAGCCCCAACTTTCAGGAAGCAGAGCAGCAGGGTCTCCTTTGCAGGGGTCTCCTCTAGCCTAGGGTGACCGTCATGCACTGCCCACTCTGGGCTGGGCAGGGGACAGCTGGAGAGCCCAGCTCCAGGGGGACCTCAAGGAGGTGAGCGGTCCCCCTCTACGTCTGGCCCAGAGGACACCCCAGCCCTAAACCCCCAGCTCTAGGAGTGATCACCACGCGAGAGGACTCCCTTGGACATCCCAGGCTAGTTTCTCTGTCGCCTCTTCACCCACCCTGCCTCTCCCGCTCCCGAGCACGGGCGCTTTCAGGCACAGCCGAGGGATGAAGTCAGGGTTTCACCTGAGGACGCGCGCGGGCGGAAGAAGAGACACAGACAGGGAAGAAGGTTACCACCACAGCACAACCAGGGAGGGGAAACGAGGAGGAGACGGGAGGGAGGGAGGGAAGGAGGGAGGAAGGAAGGAAGCACACCAGGGATGGGCTCACCTTTCTTGCGCTTGAGCTTGCGTTTGCGTTGCTTGTTGACGAAGCAGGCGGCGAGTGTGCTGAAGAGGATGGCAGCAGCCAGGAAGCAGATGGTGGCAACGATGCCAGCCAGGACTGGGCGGGCTAGACCCTCGTCCGTCAGGTCAGGCTGAGGGAATACGTCTGGGGAGGGGGAAAGAAACCACAACAATGAGGTGCTGTGCACACACACACCCCCCGCCTGCTGCCTTCCCCGCCCAGCGTGAAAGTCTCAGGAATGATCATCTCCAAGTTGAGACTCTGCTTCCAACCCAGCCCACCTGGGGAGAGCAGTCAGCCCAAATAACCCTGACAGCTGATGGACCCCCAGGGAAGATGTCTCCACACCACACAAATACACGTTTCTGTGCAAACACACATGACTGCACCAAACCTGCACTTATCTCCCAGCCCAATAACCCGCTGCGGCAGCACAAGGTAACTCACCCTGTTTGTCAGTGCTTCATTCCAGCTTTCAAATGAAAACAGGGCTCTGAACCCTCACGAGGCCCCTTCCCTCACCATATGCACATCCAACCCTCCCTGCAGACCCCGACTGGGGAAATTTGTGGATGCAAACACTGCCCATCCCCTGCACTGGCCTCGCACGCAGGGTCAGCCCGCAGCCTCCTGCCCGGAGTGCCCGCTCCCAGCCCTGGGGAGGGCAGCCCTGGGGCCACGGCACATGCACACATGGGTGCACCCTCTGCCAAGGCCCATCAGAAAAATAGTGGGAGAGGAGGCAGGGCAGACAAGCAGGTTGCAGCAGGCGGGCACACTGTGCTGGCACCACTTGGGGGCAGAGAGAGACCGCAG
>NW_009954181.1:1358754-1377437 GCF_000747805.2 Chaetura pelagica
AGCAGAACCGCTCGGCTTTCCCGTAAAAGCAGGGTTCTCCACATGCCCATCCCCTCCTGCTGCCCTTGCCTTCCCGTCACGCATGTCCTCAGCTGTCCCCTGCTCGAGGAGCATCCTCCCAGCCGGGCCGAGGTGCAGGGTACGTGCTCCTGCCGCAGCGTGTTGCTGCCTCGGGTTGCAAAGCTTTTTTTCCCTCCGGACTCTGCACTGCAGTGCTACGCTTCCCTCTCTGCTCCTTTCATTCTCGTTTCCAGGTTGCGCAGTGCTTGGTTGGAGCTTTGTTCTCCAGGGCACCCCGCAGAGCTGAGAGTGACAACTCTGCACCAGTGGACACCTGGCAATACTGTGATCCCCAGGAAGGACTAACCAGGGCAGTTTGTCCTCACCCCTGCTCTATCATAGAATCATAAAATGCTTTGGGTTGGAAGAGACCTTAAAGATCATCTAGATCCAACCCCCTGCATGGGCAGGGACACCTCCCACCAGCCCAGGTTGCTCCAAGCCTCATCCAACCTGCCCTTCAACACTGCCAGGGATGGGGCAGCCACAGCTTCCCTGGGCAACCTGTCCTGTTTGCACTGGGAGGTGGCACGGGGCCACCAGCATGCCTGGGACTCTGATCCTAACCCTGTGCCCAGCAGCCCAGCTCACAGCACAAATGTCTCAGGCAAGAGCACAAAAACAGCCATCGCTGCTGCAAGCAAGCACTGACAGATGACCTGAATGCTAGCTTCCCAGTGGAGATGCTCCCACAGCTGGAGGTAGAAGAAGGAGCCACCCCTTACCTGTACTGGACACGCCAGCAACGTTGCTGGGTTCGCTGATGAGATCCTGCATGACCGCCAGGACCCGGAACTCGTACCAGGTGTCCTGAAAACCACAGAATCATAGAATGTGTGGGCTTGGAAGGGACCTTTAAAGGTCATCTAGCCCAGTCCACCCTGCAGTGCACAGGGACCTTTTTAACTAGGTAAGGTTGCTCAGAGCCTGGTTGAGCCTGACCTTGAATATTTCCATAGATGGGGTCCCTACCACATCTCTGGGCAACCCACTCCTGTGCTTCACCACCTTCATAATGAAGAATTTCTTCCTGATATCCAATCTAAATCTACCCTGCTCTAGTTTAAGGCCATTGTCCCTCATCCTATTGCTACACCTCCTTCTGAACATTTCCTGTAGGCCCCCTAAGACCAACTACATCCATCAGGTCCCCCACAACAACCTCCAACCTTGCCCAACTCCTTGAAGGCCCCAGCATGGGGAACCACACCACCCTAAAAGCTCCCCCAGAGCTGCAGCAGCCGGTGCAACACCAGGGGTTTGGTGTGGGTGCAGCCCCTGCTCACCTGGGACAAGTCCTTGGCAAAAAACTCGCTCTCAGTTCCCGGGATACCATCATCCAAGATCTCCCACCTCTCGGCGACGCGGAACTCCATGATGTAGCGGTCGATGGGGAAGCTGTGGTTAGCGGGAGGAAGCCATGACAAGAGGACGCCTTGCTGTGTCCGGTTGGCTGTTAGGCACCTCGGTGGGGTAACCAACACCAGAGGCTCTGGAGTTGTTACAGGGAATGCTGGAGGGAGAGCAGATGGGACAGGGACACCGCTAAGAGGGGATGCTCTCCCACATGTGGTGACAGGGCACCGTGGCAGCAGCAGTTCCCACCTTCTGGGAGCTTAGGGCACATCTCAGGCATGTGCTCTCTTATCTCAGAGGTACAGAACTGGTGTTCCAAAAAGCAGGGGACTAACAAAGTAGTGACTCCAAGAAAAGGGACACAGCATTAGAGGAAACCTCCTGCTTCCTCCCACCTCCGCTCAGACAGCCCAAGGCAGGTACCAGCACAAGGCCCTTTGTGTTGGCTCCTGCTCTGAGCAGGCACGCAAGTGATTTTGTGCTCTATTAACACCTCCTGACCTTGGCTGAACTTAAGGAAGATCTGAAAGATGACTGGTACAGTGCAGCTTTCCCATGCTGCCACTAAGGACAAGCTTTCTGGAGCCTCATGCATCCAGCAAAGTCTACAAACTTCATCCAGGACCCTCCACGAACTACATGGCTGGAAGCTACTGCTGCTGATCACCATCTCCATCCCCAGCAGATAGGACACATGGACCAAGGCAGAGGGACACTTCTCCTCCCCACAGACTTCCTGAACCCCTTTCCCCTCCTCCCCTTGTGCCCATGGAGGACCTACCTAGAGTGTTCACAGTGACCACCTCACTGAAGGAGCTGGTGCCCAGCTTGTTTTGAGCCAAGACACTGAACTGGTATGCAGTCTCTGGTTCCAAAGTATCCACCAGTAGCCAATTGGAACCAACTGGCACAGGGAGAGACAGCCAGTCGTGGGGGCCAAACTGGGCTCTTTTCATCCTGCCGAGAGAAAAAGGAGCATCCTCAGGGATGGAGCTTTTGACAGGCAGGACCAAGAGGCAGCGTTCACTTCCCGAGAGGAAAATGGAGCTTTCCCAAGCGATGGTTTGGTTTGACAGCAGGGATGTGTATGGACGTGGGGCAGCCACTCACTGCCCCAGAGCTGGCTTGGGGACAGTGCACACCAGGCCTGCCACAGGCCACAGTCCCATCCCATCACACCAGCATCCCCCAGTTCATACGGACAAGGCTACCAGCCCTCCCCTCTGCCATGCACCACCTGCACCCTCTGAGCAGGCTGAGGGACAGAAGCTGTGCCAACACCCCTGCTCTGAGGTTACCCCCATCAGATCCCACCAGCTAGAGTGGAAGCTGATGCATTTGTACTCCAGTAAGTGCTGCAGAGGGGATGGCTGGAACAAGAGATGGGCCCTGTTCCCATTTACATCTTGACTGCTCCTGAGTCAGAGCCAAGTTTTCTCTCAGCTGTCGCCCTGTACATGCAGTCTCATGATAAATATTTAACTAAATTGCCATTTTTTTGCTGTATTTGCACAAGCCAGGGGCTGCCAGCACTGCCCAGGGCATAACTCAAGGTTTGGCAGCACAGCAGAGGAAGTCAAGGGAAGCACAGGAGGACCTCTCCACAGGAGAACCTCTCCACAGGGGTCTATAACTCACAAACCCAGGGTAAAAAAAGAAAAAGCCCCCAGAGCCATCCCAGTGTCACCCCATGAGTGTGTAGCCACCTCCACAAGCCATAACCCCACCAGGAAGCACCAGGGTGGAACAGCTCCATGTCCTGAAGCAGCACCACTGTGCTGCAATATTACAAGTATCCATGCAAGTACCCAGCCCCTGGCTGCTGGTTTCAGTGGTGCCTGAAGAGGATTTGGGAAGGATTACTGCAGCAAGACTGTTCTGCAGAGGTAAGTGGGCAGATCTGTAGCCACAGCCAGGTCAATCCACCAAGTAGGAGGTAAAAGGTGGAGCAAAGACAAATAATGCCGCTGTGAAGGGAGCAAAAGGTGAGGCAGGAGAAGCAGCAGCAAGCTATGGAAACAAGCAAGTCAGCATGCACCAAACCAGGAAGAAGAGCCTCTGGAATCATTGCAGCTCAGCCTGGGACTACAGCTCCCAGGATCCCTCACCAAGACAAGGGCGGCAGGGAGGGCAGCGGAGCAGCCTGGTGGTTTCCCTGCGCCTTGAACCCCACTGCATCCCCTCTCCCAGCTGCTGCGGGCAGGCACAGCACAGCAAGGGGCTGAGGGTGGGGAAAGCAGGGGGGAAACACCATGCTAATCACCCCCGGGGATGGGAGATGGGCCTTGCTGAGGCAGAGCACAAAGGCAGGAGGGATGCTGCAGAGGCCCTGGCCATCCCCAGGGACTGCATTTCCAGCAACAACCACAGAAGCGGGCAGGAAGGAAGCACGAACTCCACAGGAGGCAAAGCCATTTCTTGCCTGAGAGTCCCATTGTCACAGCAGGGAGGAAAATGCCCAGCTCCTGATGCCATGGGATGACCCAGCACCATCCATCTCTCCTGGGCTCCCCAGTCCCAGGGAGCAACACAGCCCCCAAGGCTCACACCTTACAGTCAGGGCAAGATGGGTCTCTGCCACCCACTCCTAGGTCCCCACAGCACCCTGTACATTCCCTAGGGGAATGCTGCTGCTGTTTCCCCCTGGTGTGGAGTCTGGAAGAAGCAGGAACCCAGCAGCAGCTGCCACCTCCACCCTAGGTGAGCCACCTCTCGGGAGCAGAGAGGCTTAACCACTCCTTCCCAAGGACATTTCCATCAGAGCAAGGTCTGCACTGCTCCACTTGCTCCTTCCTTTTCCTCCTCTGCTTGCTCCATTCCTCCTTCATTCCATCTCCTGACAGCCTGTCCAGCCCCACCCGGGGAGCCTGGGGCTGGAGCAGAGCAGAAATTGTTACAGTCAGCATCGACCTTATCTCCAGTCTATCAGCAGTCACCATCAGGGCAAATTAAGGCAAGGAAGGAAAGAGAGATGGAGAAGAGAGGCTGAAGAACACCAGCCTCGGAATGAGGAGGGGAAGGTGCATGTTTCCAAGGCCAGCTCTTCAGAAGAGGAAGACACGAGCAAGTGCAGAGCCCAGAGAAAACCCCAACTTCACTGCAGCTCCGTTTTGCCCTCCCCTGCCCCAGAGGAAGCCAACAGGCTGAGCCCAGCCCCGCTGTGGGAAGCTGGGATACACCTGCTGGCTCTGGGTACCGGTAGCACAGGCTGGCACAGGAGTGGTGGGAGCAAAGCCCCACCAGGCTCAGACCCAGCCAGCACCTGGTTGTGAACTCAGCCAGGATTTCACCACCTCCAGGGAGCCACAGAGCAAGGAGAGATCATTTCTGCTTAGTCACAGCTCTTCCAGGACGCGCTCTACAAAGGTTGCATTTTCCATCCTCTCCCTGGCTCCATAAACAGTTTATCTTGAAATTAGATGCCAGAAGCAAAGTTACATGAATGCCAAGTGTCTCTCTTGCACCACGAGCAGAACAAAACCTGCTGGGGCAGACGGAGCTACTGGCTGGCACAGAAGGGAGAGGAAACACCGGACCTACATGATCCCACCACCACCCACCTCTCCAAGGCACCGAACGGGAGCTCAGCCCCGCGATGCCCAGGGGAAAACCACCCTCCCCACCCTCCTCCTCCCACACCCCGGGCTGCTGGAAGCTCGGGTCAGCTAGGAAAGAAAAGAAGCAGAGAGCAAAGCATGCCAGGATGACTCACAGAGGGCCGTACCAAACTGAGAAAGTCTGCTCGTATCCACCGTCGTAGCCCGGCTCCCAGGAGACGTTGGCCGAGGTCATGGCGACCACAACGTGCACGCTGGTCGGGGCGTGAGGGCTTGTGCCTGCAGGGAGAAGGGGAAGGGTTGGAGGGCAGCAAGACCAGAGGCTGGCTGGCGAAGGAAAGGATCTGCAAAGCCACCTGGAATTTCTGCTAGGAACAGCAGCAGGACAGCCGGGCCCACAGGTGGCCGAAACAGACCTCGTAACAGCCTTCCAGTTCCTGAAGGGGCTCCAGGAAAGCTGGGGAGGGACTTGGGACAAGGGGAGGGAGGGAGAGGAAAAGGGGGAAGGGATGAAAACTGGAAGAGGGAGATTGAGGTGAGACATGAGGAGGGAATTGTGGAGTGTGAGGGTGGTGAGAGCCTGGCCCAGGTTGCCCAGGGAAGCTGTGGCTGCCCCATCCCTGGCAGTGTTGAAGGGCAGGTTGGACGGGGCTTGGAGCAGCCTGGGCTGGTGGGAGGTGTCCCTGCCCATGCAGGGGGTTGGATCTAGATGATCTTCAAGCTCCCTTCCAACCCAAACCATCCCATGATTCTGTGATAACAGAGCAGGAAAAGGCCAGTAAAGACGATTTAAAGGAGACACCGCTTTGCTTTTCGCAGGACGTTTCCCCATCTCCTGCCTTGCAGATGCACTACCCGGGGGAAGCCAATCCAGGGACTCACCCCCAGCTGTCCCCGAGGACCCATCCCCTGCCCGTACCTACGACAGTGAGGTGGGTGCTGGCAGTAATGCTTGCGACGACATTGGTGGCGACGCACTCCCACTCGCCGTGGTCGTCCTTGCCCAGGGAGCGGATCTGCAGGGTGCCGCCGGGCAGGGTGTTGTGCTTGCTCCTGCTGGGCTTCCCTACCTTGGGCAAGGAGATCCGGGGTAAAGAGGGAGGAAGAAAAAAAAAAAAACAAACAAAGAACAAACACACACAACAAAACAGGGACTCAGAAGCAGGTTGAGGGGCAGGACGAGGCGGCAGCGGGGTCAACTAAGCTACCTGCGTGGCCCAGGGGACACCGCCGGCCACCAGCAAGAGGTCTGGTCTCTCCGGTCGTGGCAAGGCAGCCGGTTCCCCCATTTTCGAGAGGACCTGGCGGGGCAACGTGAGAGGCACAGGTGTCAGGAGGCTGGTGCTCAGCACTCGCACGCAAGCGGAAAACCCCACGGCACTCACACGGACCCTGAGCCGCCACCTCCCGCATCCAAGCGCTGGAAGCGCTGCGAGGAAGGGGCCCCGGCACACGCGCCTGCCCCAGGAGGTGCCCAAACTGCCCCTCAGGCAGGGGTAGAGGAGAGGCAGGACCTTTCATGTCAGAGGTCTGGGCAGCAAAGGGCCCCACAGGGATGTGGGAGGAAGGTGTGCTTGGAGGTGTCGGGGAGATCTGAAGCCGAGCAGAAAAATGTATCTTGTAACAACTCCTGTCTAGGTCCATCAGGCAAAGCTGTGTGAATGCCTTGTTGTCCTCTCCAGCTGTTCTTCATGCAAGGGTCTCTGCTGATGGACACCAGGACCATGGTTTGATGCCATGCAGGACGAACCGAGGGGCAGATGAGCACCTAGGGTCACCAGTGCCAAGACAAAATCTTCAGAAGTTCTTCAAGAGACTGCTCAGAGCTGGTGGACTGACAATGGGAACTTGCTTCTGGCACTGGGAAACTCAGCCCAGCCTAAGACAGCCCTGGCTGGAGCTGGGGAGGATGAGCCCAGAGTCCTGACATGACAACCAGAAGAAACAAGAGGGGCTGAAAGGAAACCCGAATAAGAATGGTGAGGGGGGAAAGGGAAGGAAAAATAAGATAGAGAAAACAAGACTAAAGGACCTACAAGTTGTAGGTAGGTCACTTGCAACCTGTGCATGCCATGGTCCTCCTTGTGCTGGTAAAAGGATCTCTACAAAGAGATCCAGCATCTCACACTGCAAAGACTGAGAACAGCCCCCACTGGGGGACACAGGGACCCTGCTCATCTCAGGAGCCCTAAGAAGGGGATGGGAGGCTTGGATAGAAAATCCTGAAAGAGAGACAAGGAGCCCAGAAGGTCCCATGCATGGTGGTTTTCCTACAGGAGCAGTGAAGGTGGGAAGAAAAGGGAAGGCTGGAGGAGGACTGGAAAGCCCTGGTTGTTCCCAGGCTGTGTCACGACACTGAATCCTACCCTGCTCTACAGAAAGGGACATCCCAAAATCGTTATGTCCAGTCCAGCACAGTCAAAACATCTTCTTTCCAGGCTCTTCAAAGTCAGAGGGCAGCAAAGCAGCCGCTGACTGGTCCAGCTCCTCTCCAAAATGAAGCCAAGAGACCCCTGGACACGCTCCAGTGGCACATCCCCTCCCACCACGGTTGGGCTGTGCCCCATGAACAGCATCAGCGGGGCTGCCGTGTCCTGCTGGTGAGGAGGGTGTCCTGAGGTGAGGAAGAGGAAGGGGGACAGGGGCAGGGCTCAGCTTGGCAGATGCTGCTGTGAGGGTTGCACGGGATTAAGGCACTTGGTGGCGACGAGCTGGGCTTCCCCCACCCACCTGTGGGACAGGATGGCAGTGGCTCAGCCCGAAGCGAAGCAGCTGTACCTGCAGTTTGTTCTTACCGGGACAGAGTGTGGCTTCTCTGTCTGCAATATTCACCAAAAGCCAAAGGCCCTGCAGATTTGTCTGGCAGGCCGGGTACCTTTCTCCAGGCGATGATGGGAAAGGGGTCTCCGGCAGCAGCACAAGGAATCAACAGCTCCCTCCCTGCCTCTTGTCTGTACTCCCAGCCTGGTAGCACCGTGAAATAGGGGGGGTCCTGCAGCCAAGGGAGAAGGGAAAGTGTCAAACCCAGGCCAAGGGAGAAGGCAGAGGGTGTCAACCCCACACCAAGGGAGAAGGCAGAGGGTGTCAACCCCACACCAAGGGAGAAGGCAGAGAGTGTCAACCCCACACCAAGGGAGAAGGCAAAGAGTGTCAACCCCACACCAAGGGAGAAGGCAAAGAGTGTCAACCCCACACCAAGGGAGAAGGCAGAGAGTGTCAACCCCACACCAAGGGAGAAGGCAGAGGGTGTCAACCCCACACCAAGGGAGAAGGCAAAGAGTGTCAACCCCACACCAAGGGAGAAGGCAGAGAGTGTCAACCCCACACCAAGGGAGAAGGCAGAGAGTGTCAAACCCACACCAAGGTTGAAGGCAAAGAGTGTCAACCCCACACCAAGTCCCACCATGCACCAGCAGCTCCACACCACCAAAACCCACCCTTTTCCAAACCAAACGAATCACCAGTTTGGGTAAGGTTGAGGCAAGGAAAGGCACAGCAGAGAGGGTGTACTAAGAGGTACACCAAATTATACACCCCAGGGGAAGCTTCCTCCAGAGAGCTGCTGTACTAGGGCACCTCGGGGAAGTTTTAAGGAGGTAAACAGGAAAGAAAACCACCCACAGCACATCAGGCATCAACTGGATTCTGACTTCCCAGCGTCTTTACAGACGTGTGTGTCTGTGGTACACAAAGTGTTATCATGTGAACCTCGGTGAGACACCGTGAGTCACTGCTCACAAGCATGGGATGTTTTGTTCTGGGAAGGAAGAGCCAGCAGTTCCCAGCCCAGCCATACTGGGAATCACACCAGGAGCCCAGTAAGCCTCGGGCTCTGCAAGCAGCAAGAGCATGTACAACATCTCTGAAGCTCAATTCATCCAGTTATTAAAATCCTTCATGAACCCAAGGCCAGGTCAGCAGGATTAAGCCTTTTGTTGGCAAAAAGGCCATCCCAGGGACATGTTTGCTCAGACTACCCTGATCCAGCACTACCAAAGCCTCATATGAGCAAGGATGCCCACGAGGGCCTGTGTTTGCCCTTCTCAGCACAGCTAAGAGAGACAAGGCTCAGAGCAAGAGGCAACAGATTTTTGCTAAGCTGAGTAATGTAAGTGGAAAAGCAGATAAGTTTGGGGGCACAGAACCCTTCTTGACCTCTCTTCATGGAGAAGCACTCATAAAAGCCAAGAAAAACCTGAATTTTCACACAGAATGAACAACCGAATAAACAGCATGGGAAGAAACCAACCCACCTCATCCACCCCTTCAGCACTGGGCTGACCAGGGAGGCAGAATCAGCAACACCCACATTTAAAAAGCCTCATTAGGGTGTGAGATACCTCCACAAAGCACACACACCTTCACACCAGCAGGCCTGGGACACCCTTGTACAACCTTGGGAGCACCTGCTCGGCAAGAGGGGACACAAACCCCCAGCAAACGTGCTGGGATTTTAGCAGGTGAGTTACCTTCAGTACCAGTCGGGCAGGGGGAGACTGGCCCATCGTACCCAGGGCATTATAAGGCACACAGGTGTAAGTGCCCAGAGCATCTTCTGTTGCCTCCTCTATCCGGATCGACCCGTCTTCCAGCAGGTTCCAGCCAGCATACTGCAGCAGTGAGAAAGGAGGAGCTGATTTATCCCACACCCAGCACCACTTAGAATATTCCCTTCAGCCAAGATCCCCCACCTAAGCCCAGGGCTGCTCCCTGGGAGATGCCTAAGTCAATTCCCAGCATCCAAGTCAGCTCCTTAGCTGCAGAGAGGGGAAATGTGGGCAAGATCAGCTTGGCCAAACCCCTCAGATTTAACATCAGAACCTATCACAGGTTGCACCAAAGAGACAGCTCCACCCAAGGGGCTGAGGGCACCAAGGGCCAGGAACCCACAGCAGCAACAGGCTGAAATTGACTTAAAACTTGGGATCATTAATATTTAAGTGAAAACAAGAAAAAAAAAAGTAAAATACTGAGCATTTTGTTTAAATATTTAATGGCTATTATCCTCGTTCAGACTATCCAACTATGGTTATAAGAAGACAGAGACTTGTTAAAAGGGTCTTTTAACCAGCAGTTGCCACTGGAAAGGGCCATCAGGAGGTCACTTTGGATGGCAACAGGCATTAGGTCTGGGAGACACAGACCTCCAGACGCCCTGGGCTTCCCAAAAGAACCCAGATTAACTCTGATAAGGAAAAGCAGAGTCATCCCACCCCGGGGGCTGCTCCTCTCCTGATGGGGGCTGGACCCACAGGGCAGCCAGTGATGCTCACTGGTGTCTGCAGAGGATGTGAGGCCCAAACCCCTCGGTGCCCCCACACCTCCCCTCCCTGGGGGCTTCTTTACCTTCTCGATTCGCAGGGGACGTCCGTCTTTGTTCCACTTGACCAGAGTGACCGGGGGCTCTGCCTCCACCGGGCAGCGGATGTATCCGTGTATCCCGATGGGAATGTAGATAATGGGGGGCATGTTCACCACCCGGGCAGGATCTGGGTGAGGAAGCAGCACCACCAAGTTACCCCAGGAAAGAAGCCCACCTCTCCCTCACTACCCAGCTCAGAGGATCTACCTGGTTTTTATCATGAATTCCACACCCAGAGGCCACCTGGGCTCTCACAGGTTGTTACCTCCAGACCTGCCACACACAAATACCTGGCATTTCTGGGAGGCTTTACTCATGCCCAGGGTGTTCCTGCCTGGGGCTCATTAAAAGCTGCAGCTAACAAGAAATATTAAACATTCCGGCTCACCCAGCAAGCCCACCCCCCAGTCAAAACTAATCCCACTGAAAACACACCAACTGCAGCAAGCAACACAGGGGAAGGGATCCACAGCCAGGCTGCCCTGAGCCCTTCACCCCCCAGTCTGTTTGCACTCAGGGGTCACACCGAGCAGCAGCCACCTCCACCTTTCCCAATGGCATCCAAAAGCTTAAAATAAGTCCCTAAAACCTCCTTCTCCCCCCCCCCCTCACTGCACCACCCACTCGGCGACGCGTCTTGCAGTCCTCCCGTCTAGAGTGTGTCATTAACAGTGCTTCTAAGAGCTTTTTAATTAAGTGCGAGTGGGTTGGAGAGAATCTAGACTTTCTTTAATAAGCAGCTCCTTCTTTTTTTTTTTGGCTTTTTTTTTATTTCGGGTTAAAAAAGAAAAAAGCAGTGACTTTTAATAAGAGGAGCAAGTATTTCTACAATCTCGTCTAGACGCGAGGCTACGGGAAAATCCTGACGGAGCTGATGCTGCACTAAGGGATGAATGACTCTTTTTGGGGGGGGGAATGCAGCATCCCTGCACTTCTGAAGCAGCAATGCAAAGCTGGGGGTAAAGGTGTGTAGGGGGGAGGCGTGGAGGGTGCCCTGTCCTCACTGCTTTCTTGGAGCAAGTGAGTTTGGGAGCTCTGGAAGCCCCAGCTGCTCCATGGAATGGCACCGTAACCCAGATTGCCAAGTGCTGCATATGGAGAGGGCTTCACCCCCCCCCACTCCTGCTTAACTCCACCTCTTAGGAAATGTAATCAAGGGCTCTGGCAGCACGGGAGAGGGTAATGGGATCGAGCCTTTCACTACTAGGTCACTGGCTGGGGGCCAGCCCAGCTCACCCGTGACCCAGAGCCGTGTCCCCATCCCACGGCAGCTCGGGTGGGTGGGTGGGAATCCTGAGGTTTCCTCTGGAGGAAAAGGGGTTTGCAGCACAGAAAGCCAAGCCCACCTCCTTGCTCCCAAGCCTCGCAGGGCCATCTGAACAGCAGATTGCCCAAATGCTGAGGTTGTTTTTTTTTGGTTTGGGTTGGGTTTTTTTTCCTGCCATTAAGAGCTATTTTTAACAGCTCTCAGCCTTGACGAGTGGGCCCGGATTAGTGGCAGGGCAGATTTAATGGCCTGAGGCTGCAGACTTTCCCAGCCCGGCATATCCAAGCCCCAAATCAATACAAAAGGGACATGGACCTGTTGGAATGAGTCCAGAGAAGGGTGACAAAAACGATCAGAGGGCTGGAGTATCTCTCCTGTGAAGACAGCCTGAGAGAACTGAGATTGTTCAGCCTGGAGAAGAGAAGGCTCCAGGGAGACCTTAGAGCACCTTCCAGTGCCTGAAGGGGCTCTTGGAAAGCTGGGGAGGGACTTGGGACAAGAGTGTGTAGCAACAGGATGAGGGAAAATGGCCTTAAACTAGAGCAAGGTAGATTTAGATCAGACATCAGGAAGAAGTTCCTTACAACGAGGGTGGTGAAGCACTGGGAACAGGTTGCCCAGCTTTGTGGCAGAGGCCCCATCCCTGGCAACATTCAAGGTCAGGCTCAGTCAGGCCTGATCTAGTTAAAAAGGTCCCTCTGTGCTGCAGGGGGGGCTGGAGCAGATGATCTTTAAAGATCCCTTCCAACCTCACGCATTCTATGATTCTATGACCAGTCACACCAGGCCCCTGCCCCTTCATCCATCCCCCTGGGAAAAGGCTGGGATCTACCAGCCCCCTGACAGCAGCTCCCTGCTGTCCCAGGGCTTCCCACTGACAGGCACTGGCTGCACAGGCAGCAGCTCTAAGGCAGCCTTCAAAGCCCAAGCTGAGAGGCCACTCTGCTCAAGCCTGTCTTTCATTATAAAATAAAGCTGCTGCAGCCTTTCACAGCAGAGCAATATTGCATTTGTGAGCAGGAGCAATTGAGGCCACCAACCATGAGCAGCACAGGATGCTGGTGGCACAGCACCCGTTACCAGCCAGGGAGCCCCAAAGAACCAGCGTGGGAGGCCAGGCTCCTGCTACTGCCCCTTCTCCTCTGCTTGTTTAGACCAGTTACAGCCTGACAGACATGCCACCCTGTCGTGGGAATGAGCCCCCATCATAAACATCCACAAATACCAGCAGGTAGTTGAGACTGACAGCCTTGGTCTGGGGTTTCTCTGCCTGACACCATCAGGACAGCAGTGGTGGGAATCAGAGAATTGAGGTTGGCAGGGAGCTGAAAGATCATCAGGTTCTAAGCACCCTGCTCTGAGCAGGGACACCTCCCACCAGCCCAGGCTGCACAAGCCTCATCCAGCCTGGCCCTGAACACCTCCAGGGAGCAGTCAGAAGCTGTTTATACCCCAGGTGGATACTGGTCCCTGCTGAGTGGGGCTTCCCAGGACACTCAGGCTATTTGCCTTCTCTTTGCCCACACCCTACCAGCACACAATCTCCCAGCCTTTCCCTGAGGATGACTGCATGCCCATCCAAAGGCTGCTGCACTTCAGCACAAGCCTCCCAGTATCCCTGTGGGTCATACTGGGACAACAGAGCTGTGTCAGAGCCAGGCATTATCAACCCCAGCCCCATCCCTCGGGATCAGACCCTGCTGCCCACACTCACACTGCACTGTCAGGTAGGCAGAGGCTGATGGTGAGCGACCCAGGCTGTTGCTGGGGATACAGGTGTATTTTCCAGCATCTTCTGGCTTGACACGGAAAATAATCAGTGTCCCATCGATCAGGATCCGCACCCTCAGCTTCAGGTCACTGCGGAGAGAGAGGAGGAGAAGGATCACAAGGAGACCCAGGGCAAAACCCACCTTGTTGGTGGCCCCAGTGCCATTTGGGAGGGGGAATGAGGACACAGCACCCTGCCAGCTGCAGACTCACTTCTTGAAGTAGACGTTCTCCTCTTCCCAGTACCACAGGTAGGTGAGGTTCCCGGGATACGCCTCGGCCTGGCAGGTGAAGAGTGCATCCTGGGAGATGTTAACTGTGATGTTCTCCGGAGGAGAAACGATGAAGGGAGGTCCTGGAACGTGGAGAGAAAAGTGTCACCCCCCCCCCAACCAGCACCAGGGTGTCCCCACAAAGGGTGCTCAGGCTCAGCTCCATCGCAGCATCGTTGGCTGGGAGCTGCTGCAGGGCCCCGGGGCAGAACTGACCCTGCATCCCCTGGGACAACAGGGGACCTGTGATTCCCAACCCTCTTCCCTCATCGCTCCAGCTTTGGGGAGGAGGCCCCACACCCGTGGGGCACAGCTCTGCATCTCCCAGGGCCTACAAGCTCATGCCTCCCTTCAATCCAAGCACATTTCCAGGACAGTGGGGAAAA
The DNA here is from genome assembly GCF_000747805.2 of Chaetura pelagica. Lineage (NCBI taxonomy): Eukaryota > Metazoa > Chordata > Aves > Apodiformes > Apodidae > Chaetura > Chaetura pelagica. The sequence continues at coordinate 1,372,785 of NW_009954181.1, forward strand.
ATCCAGGGGGAAAACAGGGAAGTGGCAGGAGCTGGCAGCGAGTGTCCACGACAAAGGCAGAGCAGAGGACACTCAGTGCTCCTCTCTCCGCCAGTAGCTGTTGACCTAATTAAAGATTTATTAAATGAAAGAGGGGAGGGAGGCCTGCCATGCACTGCTGCTGTCTGACAAGGCACTTTGTGACAGCCTCAATCTTTTCCCTGCTTCCCAAACAAAACCACGCTGCCACCGTGCCCCAATTAAGGGGATTCTTCTGCCCTACAAGCAGGAAGTGGAGCCACAGGGCAGGCAGCACACAAGGCTTGTGGGTCACTTCGGGGTGGCACCATGGCCCTGTGGTCCATAGAGGTCACAGAATCCATCTTAGGGGTTGGAAGGGACCTGGAAAGATCCCCCAGCCCAACCCCGCTGCCAGAGCAGGGGCACCCAGAGCACATCACACAGGAACGTGTCCAGGTGGGTTTGGAATGTCACCAGAGAAGGAGACTCCACAGCCTCTCTGGGCAGCCTGGCCCAGGGCTCTGTCCAGCCGTGGGGGCATCCTTGGGCACCCCCAAGCATGGCAGGGGACCAGGAGGATCCCCAAGGATGATCTCACCTTGGACGAGCAGGCGCGTGGTGTGCACAGCCTCCCCCTGGATGCTGTAGGCCCTGCAGGTGTAGGCACCCCGGTCCTCCCGGCTGACTGACAACACCGTCAGGCTCCCGTCGCTCACCTGGGGAGGATGGGGGGGACACAACCCTGGAGCAGAGGCAGGGACCCTCCCGGGGTGTGGGGGGAAAGCACCCCAGCCCTGCATCCGCACGCTCCCTCCTTCCCTGCTTCCCACAGCAGGGCTGCCAGCTGAGAAACGGGTTTCCCCAGCCCTGCAAGGCTTCATGTATTAATAAACCAACAGACTCGTTTCTGCTCGACGCCAAGGGGAAAAAAAAAAAAAAAAAAAAAGGCTTCATCATCATCATAATAATAAATAAAATAAAATAAATAACCCTCGCAACGCATTCATCTCCCGCAGAAGAGACTGGCAGGTGGCAGACTCCACGCTGCTCCTGCCAAGCTCTCCAGCATCATCAGTGCTTCCCGAGGAGTAGGAAGACTCTCTGGAGCATCTCCTGCTCCCGAGGGACTCCAGCCCTGGGGTGGGGTGCGAGGGGGACACCCCAGCTCGGGTGAGGCCCTCCCCTCCATGGGGTCACCTGGCAGCTGCAAGAGGAGCAGCTGAATTCCTCCCCAGGGACACAGCAGGGGAAGGATGGGCAAGGGGCTGTCACCCCTGGGCAAGGGGCTGTCACCCCCCCCAGGGTGAGCACCCCATCGTGCAGAGGGAGCCCTGCTCCCCGCCAGGCTCCCCCCACCCTGCCGCATTCCGCCTCATCCCTTCCATTTCAATTAGTAGCAAATGATTCCTAATTACTCTCATTAGTGCCTGCGCTGATTCCAATGCCTGATTTACCAATTACAGCTACAGGGGGGGAAATCTCTGCCCAAGAGCCTTTGGGATGCAAAAAGGAACTTGAGAAAGGGGGGGGGGGGGGGGGGGAAAAGCCCTCCCTGCCCAAACCCCCTGTGCCTCCCCACGTCTCCAGGCTGCAGCCCCCACCCCATCTCCGGGACCTGGCACAGCCACCAGCCCCCAGGACAAGAGTCTCCAGGGGGAGTCCCTGAAGAGATGGGGAGAGTGAGCAAGGAGAAGTGTTGACCAAACATCTCCAAGCTCCAGGCACGATGGAGCTGCCGCCACCAACGGACCCCACGGATACCACCCCCCACCCACCCCCCAAACCTACCTGGTACTTGCCGTTGGCACCCAAAAGTTCTCCCTCCTTCAGCCAGGTGACGATGGGCTTGGGGTTCCCAAAAGCCATGCAGGTCAAGGTGACACTGCTGCCTTCCTTCGCCTCCACGTACTGCGGCGGCGTCTCCGTGAAGGTGGGGGGAGCTGCAGGGCGTGGGGAGACCACCATGACCCCCCCAGCTTCACCCCTGCTTGTCCCTCCATATCCCCACGGCGGGGCTGAGACCACCCCAAAGGCCAACGGGGACAGGAGCAGCTGGCACAGGGGCTGCCACCCCCTTCACCACTGGCCCTGTCCCTTCTCCTCCCCACCAGCTCCACGTGTGTGGGGGTCCCCCCCCCTTTGCTGCACATTAACTTGTTATTGTCAAAACATGGGAAAACACCGCAGTGCAGATCGAAAAGGCTCCTTGGTGATTCAAGAGGCTGGCAGGATTACAGCCAGCCCCTAATCACCAGCACTTGTTAAAAGCCCACTTTCCAGGAAGACAGGTTGGCAATTTAATCTGCTCAGAGTGGGAAGGGGGAAAAAAAAAAAAGAAAAGAATGATACTTTGTTTCTTCCCAAATGATTCTTATTTTCCTCTAAGAAAATTAAGCGTTGTAATGCACCAGGGCAAAGGCACAGCCTTCCCCTCAAAGGCAATTCCTCGGGCTGGGAGGATTACAGTTATTATTTTGTTATTAAGCCCTTGCATGCCCTGGGCTGCATAAAGCCCAAAAAGTGCCAATTTTTGCCAAAGCTCAGGAGGGAACAGGGCACCAATGGTCACTTCCAGCCAACGGTTTTTGCAGGGCCCATACACACAGTGGAGGTGAAGCAGGGACCATCTTCCTCCTCTTCCTCCTGCTTCCCTCACTCCTTCATTCCCAACCCTCAGGAGCAGCAGGCAGGGAGAAAGCAGGGCCAGGGCTGCTGTGCTGCACGGCCCCACCTGCAAAGCTCCTGCTCGCTAATTGGGCTCAATTAGGTGGCTCTGCTCCATGCCACAGCCCAGCCATCCCCCCAGAAGGTTAAATTCATTGCTCAAGGTCAGGCAGGGCCAGCAAGGAGCTGCTGGTGCCCACACCTCCTCCCAGCCACCCCCAGTGCAGCAGGAGAGGCACAGCCTTGCTGCTGGACTAAAAAGAAAGGCTTCTCCTAAAGCCAACAATTTGCTAATTAGTTTAATATGCAGCCTTAATAAAATGGAAAAGCAATTTGAGTAAAGCTGAATTTCAAGAAAACAAAGATTTGATTTTCTGATCTGTTTGCTAAGAGAGGCGACTCCTTCCCAGCCCTGTTTCTTGATGTTCCTCCTTCAAACAAGCTCCTTGTAATTAAACTGTGGGATCCCTCATAAAAGTTGGTCCCTTTTTTTATGTCCCACCCTGGCTGGAGCCACCAGCCTGGATGGCTTTAGGCTTGCTTGTCTGCAAAGGTGCAGATACCATCAAGGTCCAGCGTCCATCAGAAATCAGGGAAACCTGATTCCCCAGAAATCTGAGAAAACCCAGAAAACCTGTCTGGGCACTGTATGATGCTGCAAACCCCCTCCTTGTGAGGCCACAGCCCCCCCCAGTGATGCCCCCAGCTCACCATTGACCGTGAGGTGGACCCAGCTGCCGTTGTGGAAGGTGTCGTACTGCTGGTCCAGCATGAGAACTTTGCACTCGTACCAGCCCTGGTCCTCAGAGCGGACCTGCTCGATGCGCAGGGAGGCTTTGTCGTGCAGGCTGGCCCGGCCTGCAGGGAGAGCACAGCTGTCAGGTACCCCCAGCACCCAAGCATCATGTTTGCAGGGCATCCCCAGCCTGCTGGCAGCCCCAGGGCCAGTGGCAGTGCCCCCCCACCCTCGGTTCTGGGGCTTGGTTGAGCCTCCCAGCACAGCCTGGCGTTGCTGGCAGGTTGTGTGCTGGCTGGTCTGGGGAGGGCAGAGGGAGCTGCCACGGCCAGGCAAGCTGCCCTGGGCAATGTCTGCCCACTGCCATGCCAGCCTTCTGCTCCCAGCCAGGGCCTGGCAGTGGTACAGCCTTGTCCTGGCTTGGGGTATCCAAAAAAGCAGCGTGGCCCCGGGCTGACCCTGTGCACAGCCCAGGAAAACCAGCCCAGCAGCAAAGCAGCCTGAACCACCACCCCAACCAACGCCGTGGCCATCGGGCTCCAGCACCACTCCTGCACCAGCTGATCTTGGCTCAGCCCAGGCTCTGGCACCCTCCTGCCACAGCACTTTGGGCAGAGGAAGCCTTGCAAGACTGAGGGAAGATCCCCTGGATGGCAATCCCCAGGGAATGGCACGTTAAAACGGCTCTGCACCACCACCACCCCACCCCACTCAGGGCTTGTCCCCAGCTCACAATCCCCAGCAGAAGCCACCAGTCACGTGGGGCTCGGTGGTACTTGGCAAGTGGCCACACATGGTCTACAGCTCCAACCTGCCAACTCCACGTGGCCCTGGCTCCATCCCCACCATCCTCCCTTTCCCCCCCCATCCCTCCAGCCAGGCTCCCAGCTGCTCTGGGGCACAGCAGTGCCAGCAGCAGCCGCTGCCACCACGCGTCACCCCGGCTTTCTCTGCCTCGCCTGCTCCCGTCCCACGCAGCCCAGCTGGCTGCAGAGAGCTGCTGCTTAATTAAGACCAACTGGGTGGAAAGGGAGCACCGAGAGGCAGAGCCACGTGGGGTCTGGCAGTGGATCTTTCGAGGTCCCTTCCAACCCCTAGGATTCTATGATTCTATGATCCCGGGCTGAGCCGTGGCCGGGACCCGGCGCATCCCCCCCGGTGCCACCCCCCAGACTCACCGGCATATTCCGGGTCGACGTGGGGAGGGTAAAACCCAAACTTGATGAAGATGGGGATGGGGACGCCCAACTTGA